>NC_090727.1:178957623-179045123 GCF_036898095.1 Palaemon carinicauda | reverse complement strand
GGCCTATTTATAAAATTTCTATTTACATCTCCAGACACAGACGTTCTGTTTGCCTGCCATTGATTTTACTTGGAATGTAAAATCAAAAGAACTAGATCATTACCAGAAATGTGTTAACTATTTAGAGAAATGAGTCCCGCGTAGGGAGAAAATAACAAAGTATAATACTGAATTCTTTCTTTCGACGTATAGGATAATGATTTTTTTCCATCAAGTAGGCTAGGCTATACTGTTTTCAACACTAGCTCAATACACTGTTTTTTGTTTTTGTTTTTAAAGTAAGGGCAGGGTGACGTAACTCATCTTTATTACTTGTCTGAGAGATTGTGCTTTGTATAAACGAAGTTTTTGATTGCCTGGTTACTAATATGTTTAATGCATATAAAATTTACATCAGTAACAAAACGTGAAAAAAAATCACAATTTCCTTACTTGGTTGCGGAACAGCTCAAGGTTTCGTCAGGATGCCTGAAAACTTTAAATCAATCAATCAATCAATCAAGGTTTCGTCTGTATACACGTTTCTTGGAGTTTTGGCTTCGTTATTATTTGAGGTCCCTTTTTCTAAACTCAAGCAGGCCCGAGCAAACTATCTGCTTCCTATGAAACTTGCTGGTCAATTGAGTGATTTTGATTTTGAAACTGCTTTATAGACTAACAGTGATGTGCAAAGATGAGCTGTATCGATTAGGAGCGAACTGCACGATCCCACAAGTGTTAAGTCAACTTTTTTTGTGACCAAGGATTACCTGTTAGGGTGTTTCACTGTCCAGGATTGCCAGATTTTCTTTACCAACTTATCGTACGGACGATTCAAAATTATCGTTTTCCACCAAAATTATCGTAAAATATATTGTATGCATGTGAAAAATTATCGTATCTATTATCACCACATTATACTCTATAATCAACAACCTTTCTTGGTATAAAAATAAATACATGTAAAGCTTTTATACATTTATTATGATGAGGCGAAAATAGTATTAATAAAATTCTTCTGTTACACTTGGCTGGTGTAAGTTGAATAAACTTTCACCAGCCACGTGTGTATGACGATAAGAGTTCTATTATTTTATATTTTAGAAAAGTGGTTTCATGGATATTCTGTCACCGTAAGTTTATTGATAGAATTTGGGCATTTTTCCTTACTTTTTCCATAGAATGTTATCAAGATGCGTTAATATTTTACGCCAGTATTCATAAAAAGAAAAGGTCTGCATCTGTAATATATCAACTATAATTAATAGTTAGCTAATTACTCGTACCTTTTCTTTCGCAGTAATTTTGGTAATATTAAATTACTTCATGTTTGTAGGTTTAGGAAATTATGATAACAGTGTGACTCTACGTTTGTGTGTGTGTGTGTGTGTGTGTGTGTGTGTGCATGGAGGAGGGATCACACCTGGCATAAAACTTTAAGAATAATTTGTAGTACCTTTCATCTTTCTGGGAACTGAGCAAGATGGTCAGATTTGTGAACAATATTGTTCAACAATGGATACTGAACAAGCTGAACAACGCAGGCAGTTAATGATCGATATCCCATATCCAGATCAGTGGAAAATATTTTGATAGACCACGAGTCTTTGTCCCGCAAGAGAAGAATATTCAAAGCATTCACGGTAGAATTAAAAAAAAAAAAAAAAACATTCCCCCAGCCCTCAGGGTAGACAGCCAGACAGGTTCCCTGAATCTTGAGAGATTTTTCTCCATCACCTATGTTTTTTCTTTGTAATTGAGAGAGACAAAAATTGCATATTCCACAGAAGTGAATTTACAGTTAAGATTGGCATCTAGAATATCTCAACAAACACGTTTAAAACCTAAATGCATTAATCAGTCAATTATATAGATAACTGAGGAGAATAGAAATAATGTACATTCATAACCATTTTAATATTTTATTGTGTTTGGAATGGTAGTTTTTCTATTTTTAGACCTTTCCACGATCAAACTAATTATTATTATTATTATAATTATTATTATTATTATTATTATTATTATTATTATTATTATTATTATTATTATTAGCCAACCTATAGCCCTAGTTGGAAAAGCAAGATGCTATAAGCCCAAGGGCTCCATCAAGGAAAAATAGCCTAGTGATGAAAGGAAACAAGGAAATGAATAACTAAAAGAGAAGTAGTGAACAATTAAGATAAAATATTCTAAGAAGTCACCAGATTACAATAGATCTTCCAATCTATAAACTATAAAAAAAAATAAAAACAAATAAGAGGAAGAGAAATAAGATATAATAGTGTACCCGAGTGTACATTCAAGCAAGAGAATTCTACCCCAAGACAGTAGAAGACCATGGTACAGAAGCTATGGCATTACTTAAAAGAGCTACTGACCATAGTTAAAGTCTCTTCTACCCTTACCAAGAGAAAAGTGGCTACTGTTGTCTGAACAATTATAGTGCATTAGCTGTTTACCCCTAGAGCGAAGAGGAATTGTTTAGTAATCTCAGTATTGTCAGGTGTATGAGGACAGAGGAAAATGTGGAAAGAATAGGGCAGACTATTCGGTGTATATGTAAGTAAATGGAAAATAAGCCATAACCAGAGATAGAGATCCAATGTAATATGTGTGGCCAGTCAAAGGACTCAAGAACTCTTTGTGGCTGGTGCCCTTCAGTCTACCGATTACCTACAACTATAGCTATAAAGGTACTTAAGGGTGTCTTTTGTTTTTTGGGGAAAGGTAGATGGTGGTGTTTAAATGAATAATTAAAATTTTATGATACCTTTGGAGAGGCTCAAGGGATGATAGAATGTGTCGAATTTAAAATTGCGCGCTTGACTCAATAAGGTGAATAACGATGATAAAGATGGGATGATTGAGATCATGAAACTGTGTACATTTGAAGCAGGTTGCCAGGTTTTCCAAATGAGAAAGGGCAACGTCTGATCAACTGCAGTTTTAAAAGGCCAACCTAATAGTAGAAAAAGGGCGAAAATATAACATTTAATGATAACCAATTTTAAAAAGGCCAAATTTAGGTATCTAGCGCGAAAAAATGACAAACTTGGAGTTTTTTACCCCAAAAGTGCCAACCTGGCAACCCTGCTTTGAAGTTACGGTACAGGAACGAAATTACCGTCGCGAGTCGCGACAGTCCCTGAATCCTGATTGCCAATACAATAGTTTATTATTGATCTCAAGTGAATTATGTATAAAATGAATCATGGTGCAAGAATTGTGGATTGTGAATGAATTTACCTTGTTGAAGAAGATTAAGGTACTAATCTATAAATGATGTTTATATTAATGCCGTGAGTGATGTATTCCTAAGCAGTTGCAGACATACTGTATGCGTAGCCTACCGAATGTATGAGCCTCATAAAGATGAAATAATGACTACAAGTTTGTTAGTAACTCATGACTTATCGTCTTTGAATGGGAAATTGATTGAGGGACTTTTCTTCTGTACGTATTTTATACTGTCTTAGACCGATGCCCCTTAAGTCAAAGGACAGATAAAGGCTAATGAAACTTAGATCTAGTCCTTTACTCTGTAACTAATAGCATTACCTTCTTCAATGTTTTATCTCTTCTTTTTTATATATTTTTACCCATGAAATTAAGGTCATTCTTATTTTAATAGCCTAGTTTTACATCTCTGTTAGGACAAGTGGTTTTCAGTTTAGGTTTAACATGTTTTTTGGGCTCAAGCCATGACGTCCTGATGGAAGGTTCCTTTTTGGTAGCTTCCTTGGGTATATTAACTACTAGGATATTCCCAGAGAGTTAAACCACAGGTTATCACAGAATTCTTACTTCTGGAGCGAGTATCCTAAAGGTTTCCCTTTAAGACATCGTATATCAACAGGGGACGCATGTATTAACACGCCACATAGCTATCTGCACCCCATATAGAGTTAACACTTCGATATGGAGGGGCGGAGAATAACTGGGGAGCCGTTCCACAGCTACACTCGTCCGTGGCTACTTTTGGTACTCGAAACGTAAACAAACGGGCGCCATTGCTAAATGACGTCACGTCCGTCCTCATCCTTCTTTTAGTAGCTTGCCTTGCTAAGACGGATTTCCCCTTGTGCTTTTTTATCGGCTTGCATCTTCGTAATGTTGCTACCTTCAGCCTCGCCTTCTTCTGGAAAGTTGAGTACCAGGTCCCAGTATTGTTTAAATAAGCTCTGACCATAAAGTAACTTATACTTTTCGAGATATTTCATGTTTTCTGGCGGAACTGTGCTGCTACCGGACACGCCATTTTATGGCGTCACTGTTCCCTTGCATGCCTTATTTAGCTAGCCTGAACAGCTTATTCCGGCCTATTAACTAATTGATACTGTTAGTTATTTAGTCTTCATAGCTAGGAACTTCATATATCGTGTTTTAATGCTCTTTTATTCGGTCATCGCCTGACCCCATACTAGATTGCTAGCTTAGCCCCTAGGCCAGATTGCCTAGCACCAGTGTTCATGCATGATATATTCCAGTGATCCTAGGTTAAGTTATGAAGATAGTGGCATTATTTATTATACTGTTTACTGTGATGCAAGTGTTTTTCGCCTTCAGGGACCATATAGGGGATCGGTTTGATAGTGTGCCTTTCTAACCTAACCTAAATGTAGGACCCCTATATGCTCCCTTCATCCCCTACCTTCGGGCATTCCCTCTGTGTGGCCATGCTCCCCCTGCTATGTAGGGGGATCAAGTCCGTATCAGAGTATTTATCGGTTCTCTGTCCTCCCTAAGGGAATGATCCCCCCTTAGGGTTGCGTCCGAGAAAGAGGAATGGCCTGTCCTTCCTCAGTTGCTGTGGTTAGGTTACTTAACCTTCCATGCAACTTGCGATGTGTCTTTCAGCCTACCTAGCTTGGGGTTTAACATCCCTTATCTAGGTTAGGCCCCGGGGGGGGGGGGGGCAGGGGGGCTAGTTCTGTACTATTTAGTTTGAGACGGTACCCATGCACCGTTCTCATTCAGGTTACCTACCCTAGGCT
The DNA here is from genome assembly GCF_036898095.1 of Palaemon carinicauda. NCBI lineage: Eukaryota > Metazoa > Arthropoda > Malacostraca > Decapoda > Palaemonidae > Palaemon > Palaemon carinicauda. Next base: position 179,040,150 of record NC_090727.1, on the reverse strand, counting down.
AGGGAGCGTCCTCCCTTCCTTCTTCTCCCTCCCCACCTATCCCTTGGTATGGTCTAGCCTTTACATAGGCTAGCCTATACACATCTGTCCCTAGTCCTACAACTCCTCCTTCGGGTGGAGTGATAGGGCTATCTTGAACTCCTGTTGGCAGGCCGCTCTGGTACATATACCCTTCATAGTGTCCTATGGGGTTAGCCACTGGAAGCGATTTGTCCGCAGGGGTTCCCCCTCTCTTGGGTGTACCCTAACCCTCCCTTGGGTTACTCTGGCACCCGGCCGACTGCCGGCCCCCTGCCATTGGGTGATAGGACCCACTCCTATCATGGGTACACTCACTCAGGTGGGATGCCAGAGGGGTTCGTGTTCTTACCCCTCCAATCCCTCCTTCTGTCTCTCTTCCTATCCTGGTGCCGGTCCCTTGCCGCCTCTACTGCCGGCGATACCGCCCCTCTCTTGATGACACATTCCTGAGATACCCTCCCTCCCCTAGTCGATGGCCTTCCGCGTGCCGGAGGGCTGCCGCCTTCCGTCGGCGTATAGCCGATGGCCCACCCTTACAATACCTAGCTTCGGTTGTCCGTCCTTCGGGCCGGCCTCCGGCATGCCGGCATTGATTGCCGGCGGTCTGGGTATACCGTACCTTCCTACCTTATCTTATGAACTAGCCGCAAGCGGAGCCTCCGCCTCCTACCGGCGTGCCGCCGCTGTGCCGGCGGCCGCCAAGCTGGCATTATACCTGCATTCTCTATGTGTCTTCCCTAATGCCATAAACCCTGCTGGAACGGCCTCCCGCGTACCGCCGGTCTGCCGGCTCCCTCTGGAGGTGCCAAGGGCCTTGCACCCCTTCTACCAGCTATCAACTACATGCTGATAGCCCTACACTGCAACCAGATAGCTTGGCTACTCCGATGGATAGGTATTGTCTTACCGTTCTATTAACGGCCGTGCTGTCTTCTTGCATATCACATTTTTCCAGCATACTGTGTGTGTCTTAGCGCAGCTGGTTGCCGGAACCCGATCTCATATGGGGTCCTCTACTACCCCCCTTTTACTATAAAGGTCTGAGTGGTCTCAGTCCTTGATATACATCGCAGGCAATCTCTGCTAGAATTATCTTCTGCCTTCTTTGGCGGTCCATGAAGATTTCCGCTTTGTGTCCTCGGTCACAAACGAAATTGCCTACTGATAAGGTTACGGTAACCAGCTGGGCGGGATGCACAAGTATGTGTCTATCTACTTCCTTTCCCGCTCCACTCTTTAACATTACAATTTTATAAATTAATTAATGTTAAGTTAAAGTTTAACTACTTATAATTTAACTTTAGGGTAGTGTAAATCAATCTTATGACTTCCGTATACTCATGTTCTCTTTCTTTTACAGGAGGAGTACATCAAATGTGACCACAACTTCTGTGGAGTGAAGCGCCCGCACTTCTACGGGCACACGGCGTGTCGGACCCATGCCCCCTGCTCCAATAAGAAAGGCGAACGGAAATTCTGAGACCCGCAGCACTGTACAGTCTGCAAGAGTCGTCTGGTCGAAGCGTTCGACGATCCTCCTTCAGCGGAGGTAAGGGACACTGCTCGAGAGAAGCTACGCAAGTGGGTGCGTGGCTTCCAGAAGAACGCCACCGGACCGTATCTCGCCACTGAAGATTTGAGGGCCTTGCTTTTCCCGAAGGCATCACCAGACTCAGTGGTCCCTAAAGATCAGATTCCCACCGTCCAGATAGTGGTGGAACCGAATGTGGTCATGGCTCAGTCCATGCATGAGTGCCGTTTAGACTCCGACAACGTGGAACGTATGTCGGAAGTTTCGGAGAACACGGAGAGGAACCTCATGGGTGATGAACTAGACTATGAGGAAGATCAGGTGGAATACCCTGAGTCGGAGCAGGAGGTCGCTCCAACATTCACCCCTACACCAACTCCTACACTGACGGATGTATCACTCCCTTCTACATCCGCTACCCCGGATCCTACCCCATCCAACACTCAGGAGATCTTCAAGATGCTTGAAGCTCTCATGGATAAGAAACTTCGCGAGACGCATGAGTTCTTCAGGTCCAACCTCGGAAGTTCGAAGCAACCGAAAAGGATTTCGGTTAAGGACCTCCCTGCATGCTCGGATACTAACCCATGGAGGTATGCCGAGCACATGCCGATCACCACGGGCAAGATCTTTATTAGCAAAAAGGTCGGCTCGATCGCGCTGGAAGAAGTGGAATTCTTCCCAAACTTTGAGGCTTACCCGGACTGTTACGTCCGACTTAGGTCTGAACCTGCCTCTAAAGAAGAGACCGAACCAAAGGAGGTTATCGTGTTCGATCTCCCGAAGGCCCAGGCTATGTCAGCCAACACGGTGAAAAGTAGGGGCTTCACCTGCTCTAAACTACCGACGCTTAGCAAAAAGCACCCGACCTACGTCGCACCAGACGATGCGACCTTCCCCTTTCTGGAAAAGGCCTTCACTGCGTTGCATAAGGCAGTGGAAGAAGGGAAACCTTGCCCTGCACTGGAGGAGTGCAGACCCTTCTCCCTGACCACTCCCCCTGATGTTAGACACTGGAAAGACGTCCAGTCAACCTTTGTAGTGGGGAAACTAGAGCCTGACGTCGCTGGTCGTCAGTTTAACGAGGACCTCCCGAAACTTAACGATCATCTCCTTCGTCGGGAACATGATACGAAGGAAAGGCTCGCCGCATCTATGTCCCTCCAAGTACAGCTCGAAGTCATGGCCGGTGACACTAGGGTCCCTGACTACTACATGGTCCTCGCCAAGACACACCTGGCAACAGTAGTAAAGGATCTGTACAGCTTCACGAAGGCTCGTAGAGCCTGTCGTGAATTCGTGTTCTCAAGTGCTACAGTGAGACACGAACCCCGGAGGCTGATTTCCTCCAACATCTGGGGTAAACACCTCTTTCCCTCCTCCCTAGTAAAAGAGATCACCGACAAGGCCGCCACGGAGAACAGGAACCTTCTCCATAAATGGGGCATGTCGAAGAAAAGGAAATCCTCTCAGGACGATGGCCCTCAACCTAAGAGGAAACCCACAAAGCCGAAACCCCAGCAACGTCAACAGAGACGGCAGTTTCCGGGATCCGCTACTCCCCAAGTGGCAGCTCAGCCACAACAGACCTTTCAATTGGTCACCCAACCGGTCTTGTCACAGTCGCCGGTCTTCACCCCTGCATTTGAGCAGCAGTCAACTACCTTTCGTCCCAAAGGTAGAGGCTCAAACAGAGGTGCGGGCAGAGATGCATCTCGCCGTCCCTCCAGAGGCAGAGGAAGAAAGGGAGCTAGCGGCCGAGGTAGTAAGCCCTCGGGAAGCCAGAAGCAATGAAGTGCTTCCGGTGGGAGGAAGACTCCGCCAATTCCATGATCGTTGGACCTTCGATCCCTGGGCACACAGCATCGTCAAGAAGGGTCTAGGCTGGAGCTGGACTCAACCACCCCCAACCTTCCAGCAATTCTTCCAACAGTCAACCCCCCTCCTGGAAGACTATGTCCTAGAACTCCTGAACAAGAAGGTGATAAGGAGGGTAAAGTCAACCAGGTTCCAAGGGAGACTGTTTTGCGTCCCCAAGAAGGACTCCGACAAACTCAGTGTCATTCTAGACTTATCCCCCCCTCAACAAGTTCATAGCGAACAACAAGTTCAAGATGCTGTCTCTTCAACAGATACGGACTCTTCTGCCTCAAGGTTCCTACACGGTCTCGGTAGACCTGGCGGATGCCTACTGGCACGTTCCAATGAACCACCACGCTTCCTCCTACCTAGGATTTCGACTCCAAAGGAAAAGCTACGCTTTCAGGGCCATGCCCTTCGGGCTCAACGTGGCCCCACGGATCTTCACAAAGCTGGCAGATGCCACCGTTCAACAGCTCCGCCTCCGCGGCGTCCAGGTGATGGCCTACCTCAACGACTGGCTGGTCTGGGCGACATCGCCCGAAGATTGTCTAAGATCCTGCAACAAGGTCACCCAGTTTCTAGAACACCTGGGATTCAAGATAAACACAAAGAAATCTTGCCTCTCTCCAGCTCAGAAGTTCCAATGGTTAGGAATCCAGTGGAATCTTGAGTCACACCGCCTTTCCATTCCCCAGAAGAAAAGGAAAGAAATAGCGAGGTCTGTCAAAAAACTGCTGAAATCCAAGCGGATCTCAAGACGTCAGCAGAAACAAGTTCTAGGCTCTCTACAGTTCACCTCAGTGACAAACCCAGTGCTGCGTGCACAGCTAAAGGATGCCGCGGGAGTCTGGAGACGTTCTGCATCCATCGCTCGAAGAGACCTCAAGAGACGGCTCCCAAAGAGACTTCGGTTACTCTTAAAGCCGTGGTCGGAAGCAAAGGCCCTGAAAAGGTCCATTCCTCTTCAACATCCACCTCCATCACTCAACATCCACACGGACGCTTCGCTGGATGGTTGGGGAGGTCACTCCCACCAACAACAGGCTCAAGGGACATGGTCTCCCCTATTCAAGACGTTTCACATCAACATCTTGGAGGCCATGGCGGTCCTTCTCACTCTGAAGAAACTCTCTCCGCCTCCCTCGATCCACATTCGTCTGACCCTGGACAACTCGGTGGTAGTCCGATGTCTCAATCGTCAGGGCTCGAGATCGCCCCAGATAAATCAGGTGCTTCTCCCAATCTTCCGCCTGGCAGAGAAGAAGAAATGGCACCTGTCTGCAGTTCACCTACAAGGATTCCGCAACGTGACGGCGGACGCTCTATCTAGGACAAGCCCAATAGAGTCGGAATGGTCTCTAGACGCAAGATCGTTCTCCTTCATCTCTCACCAAGTCCCGGAACTTCAGATCGATCTCTTCGCAACGAGTGACAACAATCAACTTCCTCGTTATCAACTTCCTCGTTATGTGGCCCCGTACGAGGACCCCAAGGCAGAAGCAGTGGACGCTATGTCACTGGATTGAAACAGATGGTCCAGGATCTACCTGTTCCCTCCTACCAACCTTCTGCTGAAAGTCCTCTCCAAGCTGAGAACCTTCAAAGGGACAGCGGCCCTAGTGGCTCCCAAGTGGCCCCGGAGCAATTGGTATCCCCTGGTCCTGGAGCTTCAGCCCACGCTGATCCCTCTCCCGGGCCCAGTTCTCTCCCAGCAAGTACAGAAGTCGACTGTCTTCGCTTCATCATCGAAAGTCAGGGACCTTCATCTCATGATTTTCTCTCCCTAGCCGCGAAGAAAAGGTTTGGGATCTTGAAGAAAAGTCTAGACTTCCTCGAGGAATACAAGACCGAATCCACACGACGGCAATACGAATCATCCTGGAGAAAGTGGGTCTCATTCGTCAAGGCAAAAATTCCTACGGAAATCACCATTGATTTTTGCATGTCCTTCTTCATTCACCTTCATGGACAGGGCTTAGCAGCCAACACGATTTCTACCTGCAAATCGGCCTTGACTAGACCACTACTGTACGCCTTCCAGATTGATCTGTCCAGCGACATCTTCAATAAACTGCCAAAGGCATGCGCTCGTCTACGCCCAGCACCTCCGCCAAAACCTATCTCCTGGTCCCTGAACAAGGTGCTCCATTTTGCCTCTAACTTGGACAACGATTCGTGCCCTCTCAAGGATCTGACTCAAAAAGTTATATTTCTTTTTGCTCTTGCCTCAGGAGCCCGAGTCAGCGAAATAGTGGCATTATCAAGAGACGAGGGTCACATCCTGTTTACAGACTTAGGAGACCTTACCCTCTTCCCTGATCCGACGTTTCTCGCAAAAAATGAACTACTCACCAAGAGATGGGGCCCTTGGAGAATTTGCCCCCTGAAAGAAGATGCCTCTCTATGTCCGGTAGAGAGCCTCAAGGTCTATCTTCGAAGAACTTCTGACTTTGGTGGAGGCCAACTCTTCAAAGGAGAAACATCGGGTAGCGACCTGTCACTGAAACAACTAAGAGCGAAAATCACCTACTTCATTCGCAGAGCGGATCCTGACAGTACACCCGCAGGTCACGATCCTAGAAAAGTCGCGTCGTCTCTGAATTTTTTCCAGAGCATGGATTTCGAAAGCCTCAAGAGCTTCACAGGATGGAAATCTTCGCGTGTTTTCTTCAAGCACTACGCGAAGCAAGTGCATGAAGTCAAACATTTTGTGGTAGCCGCAGGTAGTGTTATGAAACCTGCAGTTAACTCTGTATAGAACAGTGAGTTACTTGGGATTTTAACTCTTCGGGTGCCTATGTTGACCCTCGTGTGATACGTAGTGATTTCATGGACACTTAGTGTTTCTCATAGACTGTTCTTTACAAGGTGAAATGTCATAGTCGTCACATGAGTGCCACATGCCTAGAGCATGATGTGTTTTTTCCTTATTAAAGACTGACGTTCCTATGGAACTTGTGCTTTCTAATAATTTGAAATTTTCTTTCAGATTCAAGAGCGAAGTCTTCTCATTGCTATGTACATTATAATTTATTTGTAAATTAACTTTACATCCTATATTGCATTTATTATTACTATATCCTGCAATTGTGAAATAAAATTTCTATTTTATTACTTGTGCGTCTCTCTCCACTCCAACTCATACTATTAAATACATGGTTGTCATAGTTTCATTATCCCCTTTCTCTTGATATGAGAAGAATAATAGGTTCTATCCGTATTATATACTCACCTATGCTGTGTAATATTCCTAATTGAATACTTACTTGCGCCATATCTTCGAGACCAGACTGTTCTCTAGCTATGAAATATAGTGCCTAACCACCACTTAACTGTTATTGAGAATGTTCCTACACGAATATCGACCATTCTGTCTTGTCTCCGAGTTCTTCACGTACTCTCTGCAAGGTGAGTAGTCCTTCGATGACCACTTTGAACTTTGGCATGGACCGTTGGGACTTCTTTGCCAAGGGGGGCAGGAAGTTGCATCCCCACGGAAACCCTATCGAGGTCACAATGCTTACCTTTATTCAAAGCCCTTGGCACTTACTCTATAAGGGGGAAATCTACCACAATACATTGATTCTCTGGTACTGTTCCATCAGGACGTCATGGCTTGAGCCCAAAAAACGGCATTTTTGGGTGAGATAGCCATGACGTCCTGATGGACCCTCCCTGCTATTCTAGTCCAGCCTTTCAGGCCCCGCCCTGTCCTGCTGTATCATGGAGATTAGCAAGCAGCTGGCATCAGGATGAGGATGGACGTCACGTCATTTAGCAATAGCGCCCATTTGTTTACGTTTCGAGTACCAAAAATACCCACGGACGAGTGTAGCTGTGGAACGGCTCCCCAGTTATTCTCCGCCCCTCCATATCGAAGTGTTAACTCTATAGGGGTGCAGATAGCTATGTGGCGTGTTAATACATGCGTTCCCTGTTGATATACGATGTCTTAAAGGGAAACCTTTAGGATACTCGCTCCAGAAGTAAGAATTCTGTGATAACCTGTGGTTTAATTCTCTGGGAATATCCTAGTAGTTAATATACCCAAGGAAGCTACCAAAAAGGAACCTTCCATCAGGACTCATGGCTATCTCACCCAAAAATAGATTTTTCGCTTCGCTCAAAATCCGTTTTGTGACTGGTGCAGTTTAGTAAGGCTAGTGGTTCCTTTAAGTTATTTCAAATCTATCCATCATATCGTAAGTGCTATTATTTGCCAAACTTGAATTGCAGACAAGTAAAGGGGGTTGCGAGGGCCATACTGATCCCCAGGTAAGTAAGACCCCAACATTCTAAGTTAGGTTAGGTAGGTTACTACAGCAACACACTTTACTTGGTTCAACTATAGTATGATGCAATATTAGTTCGGACATGGGGACTCTCATAATTGAATAGATCGGTTATATTGTAGTTTATTACAGGGTAATGTAACCTTGGAAAAAACTATGGTGTTCTATAGAAAAAGTGTCGTTCCTGTCGGAAATGAATAGTTTCAGAAATATATATACATATATATATATATATATATATATATATATATATATATATATATATATATATATATATATATATATATATATATATATACAGTGGTCCTTCAGTTATCGCGGTTAATGGGGACCGAGACCACCCGCGAAAACTGAAAATCCGCGAAATAGCGGCGCCTCTTCAAAAATGCTTAAAAAAACGTATATATACCCCCCCTGTATACAGTACACCATATAGAATACGGGTAGAGAGAGAGAGAGAGAGTGAAATTCATGTTATAACAAAAAAAAAAAAAACTGTAAAATATGTTGTCTGTTTACAATAACAATTGAGGGTCTAGAACACTGTTCTACCGAAAAATTTACTTGCGAACAACCAATTATCGTTATCAGCTTTCAAAAACAAGCAAACACTACAACTAGCTAACATAATTAGTCCGTCGTTTTGCGCAACAAATTAACATTTATAATTTCTATTTCTGGGGGTTTAAGATTACAGTAATACATAAATAAAATTGTACCATACCATATAGAAAATGGGTGTAGAGAGAGAGAGAGAGAGAGAGAGAGAGAGAGAGAGAGAGAGAGATTCATGTTAAACAATCAAACAATAAAACAATAAAACAACATTTAACTTACCTCTTACAATAAGTTCTTCTAAGCGTAGTTGATGAAAAGACCTGTGCAGTACGATGAGGAGATAACGATGAATGACTGCACAGGGGCATGAAGAGCTTTACTGCTCCTCGGATGACGCCGCAGACGATGCAGGAGAAGCTGCAGGAGGCGGCGTAGTGGCTGCAGGAGGTGGCGTAGTGGCTATAGGAGGTGGCGTAGTGGCTATAGGAGGTGGCGTAAGGGATGCAGGAGGCGGTGTAGTGGCTGCAGGAGGATCTTCTTCTGTTTTTTTGCGCGTAAGAAACATCGTTATTGGGAGATGTGAACGTTGTCTTTTTTTGTCGATGAAGATGCGCCTATAAACAGCCATGACGTCATCAATACGATTGCTGAATTCGACGGCTCTTACCATGTTGTCATCCATTTCTTTGGCCCTTTTTTGGAGATCTTTGGCAACATTGAAGAGGTCCTGTAAATTATGCAATGTAAGGCCACCTCCTTCAGCTTCGTCACCTTCGTCACTAGCAGAGTCATCTTCCTCCTCACTCGCCGATTTGGTCATTTCCTGTAGGTCCTCCTCTGTCAGTGGGTTTGAGTGGCAGTCGATGAGATTGTTAATTTCATCAGCCATCATATCCGAGAAGCCTTCAGTTTGCACATTCCGAGCCAGCCTGACAGCCTTATCAACGGCAGAGTGATGGATTTCGTTAGGCGTGAAACTCTCATATTCATGAGTGATTTTGTTTGGCCACAATTTCTTCCAGCTGGAGATGAGTGTCTGTTCTTTCATGTCCTTTAGGGCATTCTGAATATTAGCCAGACACGTAGCTATGTTGTAGTCCTTCCAATAAGCTTTGATGCTGAAGGTCTCGTCGGTCTCTTCAATGGAGGAGATGAGACCCTCCATTGTTGACTTAGTGTAGAGGGCTTTGAAGGCCCTAATAACCCCCTGATCCATGGGCTGTATAAGGGAAGTGGTGTTGGGGGGAAGGAACTCCACCTGTACCCCTTCATAATGCAAATTAGTTGCATGACCTCCTGCACAGTCCATGAAGAGAACCACTTTAAAGGGCAGGCCCTTTTCAGCCAGGTAAAGCTTTACCTGTGGTATGAAAGAGTTAAGGAACCAATCAAGTGTGAGGGCCTTGGTGATCCATGCCTTTTTATTGGCCATCCAGTACACTGGCAGTAAGACTTTGTTCTTGTTTTTCAATGCTCGAGGATTCTGTGACTTGTAGATAAGGCCGGGCTTCAGCATGAATCCTGCAGCATTGCCACACACTCGATCCTTGTGAGCTTTGAAACCTGTCTTTTTAAGTTCGTCCTTGAAAAGAAATGTTCGGGACGGCATCCTCTTCCAGAAGAGGTCTGTTTCATCCATATTAAAGACTTGCTCCGGGACATAGCCATTTTCTTCTATTATTTCCAGAAACACATCCTCAACATAATGCCTCGCTGCTGCTTCGTCTGCAGAGGCTGCCTCTCCATACAACGACACACTCTGAAGTCCGAATCGCCTCTTAAACTTATCAAACCAGCCCTTTCTGGCAACGAAAGTCGTACGTGGTCGTCGTGGGCTAGTCTGGCTTGAGGTACCAGGCAGAGGATCATCTTCGTCGCCGTCGTCTTCTTCCTCATCTTGAACGTTGTCGTCGTCACCACCCTCAGGCACCATAGTATCAAACAAAGTTTTAGCCTTACTTCGGATCATGTTTGTATCCAGGCTGATTTTCTTCTCCCTACAATCATGGATCCAAATAGCCAGTGCATTTTCCATTCGCACCATGGTCTTATTCTGGGTGTTTACAACCCTTTTGGCATCTTTCGTGAAAGATATTGCAGCAGTTTTGCGGATGTTCTTCTCTTCATTCTTTATGTACCGTACCGTGGATTCATTAAGGCCATATTGTCGGGCTACGCTCGCGTAGCTATTTCCCGCTTTCAACTTGTCCAATAAACTCACTTTTTCGTTAATTGTTAACATCTTTCGCTTTTTCTTCGGTTCACTAGATGCACCAAGGGATAAAGAGCGTTTGGGAGGCATCACGAAGGGCTTCACAAAACTTTTACACTTAAAAAATCACCGCGAGACAAAGACTAACTAACCGCGATCTATGGCGAGAAGCGTATACGAGAAAAGCGTGGAGCGATGGGCATCAGGAGAAGCTTGGGCTAGTGAATGGGCCAATGGGGAGTCGAGTTCTCAGCGAGTGCTGGCCAATCAGCTTGCGTTTATGCCCGTGATGCTTAGCGTATACGTGCATTTCTTTTTGTTTTAAAATTTTGTAAAATGATGCAATTACTAATTCTAATTGAATATTTTGTTTTCAAAATTTGTAAAATAATGTAATTTCTAATTTTAATTAAATATTTTTCATTATTATTAATTTTTTAATATTATTTGATATTTTTAATTTTTGAATATTTTTTAGACCCGCGAAGCTCTGAACCCGCGAAAGTTGAACCGCGAACTAGCGAGGGACCACTGTACGGTATATATATATATATATATATATATATATATATATATATAATATATATATATGGGCTCAAGCCATGTCATCGTGATGGAAGTTCCTTAAAGTAGCTTCCTAAGGGATATATGTACTACAGTGATATTCCTAAAGAATTTTACCTTTAGGTATCTAGAATTCTAACTCCTGGCGTGAATATCCTTAAAATTTCTCCAAAGGATATCGCATAACATCAGCGGACGCATTCTTCACACGCCTCCATAGCAATCTGCACCCCAAACAGCGTTTTGGCTTCGAGGAGGATGTGGCAAAAGGGAGCCATCCAAAGGCTCTCTCCGCTCTCGTAATACTATTGGGAATACAACAGCGCCATTCCCATGACGGCGGACATTCTTTTTTTTGTAGCGATCTCGCTCGGTGTTATTTCCTGGTGATCTAACTTTTTGATAATTTTACAGGATTATTATTATGCTTTCTCCATCATCTTCCGCCTCTAGAAAGTTGAGTATCGGGTCTTTACTATGAGTATATTTTAGCTCCTATTTCACAATGAAATTAGAGTATTTTATTGTTTTTAAGAGCTAGGCCAGTTACTGGAGGCGCCCTGGCGCCGTCGTTCGTTAGGCATCTGTTATTTAGATAGCAGAACGACTTCCAGTTTTTAATAGCTTTATTTAATTATTTTAATTATTTAGCTATTTAGGCAATTACTCTAGTAAAGTTTTGATAATGTGCATAATTTTTGTTTCCCTTTTCTCTGTCGATCTTATAGTTAGAGTTTCGGTGATTTAGGTAACCGAGATCTCGTATAGCCTAGGTAACCTTACCTAGACGTTTTACAATACGTTCAGACTTACCCTCGTGTTTTGTTTTCTTTCAGTGGAGACTGATACTTCCTATAATGTTATGAAACATTACACGTCTCTTCGGAGACTTAAGGGTAATCTCTTTCCCTCTGAGTGTAGCCTCAGGCTACAACCCTAATAACCGTGCCTTGAATTTTATTCAGACATGGCTAACTTAGGGTTTGTCCTGCCTCTTCCCTTAACCGTTGGTTGTGGTATACCATCAGGTTTTGGGATTTAGTTAGAATCTCAGAGTATTTAGTCTTATGTCGGCGACCTGCCGGCAGGGCGAATGGGTTGTAGGTTACCATCATTCCCCTGCCGGCTAGGTGGCCGGCAATGGAGGTTAGCCCTCATTAGCCGCACTTGAAGTTATGGTAGGATACCATCTTCTCCTTGCGACTAAAAGACTAGTCCTATGCCACAGTACTCTGGGCTGAAGAGTAATTTTCTTTAGCCTAGGATACGTGGCACTGGAACTCTGTTTCTTCTTTGTTAAGAGGAGGCGGCAGTGCCGCCATCCCCTTAACTGTGTCGGCAATCTCTGGGTTGGAGAACTGAGTCTCTCCTGTTCCCTGGGATTCTGCCGAAACCGAAACAGAGTTTCTTTTACAGGTGGTAGGATTGACAATTTCTGCCAGTTCCTTTCACACTCGTTACAAGACCCTGTTTCCTACCCCGCTGTCCTCTTTTGATGGCTTAGCCATTGTCTTTCTTTAGGCTGGCATCTTGCAACCTTCCTTTGCTGGTAGGTTGCCGGAGCCAGCCAGACTCCCTCTCGAGCCATGTCTTTGGCTGACGGTAGAGCATACTGCCGCCAACCACATCATCTGTCGGCAACTGCCGGCCCAGCCGGCAGCCAAGATGGCTGCCGGCGACCATGATGGCCATGAGAGGGAAGTCCCTTCTGTTCCCAAGGTTCTTCAGTCCTCCCTTGGACTGCTGCTACAGGTCCTGTTGCCGGGGTACTGCCGGCCAGGCCGGCACAGATAGTGCTGACTCAGTTGGCAGCATGCCGACTGTACTGGTACTACTGGACTTGCCGGCCGGCAGTGTATCGGCGGTACCTTGTCGGCAATAGTACTGTAGCTGCATGGAAGCCTGAATGGTACATTCTCCCCTTCTATTAGAACCTTCTCTCTGGAAAAAGGCAGTCAAATTAGACTTTTACATCCTTAATTACTGTATACATTCACAGTAAGGAGTAGCCTTTTTTCCATGCTATCTCTCTCTCTCTAGCTAGCATGCCGGGTATGTCGGCAAGATTTAGCTATGCCGGCTACATGCTGGCTGAACTACTGTATATTATATACAGGTAGCCAGTATATCTGCATTATAGAAAATACTGCAGATAGAAAACTACTATATAGTTTATACTAGTAGTTATTTCCAATACATTTTGGATATCCAACACAGGCACTTGCTGAGCCCAATCCTATATTGAATGAATATGATTTCTTCAATATCCTGATTGGAAATCAGTATTAGGATTACCCTACAATATTAAACACTTTAAGGCAGGAGTAATAGACTCCTAACCCTTAAAGGGTGCAGCCTTTTTCCTCGAGTCTCCCTGATCAGGAAACTCTATATTTTAATATAGTAGGAAGACTAGAGCAAATAGGATGAGTGGGATATACAAATATATGTCTTTATTTTCCTAGTCCAGCTGGCTTCATGCTAGATGGACCATACTGTCATATGCTACTATGAAGGCAGCATAATGACTAGACTACAATACATGATGTACAGTAGCCAGTAAATGGCAATATAGACTTACTGCAATTAGAAAACTACAGTACCATGATACAGTAGTATTTTCTGACATACCTTGGGTACCCTTGTACGAGCATTCTGCTGGTACTGTTCATATATTGAATGAATAGTTTTCTTCAATATTCTGATCGAAAATCAGTCATCATGACCCCACAGTATTAACATTATTTTGGGACAGGGATTTGATACTTCTCTACCCCTAGGGGTAAGAGTCCTTTTACTTGGAGTTACTCTATAGAGAAATCTCCATGTAGTTAATACTGAGGGGAGGCAACAGCATTTGCTCACAGGGGTACACAAGTATGTATCTCCTACTATCCCTTTATAGCTTACTATCCTAAGCTACTCTGTTGTAAAGGACATTTGCCTGTTGATTGTCAAGGAGATAATCCATTGTATACTCATTTGGTTTTCCTTTCTTTACAGGAGGAACACCAGATACCTTGTGCTGCAGTCCTCTGCAAGGCCAAGAGTAAGTATTTTTACGGTCATAATACTTGCAGGTTTCATGCCCCCTGCAATATTATTTCCGGATCCCTACATTATTTGAACCCACAGGTTTGCAATATATGTCGGACATTAATGTCCGAAGGTTTTGAAAATCCAAAGTCTACGGAGATTAGGGATACAGCTCAATATAAATTACGCAACTGGGTGAGAGGCTTTCAAAAGATCTCTCCGGGACCTTTCCTACCTAATGATAGGATGCGTAAGCTACTATTTCCGTAAGCAAGTGAGGAAACAGTAGTGCCTCAGGAGCCAACTACATCCCCTGACGGCCAGGAAGCCTTTGGGATTAAGGGCAAGAAGTGTCCCAGGGTAGAAAAGGAAAATGTTGTGTCGGAATTTCCTCCGCCTATTCCGGCTATAGAGCCATCAATGTCGACATCTTCGTCTTCTACCCCTCTATTGGATAATGTGGTATAATTATGTATCCAGCTGAAGAATCAAATAGAGAGCTTTCGTAAACAAAACGAAAAGCAGGAAGAAAAACGCAAGATAGAGCCTCGTAAAGCTTCTCTTGTCGCTTCCCAGGGGTCAGTCATAGGACCCTTGAATCAAGACCTACCAACATGCTCCATAACCTATCCCTGGAGGTTTGCGGAGCAGATGCCGATTTCAAATGGCAATCTCTACATCTCAGAGAAAATAGATGCTGTTCCTTTGGACAAAATTCAATTTTGGCCAAGCTTTGATGCTTTCCCTAAATGTTGGGTTCGACTGAAGGAGGAACCAAAGTCAAGAAAAGGAGCGGAACCAAAAGAGGTCTGGGTTCTCGACCATGATAAGGCACAGACTATCCTTTCAGGTAGTCTGAGGAAGGCAGGTTATTCAGAGTCGAAGGTATTCACACTGAATAACAGACACCCTTCATTTCTTGCTCCTACTTCACTCTCATTCCCCTTTATGGGGAAGGCATTTACTTCTGTTGCTAAAGCGGTAAAGGCGGGTAAGCCATGTCCCACACTTGATGAGTGCAAGCCTTTGTCACCAGCTTTTCCCGGACAAGAAAAGGATTGGAAGGAAGTCCATTTGACATTTTCAGTAGGAAAATTAGACAAGGACATTGCAAGTCGACAATTCAAGGTATGTCTCCCTAAATTGTCTGAGTTGCTCATGTGTAATGAACATGAGTCAAAGGAGAGACTTGCGACATCCCTTTCTCTACAAAACTACATAGAGTTGTGTTCAATCTACGAAAGTACCACAGACATGCTCATGGTCATAGCCAAAATGCATATGGCTCTCTTGGTGAAGGACCTTTGCGCCTTTATGAAGGCCAGGATAGCATGTAGAGAGTTTGTGTTCGCTGATGCAACAGTGAAACACGAAACAAGGAAGCTAATATCTTCCAACATCTGGGGTAAAGACCTCTTCCCACACAAGGTCATTAAGGAATTAATTAAGAACGCCACCATTGAGAACATAAGTCTTCTCCAAAAATGGGGCATTCCTTCAAAGAGAAAATCTTCTGTGGTTGTGGGTCCCCAACCTAAAAAGAAGATCGAAAATGCTGGAAATATCCGGGCTGCTCAACAACATCCCACTATTCCAGTGACCACGGTGCTACAGGCAGATGGTCAAAAGTCTAAGCCTACTGACTACTCGAAGCATAAAGACGCTTCGGCTAGGAGGAACTTTCCTTCATGATCGCAGGACTTTCGATCCTTCGGTCCAAAGCCTATTCAAGATGAGCCATTGATAGGAAACAGTAATGTCCCTACCATCATTTCCTTACCTTCTCCTACAGTTCAAAACCCTCTTGGAGAAGTATACCTGAGAGCTATAGAGCATCGAGTTCCAGGGAAGGCTGTTTTGTGTTCACGAGAAGGACTCAAGATATCAATGAGTCATTCTGAACTTGTCGCCACTCAAGTTCATAAAAAACAGCAAGTTCTGAATGTTAATCCTTCTGAACATATGGACCTTGTTACAATTAGGGGTCTTCATAGTCTTGTCAGACCTGAAAGGTGTCCTTCGGAACCTTCCAGTCAAGCACCCCCCTTCCTCCTATCTAGAATTCCTGTTACAGAGAGTAACATTCATCCTAGGAAAGATACGTGTCGGACTCACAGTCCCAAGTATCTTCAAAGGATTGACGAACTTAGTCACGTCAAAGTCAAGCCTAGAAATAGTTCATGTATTAATATACCTGATCAAGAGGCTGGAGTGGGCAGCACCCGAAGTGTCTGGCCAATATGCATTCAAGGAGATGACCCGGTTCCTGGGACATCACGGATGCAAGATAGGCTTCTAGAAGTCTCGACTTTCTCCAGCTCAGGGGTTTCGATGTTTAAAAAACCATCGAAGCCCTCAGTCACATCAACTCTCTTCTCCTTTGGAAATATAAAAGGAGCTCGTGAGGTCTGTCAAGAGACTCAGGTATTCAGTCAGAATACCAAAACGGCAACAGGAAAAAGCGCTAAACTTTCCCCAGTTCACTATAGTGACAGACCTGGTGCTAAGGGCACACCGGAAAGATGCGGTAAGAGCTTGGAGAAAACACGCATCAAACGCTAGCTTCCTAGGTTATATTTAACTACAGTGATATATCCCAGAAAATTTTACTAAAGGTATCCAGGATTCTAACTCCTGGCACGAGTATCCCTTGTATTATCTTGTAGGGATATCGCATAAGATCAGAGGACGTATTCTTGACACGCCACATAGCTATCTACACCCCTAATAGTGTTTACGCTTCGAGAGGGGAAAGTGGCAAGAATTGTAGGAGAGCCGTTATTAAGGCAATACTCCTACTTGTACTGTAATTGGGTGCCAGCACGCCGCCGCGTGGCGCCATCTAGTCATTCTTTCGGTGTTTATCCCGTGTTATCTCTCTCTATTTTGGATTGTTTTGCTACGATGATGTCTTCCCCAGCCTCATCTGCCTCTGGAAAGTTAAGTACTATCTTTGAATTGCGTAAATGTAAGCTCTTGCCAGTTTTTTCCTCGATATCAGTTCGTAATTAACGTAACAAGAGCTGTTGCCAGCCGGATGGTGTCTTGGACGCGGTCGTTCTTTGCATGTACATTTAGTTAGCCAGAACGCCTTTTCCCGGCATTGATGGCTCTAATAACTTTTAGCTATTTAGCAATTTAGCTAGGAATTCTTATATTATGCCATTGTTTTCATGGATTTGGAAAATTTATGACCGAGCCCCACGAGCGCTAGGCTTCCTAGCCTAGGCACCTACATACTTCATGCATGATATAACCTTCCTGGTAAAGTTTTATTGAAGCTCAGGCAATATTTTATACAATTATGATATTACTGCTTAAAAATTTTTCTCTTCCAAGATAGTATACGAGAGAGTTTCGGTGACCGATTCTCACTGCACCTAGGCTACCAGCCTAGGGTCTTTAGTATACTTTCATACATGACCCCAATTGCCCTTGTATTGTCTTTTAAGTAGAGACTGACTCCTCCTATACATTTTAAGTCGATACCAATCTCCTTGTGAGATTTAAGAGCAATTCCTCCTCCCTCTGACTAGCCTAGGCTAACCCTAGTTGGCTTTGCCTTGAATTGTATTCTTGCAAATTTTTACTGGGGTGTTCTCGCTTCTTTCTCTCAACCACTGAGTCTGTTTTGAGTTTAGGACGGGACATCAGAGTAGCATGTCTGTGATCAACAACCGTCCGCCTTGGTGAAATGATTTCCCAAGCCAGGTTAGGTTGCCAATGCAGGAGGCTAGACCTCCCTAGGCCATACCCTGGAGGCGTTATACGATAATTCCTCCTCTCCATGGCCTAGCAGACAGTCCTGTGCTGGCAGGTCCTAAGCCGAAGAATTGAATTCTTCCCTTGCTTAGGGTCTCCGACACTAGATTCTGTTCTTCAGTTGAGACAGCGACCTGTGTACTGCCTTCTCACCCAATCAGACTAACCCAACCTAGGGAATTGAATTCCCTAGCCCCTAAGGTTGTCTTTACTATGGATCAGAATCTTTTAGGTTAGGTAGTGCTTTCTAGGTACTACCTCACCTGCAGGACCTTTGCCCCTCCCCTGCTGTCCTTTAGTGTTGGCCTAGCCTTCACACATTCTGGCCATCATTCTACAATCGACCCTATGGGTCGTTTGCGGGATTGGCTCGGGGTTTCCTGTCTGCCACCGGCCGAGCCGGCTGCTGGCAGGGATCCTCCCCTATATTTAGAGTGTTATTCAGTCCTCCCTTGGACTGCCTTCCATGACCCTACTACCAATATGGATGGGCTATGGTTGGATGGAAGCCCGAATATAATTCCCCCTTCCATATGAATCCTCACTCCGGATGAAGGTCTGCAAGGCTGAGCCTTTGCTTTCCCCCCCCATCCATAATTTCTCTTTATCTTACCATCAACCCTGGGCCGGCTGCCGGCAGCCAACTCGGACGACTGTCCGCCGTCAGATTGCTCTGCCGCCGCTTGCCATGGGGTGCCGTTGATTGGCAACCCAACGGCAACGGGCACACACTCTGGCCGGCTGCCGGCAACTATGTTGACTGCCGGCAGCCAGTCATCCATGTCTGCAGACATTCTCTCTGCCGGCTGCCGGCGGGTCCACCTTGATATAGGGACCCCTCGGTGGCCGGCAGCAGAGCAACTGCCGGCGACCCACCACCCTTTATCCATGAAGGCTGTATATACCTTCAATAGCCCAGGGCAATTCTGGCGTATGCCGGCAGACACTACAATACTGACTGCAGTGGTCGTAGTCACTGCGATATTGATTACTCCGCATGACACATACCGCTGTATGGTCTGTGCTGTAGCCCATACAAAATTTTTTCCAACCTACAAGGTGCTTCATGGGCAGCCTATTGTGAGACCACCACTTCTAGAGAGCAATTCTCTCTGCTTAATTTAATGGTTGATAACCATTATTAAAAAATCCCCAATATTGAACCTTAGAAGACAGTGTTAAAATCACACTCTATATCCAAGGATATTATCTTCTCATATAATTCGTCAAGAATTTAGTGTTCAATATTAAAGGAAGGTATAGCAATGGGCTGGACAGGAGGTACATGTGGGTGTCTTTCCCTTTTTCTAGCTTACACTATCCTAAGCTAAATAATGTGTATACCACTGTATGATGAAATTCTGAGATTTTCACTGAATACTTATATGCTTTCCTTCTTTACAGGAGGAGCATCCCGAGTGCTGAACCCTTTCTTTAAGGTCCGCAGTAAGAACTTCTGCGGCCACGACATGTGCAGAACCCATGCGCGCTGCGAAATCACGAAGGGATCTCTGAAATACTGGGACCCCTGGTCAACGAGGCTTTTGATGATCAAAAGTCCACAGAGTCAAGGGATGCAGCAAGAGAGATGCTGCAAAAATGGGTCAGAGGTTTTCAGAAGAACACCACTGGCCCATACCTTCCTAATGAGAAGATGAGGGCTTGTCTGTTCCCTAGGGCATCTTCGGATGCAGTTGTTCCCTCAACTCAACCTGAGATTCTCCTCGTCCAGATTCTGTTTGAATCTGATGTGTCCGATGCCTTGAAGGACATCCAACTGGAAGACAACATGTCAGTTGTCTCCGAGGAGACGGAACAAAGTCTCCTTGTGGAAGAGCAGGAGCAGGAGACTGTCTTGCCTCCTGAAGGCGACGCTGAGAAAGTCGAAACTATTTCGGTTTCATCGGCTACGTTGGCTGAGCCTGTCCCGTCGACTTCTTCTTCTGCCCCCCAGGTAGACTCGATCACTAATACACTGAATTCGCTTTTGTCCATGTTCCAGGACATGCAAAAGCAGTCGTCCGAGAACGAGGCTTCTCTACGGACTGAAATGCACCAGCTCGTGTCTACACGTTTAGCCCCCAAGAAGTTGAACATCAAAGACCTTCCCGCCTTTTTTGACATCAATCCTTGGAGGTATGCTGAGCACATGCCTATGTCAGGGGGGAAGATCTTCCTCTCCGAGAAACTGGGCACTGTCCCAGTAGATGATGTGGAGTTCTGGCCCAGCAAAGGGGCCTACCCGGATTGTTACATCCGCCTGAGGACGGAACCCCCTTCCGAAGAAGAAACAGAGCCGAAAGAGGTCATCATTCTAGACCTCCTCAAGGCCCAGGCCTTGTTTACCAAAACCTTGAAGGAGAGGGCCTTCACTAGCTCCAAGGTGGCGGCTCTCAGCAAGAAGCACCCTTCCTTCATTGCTGCTTCTTCCCGTGCCTTCCCCTTTATGGAAAAAGGGTTCAAGGCAGCCTTAAAGGCAGTCGAGGCAGGAAAACCTTGTCCTACACTTGAGGAGTGTAGTCTCTTTTCCCTCGCCCTACCATCTGACGATGCAGACTGGAAGGATGTTTACAACACCTTCTCATTCGGGAAGCTGGAGGCTGACATAGCCGGACGTCAGTTCGGTGAAGACCTCCCAAAGTTGTCGGACTTTCACCTGCGCAAGGAGCAGGAAACGAAAGAACGACTTGCCGCCTCTATGTCTTTACAGACCGGACTAGAGACAATGGCAAGTGTTCCAGATTCCCCAGATACTTACATGGTCTTTGCCAAAGCTCATTTGGCAACTGTCACCAAAGACCTGTACAACTTCATTAAAGCCCGTCGGGCTTGCAGAGAGTTCGTGTTCGCCTCGGCTGCGGTGAGGCACGAACCAAGAAAGCTGATAGCCTCCAACATCTGGGGAAAAGACCTCTTCCCAAGTGAAGTGGTCAAAGAGGTCGTGGACAAAGCCGCAACGGAGAACAGGAATCTCCTCTCCAAGTGGGGCTCGTCCTCCAAGAGTAAGTCTTCCGCTGAAGAGGGTCCCCAGCTGAAAAGGAAGACAAAACGACCCAGAGTGCCCTCTCGCCCTCCACGACAACAACAAGAGCTTCCGATGGCCACGGTGCCCCAGACGGTGGCACAACCACCCACCACTTTTCAGCTGGTGCCCAGCCAGTGGCGACTCAGTCGCCCGTCGTCACCCCAGCCTTTGAAAGGCAATCGACGACCTTTCGGCCGAAGTCTCGAGGTTCCTTTCGAGGTCTCTAGACACCCCTCCAGAGGCAGGGGCAACAGAGGTGGACGTGGCCAAGGAGGCAAATCCTCCAGCCAGCACTCCACGTGAGATGCTACCGGTAGGAGGGAGACTTCTCCTCTTCCGGGATCGCTGGACCTTCGATAACTGGGCCCACAGCCTAGTCAAGAACGGATTGGGGATGGAGTTGGAATGCAACTCCACTGAACTTCCCTCAGTTCTTCCAACACTCAACCCCCATATTGGAAGAATGCGTTCAGGAACTCTTAGACAAAAGAGTTGTAAGGAGGGCAAAGTCCATCAAATTCCAAGGAAGGCTGTTCTGTGTTCTGAAGAAAGACTCGGAAAAGCTCAGAGTAATTCTGGACTTATCACCACTCAACAAGTTCATAGCGAACAACAAGTTCAGAATGCTGACGCTCCAACACATAAGGACCCTACTGCCCGAACGGGTATACATAGTCTCTATAGACATGGCGGACGCATACTGGCATGTTCCGATCAACCGTCAAGTTTCCCCCTACCTAGGATTCAAACTGCAAAAAAGGCAGTATGTTTTCAGAGCCATGCCCTTCGGGCTAAATATAGCCCCAAGGGTATTCACAAACCTTGCGAACGCAGTCATTCGTCAACTACGCCTAAAGGGAGTTCAGGTGATTGCCTACCTGGATGACTGGCCTAAAGGGAGTTCAGGTGATTGCCTACCTGGATGACTGGCCTAAAGGGAGTTCAGGTGATTGCCTACCTGGATGACTGGCTGGTATGGGCAACATCCGAAGAAGAATGAACGCAAGCCTCCAAGGAAGTGATCCAGCTCCTGGAACACCTAGGATTCAAGATCAACTTGGAAAAGTCTCGACTATATCCAGCTCAGAAGTTCCAATGGCTGGGTGTGCACTGGAACTTACAGTCTCACTGCCTCTCCATTCCATCAAAGAAGAGGAGAGAGATAGCGGGATCTGTCAAGAGACTTCTTCAATCCGACAGGATATCAAGAAGGCAACAGGAGAGAGTTTTGGGGTCCCTCCAGTTCGCCTCAGTGATAGACCCAGTATTGAGAGCTCAATTAAAAGATGCATCAGGAGTTTGGAGAAAATACGTATCAAATGTTCGAAGAGATCTGAAAAGACCGATACCAACTCGTCTGCGATCCCTCCTCATGCCATGGTCGGAGGCCAAGTACCTGAAGAAGAAGGTACTCTTACAACCGCCTCCACCTTCAGTCACCGTTCACACGGATCCCTCAAAGGAAGGGTGGGAAGGCCACTCTCACCATCGGAAAGTCCAAGGAACCTGGGCCTCCCTCTTCAAGACCTTCCACATCAACATTCTGGAAGCCATGGCAGTTTTTCTCTCACTGAAAAAACTGAAACTTCGCTGCTCAATCCATATCCGACTGGTACTAGACAGCAAGGTTGAAATGAGATGCCTGAATCGACAGGGCTTGAGATCGCCTCAAATCAACCAAGTGATATTGGCCATCTTCCACCTGGCGGAAAAGATGAGATGGCACTTATCAGCAGTCCACCTTCAAGGGTTCCGCAATGTGATGGCGGAAGCTCTATTCAGGCTCAACCCGATAGAGTCAGAATGGTCCCTAGACGCAAGATCATTCTCCTTCATCTTACGCAAATCCCCAGGACTGCAGATAGACCTCTTTGCAACGAGCGATAACAAGAAGCTATCCCGGTATGTAGCCCCGTACGAGGATCCTCTAGCGGAAGCAACGAACGCGATGTCTCTAGACTGGAACAGATGGTCCAAGATCTACCTGTTCCCTCCAACCAACCTTCTGCTGAAAGTCCTTAGCAAACTGAGATCCTTTCACGGAACAGCGGCAATAGTGGCCCACAAATGGCCCAACAGCGTATGGTTCCCCCTGATAACGGAACTACGCCTGAAGCTGATCCCGTTGTCGGATCCAGTTCTGACTCAGCAAGTGCAGAAGTCGACTGTCTCAGCTTCATCACAGAAAACCCAGAACCTTTATCTCATGATTTTCTCACCTTAGCAGTCAAGAAAAGGTTTGGGATTTCAAGGGACAGTATTAACTTTCTAGAAGAATACAAGTCAAAATCAACGAGAAGACAATACGAGTCTTCATGGAAGAAATGGGTCGCCTTTGTCAAGGCAAAGAAACCAAACGAGATTTCAACTGATTTCATCCATCTCCATGAACAAGGTTTAGTAGCTAACACGATTGTTACGTGCAACTATGCCCTGACCAGACCCTTGCTGTATGCCTTCTAGGTGGACTTCTCCAATGATATCTTCAACAAGATTCCAAAAGCCTGCGCTAAACTTCGGCCCGCAGCTCCTCCTAAGCCCATTTCATGGTCCTTGGATAAGGTTCTTCACTTGGCATCAACCTTGACTCAAAAAGTGATATTCTTATTTGCACTAGCCTCAGGAGCCAGAGCTAGCGAAATAGTGGCCCTCTCGAGGGATGATGGCCACATTCAGTTCACAGACTGCGGAGAACTGAACCTTTTTCCGGACCCAGCGTTTCTCGCCAAAAACGAGCGGCCCACTAAGAGGTGGGGTCCCTGGAGAATCTGCCCTCTGAAGGAAGAAGCATCCCTATGCCCAGTGGAATGCCTAAAGGTCTATCTTCGTAGAACTTCAGACTTTAAGGGAGGTCAGCTTTTCAGGGGAGAAACATCAGGTTCTAAATTAACCTTAAAATAACTAAGGGCGAAGATCACCTATTTCATTCGCAGAGCGGATCCAGACAGTACACCCGCAGGTCATGATCCGAGAAAAGTTGCTTCGTCTCTGAATTTCTTTCAAAATATGTCTTTTGAAAGTCTTCGCGCTTACACTGGATGGAAGTCATCCAGGGTCTTCTTCAAGCATTACGCGAAACAATTACAGGAAATCAAACATTATGTGGTGGCAGCAGGTAGTGTACTAAAACCTGCCGCTTAATTTCTGCGAAGAACAGTGCACTAAATGGGACTTTTTAGTGAAGGGTGTACATGATGGACTCCTACGGTGTATCATGTTTAGTAATGTGTCTAGTACATGGCACTATAGACTGTTCTAATTACACGGGTGACAAAAAGCATAAAAGACCGACACATGCGTCACGCATATTTATATGCAAGTGTTCCTTTTGTAACAACAGAATCCATAGTGAAATATTTCATATTTTCCATAGTGTCGCTTGTGTTTCCTTTTCAGATGAAACCTTATTAATTTTCCTGTTATTACTAATTATGCTTTCTCACAGAAATTTTCAGTGAAAATTGTGATTGATTGTACATGTTACAACCCTTGATTTCTAAAAATAGTTAGGAATCTTTGCGTCTCATTTCGCCCCAAATATCCTAAAATACAAATAAAGGGTTTTAGAGCTACTTTTTATCCTCTTATTTTTGGAAAAATATTCAGAACAAAGGTTATTACTGTTCCAAGCAAACAATCATCAGATTATATGCTCTGCTATTGAGTTCAGTCCCTAGTAATGACTGATTGTACCAACCTGTTTACCTTACTGATTTAAAGTTTCCTACATGAATGTAAACCTGTGTATCTTGTCTCCAATGAACAAACAGACTCGGAAGGTATCAGTAACCTACACAGATCAATTCCATTCAGAGTACAAATTATGCTTTATATATATGAGGACACTAATATACAACTTGTTTGCTAGACTTGTTCCTTGAACTCCCAATCCTTGGGTTTTTCTCCTAGAGTCTTCCAAGACTCTTCCCTGTAGGGGGCAGGAAGCACTGACATAGTCCATGATCAGTTGAATGGTGTATGACGGTAACACCAGGTATCTCTGGGTCTAGACGACCAAGGAAAATTTATCTTGAGATGATTGGCACTATTGAAAATCCAGATACATTAATGCTCTGGTAAACTTCCATCAGGACGACATGGCCTGAGCCCAAAAAATGGATTTTGAGCGATGCGAAAATTCT
Source organism: Palaemon carinicauda (assembly GCF_036898095.1). Taxonomy (NCBI): domain Eukaryota; kingdom Metazoa; phylum Arthropoda; class Malacostraca; order Decapoda; family Palaemonidae; genus Palaemon; species Palaemon carinicauda. The sequence continues at coordinate 179,015,144 of NC_090727.1, read as the reverse complement.
ATTTTTGGGTGAGGTAGCCATGTCGTCTTGATGGACCCACCCTCTTTGGAAAAAGGATAAATGAATCCCTCTCTAATATACTGTATCTGTAGCACCTAAGAAACGCTACAAAGAATGACTAGATGGCGCCACGCAGCAGCGTGCTGGCGCCCAATTACAGTACGAGTAGGAGTATTGCCTTAATAAAGGCTCTCCTACAATTCTTGCCACTTTCCCCTCTCGGAGCATAAACGCTATTAGGGGTGTAGATAGCTATGTGGCGTGTCAAGAATACGTCCTCTGATCTTATATGCGATATCCCTATAAGATAATACAAGGGATACTCGCGCCAGGAGTTAGAATTCTGGATACCTTTAGTAAAATTCTCTGGGATATATCACTGTAGTTAAATATAACCTAGGAAGCTATTAAGAAGGAACTTCCATCAGGATGACATGGTTATCTCACCCAAAAATAGATTTTCCGCTTCGCTCAAAATCCGTTATCTGCATTAGTTATTTAGTTTTCATTGCTAAGAATTAGTAATATTATGCCTATAGTATCCATTTTCGGCGAGCGTAGGTAGCCGATTCGTATGCTAGTGTTCTAGCCTAGCCCCTAGACTCGATAGCCTAGGTGGTTTTTGTTTACTCTCATGCATGATACAATAAGTGTTCCTAGTGTTAATTTATGAAATGAAGATTTTAGGCATTTATACATATAAGCCTCAGTGATTGCACATATGTTTTCGCCTTCGAGGAAGTATACTAAGGGTTTCGGTGATCTTGTAAGTCGACTCCCTTGCCCCTAACCTAACGTAGGGCTGTGGTATACTTCCTATCCTCCCCAGTTACCTTACCCAAGGTATCTCCTCCCTCTGAAGTAGCCTAGGCTACATCCTAGCCCTCCTTTCCTCGAATTGCATTTGGGTAGGGTTAGGCTAGGATCTTCTTTCCCCACTCCTAGCCATAGCACATAAGCTTTGAGTTTGTGACAGAATCTCAGAGTACCAGTTGTTCGCCCCCAGCTTCCCCTCTAGGTGAATGAACTCTCCTTTTGGGGCTCTGCTGGTCGGTGAAGGTGGAAGGGGGAAGCCCTTCCCCCTAGTCCACACTTGATAGGGTTACGACCCTTTCCTCCCTGTGGCCTAGCGATTTGTCCTACACCTGCTTTCCCTGGTTCGGGACTCGCTTCCTTAGCCTAGGTTAGGCAGGCCAGGGGATTCTGTTTCTTTATAGTTTAGGATAGCATATTAGTGCTGTACCTTCTCTGAACTAACCTACCCTAGGCTGGAGAATGAAGTCTCCTACACCTGGGATAGGGCTGGTTCTGGAACAGAACCCTCCCCCCCCCAGGAGTGTTGGTGAAGGCTACGCCTTCCCCCACGCTCCCCCTCAGGACCCTCGCCCCTCCCCCTCTGTCATTTTGTGTTGGCCTAGCCATCACACCCCTGTCCGCCATCTTACAACTCCACCATGTGCCGTCGGGTTGTGGGTTCGGCTTGGTCCCTTCGTGGGTTAATCCGAGCTGCTACACATCCCGCATATAGTCGAACTATGGGATAGCCTAGGCAAATCGGTCTGCCGGTGCGGGACCTCCCAATCTTAGAGTGTTCTTCGGTCCTCTCTTGGGCCGCCATCCGCAATTCTTGCCGACTGCCGGCTCTGTTGCGGCTGGATGAAAGATTGCCCCCTCTCTTTCATTTGAACACTCCTTCCGGAGGAAGACGAGGTCGGGGTAATGAGCTACCCTTCCCTCCCTCTTCCCCTACCCTTTCTCTCTACCTATCAGTGCCGGTCCACTGCCGCTACCCTGCCGTCAACAGCTGTCAGGGTACCCTAGTATCCACTCTGTCTCATTGATTGATGCCAGTGCTGGAATACCTTCGCTGGTCGCTTGCCGACTGCCAGGGGCCGCCGACGTGCCGGCGATCTGCCATCATCCAGAGGCTCCTATTCTCTCTGCCACATAGACTGATGACAGGGAGGGGTTCCCACCCTCGATGGAGATTCGCCGAAGCCCGGCGCGTTTCCGACAAGCCCCCACGCTGCCGGCGCCACCTAATCATATTACTTCAGTGGACTGTCACCTCTCCCCTGCCGGCCAAGTGACTATTGTATAGCTATATACGATAGCCAGTACATCTATGGTACAGTACTTACCCTAGACAGAAAACTATGGTGTATAGTTACGCAGTAAAAATATTTCCAGCATACTCTGCATCCATGCGCAGTCCCTTGCCGGGACCTATCTGACTAGGGAGGGATCGTTTCTCTTCCTTTTATCCTAAACTGAATGAATTCAATTCCCCACCCCCCCTGACCATGATTAATTCTCCAGAGGAAGTCTAAGCTGTGCTTAATCCAATATGGATATCCCTTCCATCTCTTAGGTTCTTTAAGAGCCCCTAGAATTAGTTATGGTGTGAGGTCACGGCAATTGGCTGGGCAGGATGCACATGCATGTGTCTTTTCTGCTTCTTTTCCAGCTTACCTATCCTAAGCTTACACATGAAAAGGAATCTTATATTGAGTTAAATAACTTTAATGCTAATCTAAGATTACTTTAAGTCTTTACTTTAAGTCATTGTACATGACTTTCGCAGACTCATTCCCCCTTTCTTTCACAGGAGGAGTATATCCGGTGTGAGAGCACCTTCTGCAGTGTTCTGCGCCCGGACTTCTACGGCCAACTGGCGTGCCGAACCCACACTAGCTTTTCCATCTCCAAGGGGACTCTCTGGTATTGGGACCCGCAGGTCTGGACCGTTTGTAAGGACCTGCTCCACAAGGCGTTTGAGTACCCTCCTTCAGCGGAGGCCAGTGACGTTGCCCGAGAGAAACTGCGCAAATGTGTGCGTGGTTTCCAAAAGAACGCCACGGGGCCTTATCTCCCGAGTGAGAAGATGAGAGCTTTGCTCTTCCCAAAGGCATCTGCAGATGCTGTCATCCCCAAGGCCAAGATCCCCTGCATCCAGCTGACGGTCGAACCTGATGTATCGGACGCACTGCAAGACTTCCATCCTGACGAGGTGGAACGGATGTCGGAAGTGGTGGACATCACCGAAAGGACCCTGATGGCCGAGGGTCAAGAAGAGGAGGAGCATGTGGAGGCTCCGGACTCCGAGGGCGAAGTCGCCTGCGCCCCCTCTGTTACTTCCGTTGCTGTAACGGAACCGATCCCCTCTACCTCTTCTACTCCTACACCTACTTCGTCGTTACTGGAGAACCAGGACAGTCTCCAGGCCCTAGTGGCCCTCCTGGACGAGAGGTTCGGAAAAGGACAAGAGGACCTCAAGAGGGAGATTCTCCGTCTGTTGAAGCAGACGGTCAAGAAGATCAATGTCAAGGATCTTCCCCCTTGCTCAGTGACCAACCCCTGGAGGCATGCAAAGCACATGCTAATTACAAGTGGACGGATCTTCGTCAATGACAAGTTAGGTGCCGTCCCCCTTGAAGAGGTGGAGTTTTGGCCTAGCTTTGAGTCATATACGGACTGTTACATCCGTCTCAAGTCCGAGCCAGCTTCCAAGGAGGAAACCGAGCCTAAGGAGGTCATAGTCTTTGACCACACTAAGGCTCAATCTCTTCTGGCTGGCGGCCTTAAGAGCAAGGGCTACACCAACTCTAAGGTGCCGGCCCTTAGCAAGAAACACCCATCCTTTCTTGCTCCTGCCACCATGGTCTTCCCCGTTGCTGAAAAGTCCTTGCTGGCAGTGTTGAAAGTGGTGGAGGAAGGGAAACCTTGCCCTACATTGGAGAAATGTAGGCCCCTCTCTCTCGCCCTACCTCCCGACGACAAGAACTGGAAAGACATCCAGTTAACTTTCTCGGTAGGAAAGTTGGAGGCTGACGTCGCAGGACGTCAATTTGACGAGAACCTCCTCAAGCTCTTCGAAGACTTTCTGCGTCGGGAGCTGGATACGAAAGAGAGACTGGCCGCCTCCCTTTCTCACCAAGTGCAATTGGAGACAATGGCCGGGGACACTCGGACCCCAGACATGTATATGGTCTTAGCTAAGACCCATCTCGCCACCCTGATGAAGGACTTTTATAGCTTCATCAGGGCTCGGAGAGCCTGTAGAGAATTCGTGTTTGCGGACGCTACCGTCAAACACGAACCCCGGAAACTGATCTGCTCCAACATTTGGGGGAAAGACCTCTTCCCCAATGAAATCGTGAAAGAGATTATAGACAGAGCCGCCACCGAGAACTGGAACCTTCTCAACAAGTGGGGCATGTCAAGAAAGAGGAAATCTTCTCAGGATGAAGGCCCCCAACTTAAGAAGAAATTTAACAAGCCTAGGCCCCAGCAGCGACAGGCTAAGCGCCAGTTTCTGGCACCCGCTACTCCCCAGTTGGTGGCTCAGCCCCAACAGACCTTTCAGTTGGTCTCTCAGCTGGTGGTGGCTCAGTCACCAGTCTTCACACCTGCCTACGAAAGACAGTCAACTACCTTTCGTCCCAAAGGTAGAGGCTCCGGCAGAGACTCCTCTCGACGCCCTTCCAGAGGGAGAGGAGGGAGGGGAGCAGGCGGCCGAGGTGGCAAACCCTCAGGAAACCATAAGCAATGAAATGCTTCCGGTGGGAGGAAGACTGCCTCTTCCAGGATCGTTGGACCTTCGATTCTTGGGCTCACAGCATCATTAAGAACGGACTAGGGTGGAGTTGGGTAACACCACCTCCAACCTTCCATCAATTCTTCCAACACTCCACCCCCGTCCTGGATGAATACGTCCAAGAACTCTTGAACAAGAAGGTGATTAAGAGGGTAAAGTCCACCAGGTTCCAGGGAAGACTGTTCTGTGTCCTTCTGGACTTGTCCCCGCTCAACAAGTTCATCATGAACAACAAATTCAAGATGCTAACTCTTCAGCACATCAGAGCCCTACTGCCCCAAAAGGCATTCACAGTCTCGGTAGACTTGGCGGACGCCTACTGGCACATTCCAATGAATCGCCAGGCCTCCTCCTACCTAGGATTCAGGCTTCAAAGAAGGCAATACGCCTTCAGAGCCATGCCCTTTGGACTCAACATAGCTCCAAGGATCTTCACAAAGCTCGCAGAAACAATCGTCCAACAGCTACGCCTTCAAGGCGTCCAGGTGATGACTTACCTGGACGATTGGCTGGTATAGGCTGCATCTTCAGAAGAATGCTTGCAAGCTTCCAGAAAAGTGACTCAATTCCTGGAACATCTGGGTTTCAAAATCAACACCAAGAAGTCTCGACTTTCTCCGGCTCAGAAGTTTCAATGGCCAGGAATCCATTGGAACCTTCAGTCACACCGTCTACCATCCCTCCGAAGAAAAGGAAGGAAATAACAGGATCTGCCAAGAGACTCCTAAAATCCAAACGGATTTCAAGACGTCAACAGGAGCAGGTGCTCGGCTCCCTCCAGTTCGCTTCAGTGACAGACCTAGTGCTACGAGCACAGCTAAAGGATGCATCGGGAGTCTGGAGAAGATACGCATCCATCGCTCGAAGAGATCTCAAGAGACCTCTACCAACCAGGCTTCATTCATTCCTAAAGCCATGGTCGGAGGCAAAGAACCTGAAGAGATCAGTCCCCCTTCAACCACCACCTCCGTCGGTCGTTATCCACATGGATACATCGCTAGAAGGATGGGGGGTCACTCCCTTCAACGACAAGTTCAAGGAACATGGTCTCCCCTATTCAAGACGTTCCACATCAACTTCTTGGAGGCCATGGCGGTGCTTTTTTCTCTGAAGAGGCTGTCTCCACAACCCTCGTCTCACATCCGTCTAACTCTGGACAGCGCCGTTGTGGTCAGATGTCTCAACCATCAGGGCTCAAGATCGCCCCAACTCAACCAAGTGTTACTGCCCATCTTCCGCCTAGCGGGCAAGAAGAGATGGCACCTCTCAGCAGTTCACCTTCAAGGATTCCGCAACGTGACGGTGGATGCTCTATCAAGGACAACCCTGATAGAGTCAGAATGGTCCCTAGACGCAGACTCATTCTCCTTCATCTCTCACCAAGTCCCGGAACTGCAGATCGACCTCTTCGCGACGAGTGACAACAAACAACTTACTAATTATGTAGCCCCTTATGAGGACCCCAGAGCGGAAGCAGTGGACGCCATGTCCCTGGACTGGAACAGATGGTCCAAGATTTACCAGTTCCCTCCACCCAACTTTCTGCTGAAAGTCCTCACCAATCTGAGAACCTTCCAAGGAACATCAGCACTAGTGGCACCCAAATGGCCCCGGAGCAGCTGGTTCCCTCTAATCCTGGAGTTACAACCCAAGATAATTCCCCTGCCGGACCCAGTTCTATCCCAGCAAGTTTAGAAGTCGACTGTCTTTGCTTCATCAAGGAAAACCCGAGACCTACATCTCACGATTTTCTCTCCCTAGCCGTTAAGAAGAGGTTTGGGATTTCGAAGAAAAGTTTGGATTTCCTAGAGGAATACAAAACTAAATCTACCAGAAGGCAATACGAGTCTTCCTGGAAGAAATGGGTGTCATTCGTCAAGGCTAAAAATCCTACGGAAATCTCTATAGATTTTTGTCTGTCCTTCTTTATTCACCTTCATGGACAGGGCTTGGCAGCCAACACGATTTCTACCTGCAAATTGGCCTTGACAAGACCACTACACTATGTCTTCCAGATAGACCTGTCCGACGACATCTTTAACAAGCTGCCAAAGGCATGTGCTAGACTCCGTCCTGCACCTCTACCGAGACCCATCTCCTGGTCTCTCGACAAAGTGCTCCAGTTTGCCTCAAGTCTGGACAACGAGTCTTGCCCTCTGAAAGATTTAACTCAAAAAGTAATTTTCCTTTTTGCTCTCGCCTCGGTAGCCCGAGTCAGTGAGATTGTGGCTTTATCAGGAGAAGAGGGCCTGATACAGTTTGCTGACACAGGCGAACTTACATTCTTTCCTGACCCAACGTTTCTCCCCAAGAACGAGCTTCCCACCAAATGGTGAGGCCCCTGGAGAATCTGCCCCCTGAAGGAAGATGTCTCTCTATGCCCAGTGGAGAGTCTAAAGGTCTATCTTCGAAGAAGTTCAGACTTTGGCAGAGGACAGCTCTTTAAAGGAGAAACATCAGGGTCTGATTTGTCACTTAAACAACTAAAGGCGAAGATCACCTACTTTATTCGCAGAGCGGATCCTGACAGTACACCCGCAGGTCATGATCCCAGGAAAGTCGCCTCTTCCCTGAATTTCTTCCAGTCGATGGACCTTGAGAGTCTTCGCTCTTTCACGGGCTGGAAATCCTTAAGAGTGTTTTTCAAACACTACGCAAAGCAGGTTCAAGAGTTGAAGCGCTGTGTGGTGGCAGCAGGTAGTGTGCTAAAACCTGCGGCTTAGTGCGGCGTAGAACAGTGAGTTATTCGGGACTCTAACTCCACGGGTGCCTGTGTTGACCCTAGTTTGAAACATAGTGATTTTAAGGGCCACCTAGTGACACTAAGGACTGTTCTTCTACAAAGGTGAAGTAACATAGACAGTAACACATGTGCCACATGTTTTAACATGAAGTGTATCTAAGACTTTCTAGAAAGACTTTATAGTTCCTCTGGAACTTAAGTGTGTATTGGCAAGTTTTCCTTTTCAGATTCCACACCCACTTCTTTTGATGTCTTTAGTCTATGTTTTTAATTGCATTCCTTATTTTAAAATTTTGCTTATTTCATGCTAATTCGGTTTTAATGAATAAAATAGAATTTGGTTACCCTGTGCATCTCATTTCACCCTCTCTCTCTCTCTTATGAAATGAAACAGTGTTACAGAATTTAATACCCTTTTATTTTTTTATATTATTATGAACAATGTTATAATTTTGTTCTCTTGATGCAAACTCATCTAGATTAAGGTAACTTGTTCCAACACGAGTATACTTACCTTCTCTATCTGGCCCTGGGACCGGCAGGTATCTCCGAGACTAGGTGAGTTCCTCTATCAAGCAACTTCAAGATGTTCCTTCTGTCCAATTAGGACTTCCCTGCCAGGGGGCCAGGAAGCAGTAACATGGTATATGCTTATCTGAAGTGACGTAACGGACATGCCACAGGTCTCTGTGGTCATCAGACCAAAGTAATATTGTTTAGAAGTCGTAAGGCACTACAAAAAATGGGAAAAATCCATGATACATTAATTCTCTGGTACACTTCCATCAGGACGACATGGCTTGAGCCAAAAAAAAAACGGCTGAACGAAGCGAAAAATCTTTTTTAGGGTGAGATAGCCATATCGTCCTGATGGACCCGCCCTTGTTCTCTATTCGGCCTTGAGAGGCCCCTCCCAATCTTATTGTATCATGGAGGCTGGCATAAACGCCGAAAGGAATGACAATGGCGCGCTACGGCGGCGTTATCCAAGATGGCGGCCAACATGGCGACCGGATGTTGACGTCGCCGAGTACCAAAACAGTAACGCAGGAGGAGAACTTTGTAACGGCTCCTCCCATAACTTGCCACTATTCCCCCTCGAAGTGTAAACGCTATGTGGGGTGCAGATAGCTATGTGGCGGGTCAAGCATACGTCCCCTGTTATTATACGATATCCTAAAGGGAAACCTTATGGGTACTCGCGCCAGAAGTTAGAATTCTGTGAAACCTTTAGTTGAATTCTCTGGGAATATCTACTGTAGTCATATATACCCTTAGGAAGAAACTGAAGGAACCTTCCATCAGGACGACATGGCTATCTCACCCAAAAATAGATTTTTCGCTTCGCTCAAAATCCGTTATTTCCAACATATCTTGTGTATCCTTGCCCAGTCTTTTGCTGAGACCAATGCTCTATTGAAAGAATAGAATTCTTTCAATACTCTGATTAGAAATCAGTTTACAATTTACCCTACAGTATTAAATAAATTAGAAGTGTCAGTGGTAGTACACTTTTCTATCCCTAAAGGTTAGAACCCTTATCTTTGAGTTTTCCTGATCAGGAAGCTCTATTGTCTTAATATTGGGGAATGTCACAGCAATTGGCTGGGTGGGATACACAAGTATGTGTCTTTTCTAATTTCTAGTACAGTTGGCGACATGCCAGCCAGACCGTGCCGCCAGGTGCTAGCCATGCTGGCAACACACCGGCTGAACTACAGTATATTATTATACAGTAGCCAGTATATTTGCAATATAGTACATACTGCAAACAGAAAAATATAATTTGTTCCGTAACGGGAATACAAACCACGCTATTTATTAAGGGTTATACTTTCGGCGAAGCTGAAATGACGAGCCATTAAAATTTAGCGAGGGTTAACTACCCACACCGCTAGTTAGTGGGGGTAAGGGGGTGGGTAGCTTTCTACCACTCCCGTTCACACACCTGTGATTTAGTCACTTTACTTTTGGCTCGGATCGAGAGCGGTTGTTTCCTCTCTCCCTCCCCTCCTATTTTGGACTGCCATTAATTTTTGTCTTTTAACTTACTTTTTCTTATACTTGTATATATATATATATATATATATATATATATATATATATATATATATATATATATATATATATATATATATATATATATATACATTCTTAATGTTTATGTATACATACGTGTTTAGAAATGTGGTAAGTTTCCTTTTCAGTGTTTGTGCTGTGTGTGTGATACAAATACGACAACGACACTTGCGTAGTAGCAAGGCCAGCACAGTTCCACTTCGTGGGGAACGACCTCTCCCTCTTTCATCCATTGGTCTTCCCGTCAGCATATATCCGTTAACTCGGCCGCTGCAGGGGAATCATCATCGCCTGGACCCTCTTCATTCAACTATTGTCTTAGCCTTTCCTTTTTTCCTACGGGAAACTCTGATTCTGAGCCCAGGGAATATGGCCTTTCAAAGATTGACTACGGTCTCTCTCTTCTCGAGGTCGTTCACCTTTACTACAACAGCGTACTATTGGGGAAGCTCCTTTCCCGTGCGCGGGTTAGGTTGCTCTTCCGATTGTTTGTCTCAATTATTTTTAGTGAAAATCTAATTTTATTTTAACTTTTAAGCTTTCTCCGTGGGGAACACTTCCCTTCGGCGGGTCAGTGGTTCTCACTATTAGTGAATATTCTTAGCTGATTTGAATAATTATAATTCTGATTTTATTACAGTTACTCCACTCTCCCCCTTCTCCCGTGGATGTCGTCTGGGGAAGGAAGGGCACAATACTTAATTCTCATTTCATGTTGTTCCCTCGGGGTTCCTCTTCGGAGTTCCTCCCTAGGGAATTTCTGTTAAATAATTATTTAATTTTATTTTCCCAGTTAACTATGCAGTTTTCTTCGTTCGACTAAAGAGTGCCAACGAAGCAGAGCTGTTCTGCTCATGGGGAATCTGTTGTCACTGCCGTCCCCCAGAGGACGTCGTCATGGGCGTCATCCCTTCTCTTAGAAATACTCCCGTGACAACATGGCCAGCACTTCAGATCATCTTAGAATGCTAAAGGAGGTTTGCCTTCAGGGGTTGGACAACTTCCCTTCCGAGGGAAGTTTCCTCCCCAGGTGTGAGGTTGTTTCTCCCTTCAGAGGGAGAACTTCCCATATCTTAATAAATTCATCGTCTTCGACTGCTGTTGCTGCCCTTCGGCCAGACTTCTCTCCCCACTTGCTGAGTTTCTCTTTCTTCAGGGGTGGAGCACGGTCTTGGCAAGTCTCTTCTACGAAGTGTTCACCTCTCTCGTTCGCAAGAGAGGCCACTCATAGAGACTCCTCTTCGGAGGATCATTACTGCTAAGGTCAGCTTGCTGATTCACCGGCCCTAAGGGGCACCTCTTCGGAGGATCGCTACTGGTAAGGTCAGCTTGCTGATCCACCGGCCCTAAGGGGCATCATCATGGGCGTCTTCTAGTCTCTTCTACGAAGTGTTCACCTCTCGTTCGCGAGAGAGGCCACTCATAGAGACTCCTCTTCGAAGGATCGCTACCGCTAAGTTCACCTTGCTGATCCACCGGCCCTAAGGGGCATCATCACGGGTGTCTTCAAGTCTCTTCTACGAAGTATTCACCTCTCTCGTTCGCGGGAGAGTCCTCTCATAGAGACACCTCTTCGGAGGATCAAGCAGACCTTCCAGCATAGCCTGATCTTACTGCCAGCTGACCTACTGATCTACCAGCGCAGCCTTGTGCTGCAACGTAGTCCTTTGGACTTCGGTCCTGGACTCTTCTAACACGGACCTTTTACGGTCCCCATAGGTGGATGCTCGCCCTTCCAAAGAGCACATCCCAGTTCCTGATTGCCCTGCCAGCTGACCTACCGATCTATCAGCGCAACCTTGCGCTGCAACGAAGTCCTTTGGACTTCGGTCCAGGACTCTAACGCAGATCTGCTTACGGTCCCCATCGGTGGATGCTCGCCCTTTTTTAAAGGGCACATCCCAGTTCCTGATCATCCTGCCATTGGTCATCCTACCAGCTGACCCGCCTACCTACTAGCGAAGCGTGCGCGTGCTCGCTGACTTTCTTCTGCGCGCGGGCACCGATGGTATCCTGCACATGCGCCAACAGTCTACCGGTCACGCGCACCCACGGCCTTACTCGCGGGCGCGCGCCGTCGGGCTTCACGCGTGTGCGCTCCAATAATCTTGAGTGCGTGCACACAGCCTTCCGCACCTGCCAACGGTCTTCTACGTGCGGATGCCGAGGGTCTTCCGCAAGCATGCGCCAACAGTCTCCACGTAATACTCTCATGCACGCGCCAATGCTCCCACTCTTGCGCAACCAGTCACAGCGCTCTTCTTCACTTTTCTGCGCCCTCCTGCGTAGTTACGGTCCTGGATCCATGTGCCAGCTCTTGCCAAAGGGTCAATGCTCGCAGATCCAATGCACCACCTCTTGCCTAAGAACCAGCACTTGCCTGCTCTCCAGGCAGATATTAAGCACCAGCATCATCCTGTGTGTCATCGCTCCAGACTCACCTACACACTCGCGCAATTGTCAGTAAAAAGGAATAAAAATTTTAGGACAGGTCACCATTTCCCCATTCCTCCCCGCAAACACTTAAACATTGCCACCGGGAAAAGAGGAATAAGACTCCACAGAAGAATTCAAGATCCCGAAGATTCCATCCTACAAGGGAATCGAAATGGGGAATCCTTGGTCCCTGTCTCTTCTGAAGTTTCTGTTTTTCCTTGACAGACCACCGGCAGCAAACAGGAAAGCATCAACAGACTGATCTCTAGATCACTGTTTGCTGATGGCTAGTTCACAGTTTACTTATCGCTAGGTCGCCGATCACCAGATCGCCAATTGCTAGCTCAATGCTGATCTTTGACCTCTAGTCCCTCCAATGACTAATGATCTCCAATTGCTTGCATTTCCATTCACCTATTGCTAGTCAATAACCAGTCATCAGCTTGCTGATCACTAGATCACCGATGGGCAGCTCATCTTTCTTCGATCATTGAACTCAGCTCGCTGATCTCTGCCCAGCCCATCTTCAGCTTGCTCATCTATGACCAAACAGTGGGGACCATAATCAGCTTGCTGATCTAGAACTCACCATCGGCTCACAGACCACCGATTCATCGGTCATCGGTTATTTGCCAGCAGTTCGTGACTCGAACTTACTAGTCAACTGTTTCCTGTAGTTCCTAGATCAGAAGTTATACAACATACTTCTCACTACTGGCCGTTTGCCATCACACTAAAGTGATCGGTAAACGTTCGACAACCCTCATCAACGGCTTGCCAACAGGGAACTACTTGCGAACCTCTCCAACTGCACAGTAACCACGATACCCAACGGTTAATCATTGATTAACATTCGCCAGATTGATTCTATTCTAAGGAATAGCATCAATCCCATCAGGGCGCGTGGTAAGGCTAAGTGTGGTCTTCCTTTTAAAGAAATTCTCTCTGAGAAGAATTCTTACACTGGGTATCGCGCCTGATCCTTTGCGACACGAGTCAAGACTCCAGCGTCAACAATCTTCCATGCAAAAGGATCACCAAGGAGCTGTCCCTTTGGGTTGATGTCCACACCATGTTGGAGTTCAATCAAGGGCTAAGACCTCAGGTCTTCATTTGCACACTGGACCTAAAGGACACTTACTCCCAGGTCCAAACCATCCATCTAGGAAGGTTGGAAGATTCAGTCTAGACAAACAAGAAACACCAGTTCAAGGCACTGAGCTTCGGTCTTTCCACTACATCCATCCTGGTCTCACAGGATCTGCTTCTGTCTCCGCTCTCTCGGGATGACTGACTGACCTTAGCAGACTCAGTGGCAACCTTGCATTAACACTGGAACTTCTGAAGTATTTTTACCAAGATCCAGAGATCAGGGTAAACCTATGGACATTTTCCCTACTTCCCCCCTACGAGACTGGTGTATCTGAGAATGATTTTAAACACCAATCTCCACAAAAGAAAACCTTCTCGAAATGAGAACGACTCCCATTCTAGGAGACTTTAGTCGGAAAAAGAAGAAAGGAGGGACCATAGTGCTGCACCACACGACCTCAGCCCTCTGGGCAGAGCCCAAAGGTACCTTCACTTAAATCTCTTAAGAGATGAAGGCCAACTTTCCGGTCCTTCAGCAGCCTCATCGGTTCCTAACAGACCACTCAGTGATGTGATGGACGACACACCACACACCATATAGAAACTCACATCGACAAGCAGGTAGGAACTGGCTTGTAGCCTCTTCCCATCTAATAGTATAAACACTAAGATGGGCCAAAGTCCGTTCGGTACCACTATCAGCCCGCTTCATTCCAGACTGGAAGAACGTGCTCGCCGACAATCTGTGCACAGCATCTCAGATAAGGTATACCGAATGGACTTTGGATCGCCATATAGCCAACAAAGTCCCGACTTTACGAGGTCCTCCAACTAGGGGGTCTATTTGCAACGCTCCTGAATCTCAGGCTACCGTTCCCCAGCCCTAGACCCCAAGGCTCTCTGGCAACAACGGTGGGTACAACAAGGACGTTTACGTCTCGTCCCTGTTTTATCTGGAGAAGGGCACTCAACAAGGCTAGAACATCGGTCAACCTCTCAAGGACTCTCCTAGCTCCGCTATGGCATTATGCAGAACGGTCTCCAAATCTTTTGCAGCTCCTGATAGAGCCTCCAAGAGAACCCTCTCCACATAATAGACAACCCACTTCGACACCTACCACAAGCTATAGCTTTGCTATGATTGTACGCCTGAAGACTACCCAATACCCCTTTGCGAAAAGGTTGTCTAGATATCTGAGGAATTCCTCAGCATCAGTCTACCAGGCAGTATCCCGTCTTGTGTGGTTGGCGTCATGTGAAAGTGTCTCTCCACTCGATACCTCGATTCCAGCAATAGCGGAATCCTCGAGTATATGCAAGAGGAAAAGACCCCCTATTGAGTTTCGACAGGTAAAGATGATCACTCAACCTTGATCCTTCACCTTCAAACTAAAAGAAAAGGACACCTTCTCATCGATAGACTTTTCCCAACTCATACGGACTTACAACTTGCCCTTCCCCAGTCGGAATTGAGACCTTCCTCTCAGAACACGGTTCAAATCTCCGATCCCTAAAGGGACCTCCTTGTGTTCCACTTCACCAGGCAACAAATTTTCTCCTGATTTAAGAACACAATGTTCCTACACACTTGGATAGCAACCATACGAGTCAAGGAACTTCATGGTCTCTCTTTCGACATCGCCCATTATTGAGAAGGGCGAAAGACAATGTTCAGTTTCGTCCCTGAGTATGTCACCAGACACAGTCTCCAGAGGTGACGGATCCTTCACAAGTCTCAACTAGATAACGGACGATCCAGATCATCAGTTACTGTACCCAGGGTAAGGTATGAGACTTTACCTAAAGAAAACGGCAACAGCCTGCCCGGGTCCCTCCTCTTGTCAGCACTGGGAGAGACTAGAGGAGGATCACCGAAACATCATTTCAACATGACGACTCACAGTGTCAGGAGCGTAACTATGCCCCCGGTCCTTCTTAGGAGATTACTCTGTGATGCAGGTTTTACAAGAAGGGATGTGAATGCTCCAGGTGACTTTCACAACCTTTCTCCTGCAAGATGTGACCCACAGGAATTCGATACGATCTCTATCGGTCCGGTGGTGGCTGCACAACAGCTGGTTGTATACCTCAAGCTCCTTATCGGACAAGTAGCTGAAGGTTGAGGGCACTGTTACCCGGTTTTAGTCTGCGTGAATGAAAAGATTTGACTTGCTCTTATTCTTTTCTTCATCCTACCTCCTCATGGGGAAAGCAGCATCCTGGGTTCTCTGCATAAGCTGACCTCAAACCACTGCAGGTAAACCATGCTCCCTTTTGTACCTAGTATTAAGCTAATAGTGTTGCGTCCCCATACCCTGGCGATGTGGTATTAGGAAGTCTTGGTTACATCAGGTTTTTTTCTACATAGACTCGGAATAACTTTACCTAGACAGTCACACTTCTACATGTCTCAGCACACAGCTTGTGTAGACCGCGGACCTTGCGTAGCAAGGTTTAGCGAGGGCAGGGACTTCTTATTTTTGAGTACTAACATACCCAGATAAGGAGTCCCCGGGCAAAGCCAAAAGCCAGATTGGCAGAGACGTCCACCCTTCCTAATGGGTGAGTCACCCCTAATAAATAGCGTGGTTTGTATTCTAGTTACGGAACAAATGACAAATTCATAGATAATTTGTATTTTTCCTAACTATACAAACCTTAGATATTTATACAAACTTGCCCACCATCCCTATCCCCCTTGAAGTCCTACCTCCAAGCAAAGTGACTAAATCACAGGTGTGTGAACAGGAGTGGTAGCAAGTTACCCCCCCCCCCCCCCTACCCCCACTAACTAGCGGTGTGGGTAGTTAATCCTCACTAAATTTTAATGGCTCGTCATTTCAGCTCCAACGAAAGTATAACCCCTAATAAATAGCTAAGGTTTATATAGTTAGGAAAAATACAAATTATCTACGAATTTGTCATATTATTATACAGTAGTTAATTTCTAACATATCTTGTGTACCCTTGTACAGGCTTTTGCTGAGACCGAACCTATATTGAAAGAATAGAATTCCTTCAATACTCTGATTGGAAATCAGTTAATAATTACACCACAATATTGAATAACTAGAAGGGTCAGTGGCAGTGTACACTTTTTCTATCCCTAGGGGTTAGAACCCTTCTCTTTCGAGTTGCCCTGATAAAGGAAACTATTTATCTTTAGTATTGGGGGAAGGTTACAGCAATTGGTTGGGATTGATACACAAGTATGTGTCTTTCCCTATTTCTTTCTAGCTTACTATCCTAAGCTATAATGATGGAAATATGAATAATTGCATATCTGTTTATCTTGTGAGATAAACAATCGTATACTCATTTTGTTTACCTTTCTTTATAGGAGGAACCCCAGATGAAATGCGATGCGATCTTCTGCAATCTTAGGAGTAAGTACTTCTACGGTCATAAAGCATGAAGGTCTCATGCCCCCTGCACTATTATTACCGAATCCCTGCAATATTGGGACCCCCAAGTCTGCAATATCTGCCAGACCTTAGTGTCCGATGGTTTTGATGACCCTAAGTCAATGGAGTCTAGGGATGCGGCACGTAGAAAGCTACGCAAATGCGTAAGAGGGTTCCAGAAGAACTTTCCAGGACCATACCTACCTAACGATAGGGTGCGTAGCTTACTGTTCCTGAAAGCGGACAGTGAAATGGTCCAGATTGCTATCGAGACGGATGGCAGGGAGGCACCTCTGGAAGAAGATGACGATGTCGTGTCGGAATTCCTTCCGTCTGTGCTGGCCCATCTTACGGATTTAATGGAGAACATTCGCAAATGAGGCAAAACAAGGGAAGTGAAATTCTAGAGAGAGCTCCGCGAAGCTCCACTTATCGCCTCCCAAGGGTTATTCAAGTGACCCAGAGACCAAAACTAATCCCTGGAGGTATGCGGAGCTTATGCCTATTTTGAACGGCAAACTTTACGTCTCAGAGAAGATGGGAGCTGTCTCCTTAGATGGCATCCAGTTCTGGCCAAGCTTTAATGCTTTCCCTGATTGTTTCATTTGACTGAAGCATGAACCAATGTCAAAAGAGGAGACAGAACCGAAGGAAGTCATGGTTTCCGACCACGATAAGGCAAAGGCTCTCTTGTCAAGTAGCCTGAAAAAGGCGGGTTATTCGATGTCGAAAGTGTCCGCCTTGAGCAAGAAACACCCTACCTTTCTTGCTCCTGCTTCAATAGCATTCCTCTTAAGTGGACGGTATTTAAATCTGTTGCCAAGGCAGTGGAGGCAGGCAAACCATGCCCTGCACTTGAGTGCAGGCCTCTGTCACTAGCCTTGCCCATGCAGGAGAAGAAATGGAAGGAAGTCCACCTAACCTTCTCAGTAGGGAAACTGGACATGGACATCGCTTGACGACAGTTTAGAGAGAATCTCCCTAAACTTTCTGAGTTTCTCTTGTGCAAGGAACAAGAGACGAAGGAGAGACTTTCGACCTCTTTATCCCTACAAAACTGCATAGAGATGTGTGCAGGCCAACGAAGTACCCCAGACATGCTCTTGGTCCTGGCCATAATGCTTATGGCCACCTTAGTAAAAGACTTGTATGCTTTTATGAAGGCTAGGAGAGCCTGTAGAGAGTTCGTGTTTGCTGCTGCAACAGTGAAACATGAACTCAGGAAGCTGATATCTTCCAACTTCTGGGGTAAAGAGCTTTTTCCAAACGAAGTAGTCAAAGAGGTAGTCGAGAAAGCCATCACGGAGAATAGGAACCTTCTCCAGAAGTGGGGCATCTCTTCAAAGAGGAATCTTCCCCAGATGTGTGGTCCCCAACCTAAAAGGAAGATGAAGAAGTCTAGACTTTTCCTCGGCCTGCTCAACAACATCCCACAGTTTCCATGACCGCAGTGTCCCAGGTAGGCGGTCGAGGAGGTAAACCCTCCGATTAATCGAAGCAAGGAGAGGCTCCAAAAATTTCAGGATCATTGGACCTTCGATCCTTAGCCCCAAGGCCTAATCAAGATTGGACTATAATGGAAACTAGACATGTCTCCACCATCATTACCTCAATTCTTCCATCACTCCAACCCCGTATTAGAAGAGTATACCCTATAGCTCTTGAGCATACAGGTTATAAGGAAAGCAAAGTCCATAAAATTCCAGGGAAGGCTGTTTTGTTTTCCCATGAAGAACTCAAGAAAACTCAGAGTCATTCTGGACTTGTCACCACTTAACAAGTTCATAAGAAACAGCAAGTTCAGGATGTTAATCCTTCTACACATAAGGACCCTTTTACAGAAAGGGGCGTTCACAGTCTCGATAGACCTGACAAATGCCTATTGGTATCTTCTAGTCAGTCGCCCCCTCTTCTCCGTCCTAGGATTCAAGTTACAGAAGATAAAGTATGTTCTAAGAGCCATACTCTTCAGACTAAACATAGTTCCAAGTATCTTCATGAAATTGGCAGACGCAGTTGTGCAACAACCATGCCTAGAAACAGTTCAGGTAACAAAGTACCTGGACGACTGGCTGGTGTGGGCAGCACCCGAAGTGGCTGGTCTGCAAGCATCCAAAGAAGTAACCCAGTTCCTGGAACATCTGGTATGCAAAATCAACTTCAAGAAGTCTCGACTCTCTCCAGCTCAAAGGTGTCAATGGCTGGAAAACCATTGGAACCTGAGGTCACATTGTCACTCCTTTCCCTTAGGGAAAAAGAAGCAGATTGCAGGGTCAGTCAAGAGACTACTGTAATCCGACAGGATTTCAAGGCGCTAACAGGAAAGAGTACTGAATTCTCTCCAAATCGCGGCAGTGACAGACCAAGTGCTAAGAGCACAGCTGAAAGATGCGCCAGGAGTCTGGAGAAGATACACATCAAACGCTAAAAGGACCGATATCGGCCTTACTTTGATCACTTCTCAACCCATGGTTGAAGGCCAAGAGCCTAATGATGACCATGCCCTTGCAACCACCTCTACCATCGATGATCATCCACTTGGATGCCTTGACAGAAGAATGGGGATTTCACTCCCATCAAAGGAAAGTCCAAGGGACTTGTACATCTCTGTTCAAGGCCCTTCTCATCAACATTTTGGAAGCCATGGCAGTCCTTTTGACGTTGGGAAAATTCTCCCCACGCAGATCAGCCCTCATCAGGCTGATCTTGGAAAGCCAATTGATAGTGAGATGTCTGAACCGACAAGGCTCGAGATCGTCCCATATAATCCATGTGATATTAGCCATCCCTTGCCGGAAGAGTTGGCACCTATCAGCAGTTCACTTATAAATGATCCGCAATGTGACAGCGGATGCTCTACTCAGGCTCAAGCCGATAGAGTCAGAATGGTCCACAGACGCAGACTCATTGTCTTCCATCTTGGAACAAGTCCCGGAACTGCAGATCGACCTCTTCGTGACGAGCGTCATCAAGAAACTACCTCGATATGTAGCCCCATACGAGGACCCTCTAAAGGAGATAACGGATGCCATGTCCCTAGTTTGGAACGGATGGACCCGGAATTTTCTGTTCCTTCCATCCAATCTCCTGCTGAAGGTCCTCAGCATGCTGAGATCCTTCCAAGGAACGGCAGCTCTAGAGGCTCCCAAATAGCCCAAGAGCAACTGGTTCTCTCTAGTGAGGGAACTGAGGCTGAGGCTGAGGTAGTATAGACTTCTTAGAAGAATACAAGTCTAAGTCAACTAGAAGACAATATGAATCATCTCGGAAAAAGTGTGTTGCTTTTGTTAAAGCAAAAGGACTGAAAGAAATTTCAATAGACTTCTGTCTGTCCTTCTTTATCCACCTTCATAATCAAGGTCTGGTAGCTAGCACGATAACTACGTGTAAGTCAGCCTTGACTAGACCTCTTCTATATGCCTTTCATTTGGATCTGACGAACAAAATCTGTAACAAGATCCCGAAGGCATGCGCTAGACTTAGGCCTACAGCTCCTCCGAAGCCCATTTCATGGTCTTTGGATAAGGTCCTACATTATGCTTCATCTGTGAACAATGAAGTTTGTTTTCTCAAGGATCTAACCCAGAAGGTTATTTTCCTGTTCCCTATAGCCTCAGGGGCTAGAGTTAGTGAAATAGTAGCCCTGTCAAAAAATGATGGTCATATTCAGTTCACAGAATTGGAAGAACTTAATTTCTTTCCTGATCTAGCTTTTCTCGCCAAGAACGAGCTACCCACTAAAAGATGGGGTCCCTGAAGAATCTGCCCTCTGAAGGGAGATGTCTCTCTATGTCCCGTAGAGTGTCTAAAGGTCTATCTTCGTAGAACTTCAGACCTCAGGGGAGGATAGCTCTTCAAAGGACAAACCTCAGGATCAAACTTATCCCTAAAACAACTGAGGGTGAAGCTCTCCTACTTCATTCGCAGAGCGGATCCTTACAGTACACCCGCAGGTCATGATCCGAGCAAAATTGCTTCATCACTGAACTTTTTTCAGTATATAGACTTTAAGCGGATTCGCTCATGTACTGGATGGAAATCATCCAGAGTGTTCTACAAACATTACGCTAAGCAAGTCCATGAACTGAAGCATTATGTGGTGGCGGCAGGTAGTGTATTAAAACCTGTCGTCTAGTGCTGCGATAAACAGTGAATTGATTGGGACTATAATTAGGGTGAAAAGGTGTTGACACTTCCAGTGCGATACCTTTTAAGTGAGTGTCACCATGGTGACACTAACACTGTTCAAATTCACAGGTGTGGAATTATACAGATAACACTTGTGCCGTGTGTACACAGTACACAGTGTTGATAGTATACAACATTTACAGAATTTATATTGGGAAAATTTATCAAAATTTTCAGTTTTAGAGTGGCACTCATCATTTCTTCTCTTTCAGGGAGGAAAAATATTTTCTGTATACGTTGCACGTATAATTCCTTTAACACGTTACATTCATTACACTCGTTATTCCATTTAGTCATTTATTCAAAATAAATGTCTATTAGAATGTAATTGCGTCCTATTTCACCCTGCAATTTGCACATTAAATATGCCAGAATTCTCTTTCTTATTTATTTAAGTAACCTCATATCATTGTATGCTTACAAACAATGGATATAGTTGACACTTATATTGTTCCGACAATATATACAAACCAAGAGACCGTTTGTATATCTGGTGGATACTTATGTTTGTTCATATAATATATGCTAACCTTGAGGCCCCTTTTCTACTTCCCTGCAGGGGGCAGGAAGCTCTAACATTGTCTATGATTAATGGTAGTGACGGATAACGGTAACGTCATTGTCTCAATGGTCCAGATGACCATAGAAAAATTGTCCCAAGGTTAAGGCACCTATGAAAATCCACAGATACAGTACTTTCTAATAATTCTCTGGTAAACTTCCCTCTGGACAACATGGCTTGAGCCCAAAAAATGGATTTTGAGGGAAGCGAAAAATCTACTTTTGGGTGAGATAGCCATGTCGTCCTGATTGATCCACCCTCCTTTTCTATAGAAAAGGCCTTGGCAGGATCCCTCCCGAAACTACTATATCTGTAGCACCATGCTCAATGCTACTGGGAATAGCCGCCATCTTGGATATGGTGCCATCTAGATACTCAATAGTGGTATGGGAGGAAGGGTAACCTTGATAACGGCTCCCCTTTCTAATTTGCCACTCTTCCCCCTCGAGGCGAGAACGCTATTCAGGGTGAAGATTGCTATGTGTCGTATCAAGATATACGTCCCCTGATTTTTGCGATATTCCTAAGAGAAATTTAAAGGATATTCGCGCCAGGAGTTAGAATTCCGGAGACGTAAAGGTAAATTCTCTGGGAATACTGTATCACTGTAGTTCAAATATCCATTGGAAAATCTTATAGGAACCTTCCATCAGGACGACATGGCTATCTCACCCAAAAATAGATTTTTCGCTTCGCTCAAAATCCGTTTTATTTTCCACATACCGTTTATTGCACCAATATATTTTTACCCCTAACTTTAACTTTAAGGACTTTTTAACTTGGATGGAAATCCTGTGGCCTGGAGGATCGACTACATATGTTTTTAGTACAGTATACATTCTTAGGTACTTAGAGTATCACACACTTGGCATAAATAAAGGGACTGAAACTTCTATTTTCAATGCCACAAACAGTGACCCTGTCTGCAAATATACATTTGTAACCATATTTGTTGATATGAGGCTATTGTCTAAGGTAGAGTTGTTTCATTATGAATAAGGCAATACATATGTCAGTGTGATATATGTACTGTACCTATGTATGTACATACAGTACATGTTTACGGCTAGAGGTTACTGTGTTCATTAAACATGAGCAGGCCTTGGTGGATTAGAATTGTCTTGACGTGAAATGAGATTTATATATCTAATTCATGTTTCTAGGGATTTTTATGTAATTGATTATTGGTGTATTTGAAGACAAAAACCTAGTTAGAGCCTTATTAAAGCAGGAAGGCCATATGTTAGATGGTTATGGTTTGAAATTACCAATCAGGCCTAGTGCAATACATTATAAGTTGGCCTGATAGCTGTTTCGTAACTGGAATACAAACCAACTCTTTTTATAGTGAGTGGTATTACTTTAGTCGAAGTTGAAAGGACTAGCCATTAGAATTTAGCAAGGGTTAACTACCCATCCCGCTAATTAGCCTGGGGGTAGGGGGATGTAGCTAGCTACCCCTCTTACCCACACACCTGTGATTGTGCTTCACTTTGCTTTTGGCTTGGATGGAGAGTGGTTGTTACCGCTCTTCCTTCTCGTGGTTTTTTTGGACTGCCATTAATCTTTGACTTTTTAATATATATTTGTTCCGTAACTGGGATACAAACCACGCTATTTAATAGGGGTATTACTTTCGGCGTAGCTCAAATAACGAGCCATTAAAATTTAACGAGGGTTAAATACCCATACCACTAGTTAGCGGGGGTGGGGGAGGGTAGCTTGCTACTGCCCCCCCCCCCTCCCCTCACAAACCTGTGATTGAACTCACTTTGGTTTTGGCTCGGATGGTGAACGGATGTTGCTGCTCGTCATACGCGCCGTATATTGGCAACTATTAATGACTTTTCTTTTGCTTTTCTCTTAGTGTGTGTTTGTGAAGTTGACTTCTGCGACCATGCGCACCTGCCCTGGACTCTCCGGCTGCCCTTGTGGAACATTTATGTTGTCGGTGGAGACAGATCCTCACACCCTTTGTCCTATATGCAGAGGTCAACGGTGTGATAGTGCAAATAAGTGTAATGAGTGTAGGGAGTGGTCTTCCTCCCATTGGGAAAGGTTTGGCGACGGCAGAAGAATAAGTCTAAGCGGGATATTTCTCCTTCGAAGGGAAGAAAACCCAAGGCCTCTACTTCCATATCCCGACCCTCCTCTGAATCTCCTCGTTCGGCCTCTTACGAGAGTAGCATAGACCAAGTTAATGTCGGCCAATCCCGGTCCACGAGAGATGGTGTTGCTTCCCCTAGCGTGAGGCCTTGGGGGAGGTCTTCTCACTAACCCCTTAGTTGCAGATTTGGTCTTTCTTGGGGCTGACGGGTCCGGCCTCCAAAGAAGCTTTGCTGCAGTTCATCCGAATGGGTGCTTCTGTTCAGCATTCATCGTCGCTGTCAGAGGTAGATCCTCTGGCCATCGTCGACGTTGTAGTGTCAGAGGTGTCACACTTAATGTTATCCGACTCCTCTGCCCCTCCAGACCTCCAGACTCTCCAGCTGTTGCTGCCGACTTAGTTTCCCCAATTCCTGAACATCCTTTGAGGAGGAAACTAAGTCCAATGTCCCTCTCTCCTGCAAGTGTTTCTCTCCCTCAGGGGAGTTCCCTCATAGAGACTCCTCTTTGGAGGACTGCTGCGGCGCACGGTCAGCTTGCTGATCCAACAGCCCCCAGAGGGGGCCTTCGTCGGAAAGCTCACCCTCCACTTCGCCTTAGAGGTCTCCCTTCACCATCGGTGAAGAGGCACCTCTTTGGTTCGTCTGCTTCGTCGTCATAGCCGTCCCCTGCAGAGTAGCCTCCGCTGTAGTCATCGGACCCTCGACCATAGACCGTCACTGCTCCTGCTACAAGTCCTGTGACTTCGGTCCTGGACTTCTCTGTGGATCGTTCACGATCCCCATCGGTGGATGCTTGCCCTTTCAAAGGGTATATCCCTGTTCCTGACCATCCACCCATCAGACCTGCTGAATTTCCATCACCATTCCTGCCACCGGTAAAGCCTCTTGAGGCTCTACCAAAGTGTGCAGCTGGATGCCATTGCCCTGCAACTCGCCAACCTACAGGACATCAGCACTCCTCAGCAGCTCGTCAGACTGCGCGTCAGCACTCTACAGTGCTTCGGCGCTCCCCTTCACCTGCTCGCCCTCATAGACGTCAGCAACATATTGCGACTGCGCGCCCTGCGTCCACGTTCACCTGCGCGCCCTGCACCCATGTTCACCTGCGCACCCTGCGCTCACACCCAGGGTCGCCCACACTCCAGCACACTACTGCGCGCTTGCGCTCTCCTACGCGCCAGCGCTCTCTTGCGCGCCAGCACTCTCCTGCGTGCCAGCGCTCTTCTGCGCGCTAACACTCACCTGCGCGCCAATTATCTCCTGCACGCCAGCCTGAGCACTAATTTTTTCCTGCGCACCAGTGCACTCCTGCACGCCAGTACTCACCTTCGCATCAACGAGTTCCTGCGCGCCAATATTCTCCTGCTTGCCAACACTCACCGATGCGCCATCACTCACCTGCGCGCACACGCCATCACACACCTACGCGCACACATCCAACACGCGCAATTCAGCGCTCATCTGCACGCCAGCGCTCTCTTAGACATCCGCGCTCCCCTGCGCGCCAGGACTCCTCGTAGGGAACCTTCGGTCCCTTTCCTTTCAGCTGATCTGTCTGACAGTGCATCAGTCAGTCAGCAGCGTTGGTTAGTTCTCTAATCAGAGCTGTAACACAGGCATTCAAGCCTGTCCTGTCCGGCTGCTCATCAGCGCATCCTATAGCTCTGGGATCACTACACGAAACCATGGCTTCCTCTACCCCTTTGAAGAGGAAAAAAGAGTTTCCGACGCAGTCAATTCCCCGAGGGTGAAGCTGACTCCGTGCAGACCATCAAGGCTAGTCCCTCCAGCATCTTCCCAGGGATACTCTCCCCTCCTGTCTGATGAAGACCATCCTTCACCAAGGGAATCGCGTGAGGAGAGGCACTCCTCCATCCCACCATTGGAGGAAACCTCCCTTCACGCTATGAGTTCCCCTCAGTCAGAGATCAGGAGGGACACAACACTCAGGCCTTCAATGTTAGAGTCTTACCTCTTTCCTTGGAAGGAGTCCAAAGACTCCAAGACTCTGCCAAAGTCCTCCATGAGGACTACTAGAACGGAGACAGCCAGCCACTCGAGGAATGTCCGTGACTCACCCCAAGAAGAGCTTTTGGGGACAGAAGGAGACTTCGCTGCAAATCCAACATCAGGAGGAGAGCAACAAGAGTCAGAACATGCATTCTGGCAGGTTTTGACTCTAATGAGGGTTCTCAACGGGTTTTCCGACCCAGAGACTCCCCCTCGAGAGGGCAAAGACATGGTCATAGACCGCGTCTTCGGCTCTCAGAAACCCTCAAAGACCAGTGCAGCCCTGCCCTGGTCTCAAGGGTTGAAGAGTACCAGGGAATAGATCGCCCAACAGCTCTCCGAGTTTGCCTCCTCCAACCGTGCCGGCTCTACGAACATGCTCCTCCCACCTCCTCGTGTACAGCAGAGTAGGTACTTTGAGATCCTGAAGGAGCCCAGTTCAGCTCTTCCACTTAACCGCTCTCTGGAAGAGCTAACCAGGGGAGTCCCTCTAGAGAGACTCTCCAGCCGTCAGGTCTTGTTTCTCGTCGGTTGAAGTCCTTAACCAGGAAAAGGTCACTAAGTATGCGATGCAAGCTACTTCGAGGCTGGACATCTGGTTAGGGACCTTGGGAATCCTGGTACGATCCGAGGATTTCTCCAAGGAGCGTACTAGGAAGGCAATGGAGACCTTTCTCCTCTCAGGCACTCGCATGATCAAGTTTCTTGCCCACCGAGTTTTGAACTTGTGGGCAAACACCATCTTGTAACGTCGAGATGCAGTGTCTGAGAGGTTCCATCACCAGCTCCCCAGTGTCAAGATAAATAGGCTCAGACATTCCTCCCTAGAGGGGGCCCACCTGTTTGAGCCTAAGGACGTAGAACTTGCTGCTGAGAGGTGGAGGAAGTATCATTGAGACTCCCTCCTCCATAGGGCTTTGACATCCAAGCCCTATAAACCTCCAGCATTTCAGCAGTCCCATCCAACCAAGACCGTGACAACGAAACCAGCAGCGAAGACAACAGTGTCTAATAAGCCCTTTCGTGTAAGGACAGGAAAGGCAAAAAGTCGTCCAGGGGAGGGAAGAATCCTAGAGGGAGCGGCCGAGACTGCAAACTCTAGGATAGGCACTCCCCATGCGTTTCCACCAGTGGGGGATGCCTACAAAGTTGCTCAGACAGAGGTGGAAGAAGCATCTCGGGGCCGATTCCTGGACAATCTCCATGATTCGTCTAGTATATCGCGTCCCGTTCATAACATCTCTCCCTCCCCTGACCAGGAATCCAGTATCAATAGACTCCCTTGCCATGGGATCGGCAAGGGGGCAGGCCCTTCGGGCAGAAGTCTAGACCCTGTTGAAGAAGGGTGCTCTCCAAGAGGTCCTCGACAGGTCCCCAGGCTTCTTCAGTCAACTCTTTCTTGTAAGAAAGGCGTCTGGAGACTGGAGACCAGTCATCGACCTCTCGGCTCTGAGCAAGTTTGTCAAACAAACTCTGTTCAGCATGGAGACGGCAGACACGGTCAGATTAGCAGTATTACCTCAGGACTTCATGTGTACACTGGACCTAAAGGACGCGTACTTCCAGATCCTAATCCATCCGTCTTCAAGGAAGTACTTAAGATTCAGCCTAGACAACAGAAAGTACCAGTTCATGGTGCTGTGCTTCTGTCTTTCCACAGCACCTCAAGTTTTCACCAGAGTGGTTGCCCTAGTGTCATCTTTGGCACACAGGATTGGCATCTGTCTCCTCCATTATCTGGACGACTGGCTAATTCTAGCAGACTCAGTGTCAACCCTTCGTTAACACCAAGACAAACTTCTGAGACTTTGCCAAGATCTGGGGATCATGATAAACCTCGAGAAGTCATCCCAGCTTCCTACACAGAGACTGGTATACCTAGGCATGATTATAGACGCCAATCTCCACAAAGCCTTCCCATCAGACGACAGGATAACAAGGCTGAGAAAGGTTGCAAGACCTTTTCTCAGACGAGAAGAACTTCCAGCCCAAATGTAGTTACGTCTCCTCGGTCACCTTTCATCGCTGGCCCGTCTAGTTCCCAATGGTTGCCTCAGGATCAGATCCCTCCAGTGGCAACTCAAGTCCTGGTGGAATCAGACTCGCGATTCCGCAGACATCCTGATCCCCATGGGATCAGCAGAACTGACGGACCTCCAGTGGTGGGTGGCAGACGAGAACCTACGAAAGGGAGTGGATCTTTTCATCCTCCCCTGGATTTGATGTTGTTCTCAGATGCTTCTAAAAAAAAGGGCGGGGGGCCCACGTGCTGCATCACGCGACCTCAGGTCTCTGATCAGAGTCAGAAGAGTACCTCCACATAAATCTCCTAGAGATGAAGGCTGTCTTTCTGGCCCTTTGACAGTTCTAACAGTCCCTGGCGGGCCACTCAGTGGTGGTGATGAGCGATAACACCACAGTAGTGGCTTACATCAAGACTCAGAACCCGGGAGTAGCGGATCCATGATTCGACTCCTTCCGGATTTCTAGTCTCCATTCTGTAACAGATGACTCAGACCATCTCTTACTATGCCCGGTGGGGAGTTTGAGGCTGTATCTTAAGAGAATAGCAGCAGCCCATCCCCGTGTGCCTACACTATTCGTCAGCAGAGGAAGGACCAAGAGGAGTCGTCCCTGAGTTTATTGCCAAGACTCAGAACCCAGGAGTAGTGGATCCACGATTTGACTCCTTCCGGATTTCTAGTCTCCATTCTGTAACAGATGACTCATACCATCTCTTACTATACCCAGTGGGGAGTTTGAGGCTGTATCTTAGAGAACAGCCGCAGCCCAACCCCTTGTGCCTGCACTATTCGACAGCAGAGGAAGGACCAAGAGGAGGGTCACCAAGAACACCATCTCAGCATGGATCATGATGTCAGGGACGTAGCTACGTCCCTGGCATTCAAGAGAAACTTCTCAGTGATGCAGTTTCTTCAAGCTGGGGTGTGGAATCATCAGACCATATTCACATCCCACTACCTGCAAGACGTGACCCACAGGAGACTTGATACGTTCTCTATCAGTCCTGTGGTAGCTGCACAACAGCTAGTTTAGAACCTTAAGCTCCTTATTGGACAAGTAGCAGAAGGTTGAGGGCCGGATTAAGTCTGCGTGAGTGGAAAGGTTTGACTGGCTCTTATTCTTTTCTTCATCCTCCCCTCTCTTGGGGAAAGCAGCATCCTGGGTTCTCTGCACAGATGACCTCAAACCACTGCTGGTAAACCAAGCTTACTTGTGTACCTAGTATTAAGACTAATAATGTTGCGTCCACATACCCTGACGAGGTGGTATTGGGAAAATCCTAGCTACACAGTTTTTCCTTCTAAAGAACTCGGAATAACTTTACCTGGACAGTCACACTTCAATATACCTCAACACACAACTTGTGTAGGCCGCAGACTTTCCATAGCAAGGTTTTAGCGAGGTGCAGGGACTCCTTATTTTTTAGTACTGATATACTCAGATAAGGAGCCCCCTGGTAAAGCCAAAAGCCAGATTGGCTGGGACGTCCACCCTACCTAATGGGTGAGTCACCCTTATAAAATAGTGTGGTTTGTATTCCAGTTACGGAGCAAATGACAAATTCGTAGATAATTTGTATTTTTCCTAACTATACAAACCTCAGCTATTTAAACAAACCTACCCACCAGCCTTATCCCCCTTGAAGTCCTACTTCCAAGCAAAGTGAGCTCAATCACAGGTGTGTGAGGGGGAGCCAGTAGCAAGGTACCCTCCCCTACCCCCGCTAACTAGCGGTATGGGTAGTTAACACTCATTAGATTTTAATGGCTCGTCATTTCAGCTACGCCGAAAGTAATATAACAAATTTGGAAATAATTTTTATTTTTCCTAACATACAAACCAGGAGCTATTTATAGGGTATTACTTTCGGCAATGCTGAAAACCAGCCAAGACAATTTTAATGAGGGATAATTACCCCATCCGCTAGTTAGTGGGAGGGGGTTGGAGTAGACTGGCTACCCCGCTCACTCATACCTGTCGGTTGAGTAACCACTTTAGCTTTCTGGCAGGACTTCTAGGGGGACAGGGTGGCGGGCCAATTTGTATAAATAGCTCCAGGTTTGTATGTTAGGAAAAATACAAATTATTTCCAAATTTGTTATTTGCTCCTATACAGAAACCTTCGCTATTTATAGGGTGACTTACTCAATGGGGGGAGGAAGTTCTACCAACTGGCCTTGGTCATGACCCGGGGTTCCCTCTAATTGATCTTTGATCTAATTAGTAGGAACCATACCCTCGCTAAAATCAAAGTAGTTCTAAGACATATCCAATACCCTCCCTCACGAGGTATTGGTAACGTAACAAAGCATTTATTTATACTCAGGATGCACAAGGGAAATGAATCTTATCTGCAGAGGGACGAGGTCAGCTATGCTTCGGTCTTGCGGAGCTTTTTCCCCAGGGGGGGGGAGAAAGTGAAAGAAAGAAGGGAGCCAGACATTCTTTTCATTCACCCCAGACTAACCCGGGTAACTTCAGCCCTCAACCCTCTGCTACTTGTCCATCAAGGAGCCTAAGGCATTAGATCACTTGTGCGGCCACCACAGGACCAATGGAAAAGGTTTCCATGCTCCTGTGGGTTACGTCTTTCAGGTAGTGGGCTGTGAAGGTCGTCTGACGCTTCCCCACGCCCGCTTGCAATACCTGTGCCACAGAAAATTACTTCTTGAACGCCAGAGACGTTGCAATGCCTCTGACGTCATGAGCTCTGGGTCAGTTGGACAGAGGAGGGTCTGGATATAGAGCGTATTCAATTACTTTCCTTATCCAGGAGGAAATAGTATTTCTCGTGACCCTCCTCTTGACCTTCCCTGTGCTGACAAAAAGTGCTTGTACACGGGGGCGAGCTTTTGCTGTTCTTCTTAAGTAACACCTCAGACTCCTTACTGGACATAGTAACAGTTGGTCTGGATCTTCGGTTACAGAACGAAGACTCTTTATCTAAAATGGGCCGAACCTGGTGTCCGGCACACCCGTATTTGAGTCTTGGCTACAAACTCAGGGATGTAGTTGAGGATTACTTCGCCCCATCTCCCAGAGTGGGAGAGATCAGCAGATAGACCATGAAGGTCGCTGACTCTCTTGGCCGAAACCAGAGCAAGCAGGAACACTGTCTTTCACGTGAGGTGACGATCGGAGGCCTGCCGTAGTGGCTCATAGGGAAGCCCTTCAGAGACCTGAGGACCTGAACCACGTTCCAAGGGGGAGGTCTAAGCTCTGCCTTGGGACAAGTAAGCTCGTAACTATGTATGAGCAAAGAAAGTTGCAACGAAGAGGAAATATCGACTCCTTTCAGTCTAAAGGCGAGACTCAAGGCTGAGCGGTAGCCTTTGACTGCCGAGACCGAGGGAAGCATTTCTTCCCGAAGGTATCCAAGAAACTCTGCTATAGTTGGAACAGAGGCATCGATGGGAGAAGTACCCCTTCCATGACACCAACCACAGAAAACTGACCACTTCGCCTGGTAGACTGCCGCTGTGGATCTTCTGAGGTGTTCTGCCATTCTTTTCGCAACCGGTTGCAAAAAGCCTCTCTGTGTGAGGAGGTGCTGGATAGTCTCCAGGCGTGAAGTTGAAGCGAAGCTACGGCTTTGTGGAAGATGTTGGCATGTGGTTGTTTGAGGAGGTTGTGCTGTGGAGTGAGCTCCCTCAGGATATCCTTGAGGAGATGCAGAAGGTCCGGGAACCATTCTGCGTGATGCCATAGCAGAGCTATGAGGGTCATTTGCAAGTTGTTGCTTGCTCGTACCTGGTTGTGGACTTTTCTCATCAAACAGAACGGGGGAAACGTGTAAGCGTCCAGGTTTATCCACTGTTGTTGGAAAGCATCTTGCCAAAGAGCTTGGGGATCCGGGACTGGGGAGCAGTACAACGGGAGCCTGAAATTCAGGGCCGTTGCGAACAGATCCACAGTTGGGGAACCCCATAAAGTCAGGACTTTGTTGGCTATCAGAGGATTCAAAGACTGCTCGGTGCCAACTATCTGAGTCGCTCTGCTCAGCTTGTCTGCTAGCACATTCCGCTTGCCCGGATTGAAGCGAGCTGATAGAGTCACTGAGTTGTCCTCTGCCCATCTGAGTATCTCTACTGCTAGATGGCACAGCTGCTGCGAAAAGGTACCCCCTTCTTTGCTTAGATAAGATACTACCGTGAAGTTGTCGCTCATCAACACCACGGAGTGCCCCCCCCCAGGACCTGCTGGAACTTTTTGAGGGCCAGAAAGGCTGCCCTCATCTCTAAGGAATTTATGTACTGGTACCTCTCTGTTAAAAGGAGAGGAGGCAAGGAAAAGGTGGGTAGAGTATTTTGAATATTTACTGAATGTTGAGGATAATAGGGAGGCAGATATAATTGCTGTTGCAGGTGTTGAGGTGCCGGTGATGGGAGATGAAAATGTGAGAGAGATTACAAGAGAGGAAGTGAGGAGAGCACTAGATGAAAGGAGAGTAGGAAAAGCATCTGGTATGGATGGTGTGAGAGCTGAGATGTTGAAGGAAGGGGGTGTGATTGTACTTGAATGGTTGGTGAGATTGTTGATTATGTGTTTTGTGTTGTCAATGGTACCTGTAGATTAGGTTTGTGCGTGTATTGTACCACTATATAAGGTTAAGGGAGATGTGCATGAGTGTTGTAATTCAAGGGGTAATAGTTTGTTGAGTGCGGTGGGAAAAATGTATGGTAGAGTACTGATTAATAGGATTAAGGATAAAACAGAGAATGGAATCTTGGAAGTACAGGCTGGTTTTAGAAGAGGTAGGGGTTGTGTGAATCAGATTTTTACAGTTAGGCAGATATGCGAGAAATATTTAGCAAATGGTTAGGTGTATGTTGCGTTTATGGATCTGGAGAAAGAGTTTGATAGAGTTGATAGGGAAGCAATGTGGAATGTGATGAGGTTATATGGAGTTGGTGGAAGGTTGTTGCAAGCAGTGAAAAGTTTCTACAAAGGTAGTAAAGCATGTGTTAGGATAGAAAATGAAGTGAGCGATTGGTTTCCGGTAAGAGTGGGGCTGAGACTGGGATATGTGATGTCACCCTGGTTGTTTAACTTGTATGTTATGGTAAAAATTATGAATTGACAGTGAGGAGTTAAACCAAAGATAAAGAATACTATTCAGTTTAATAAGTGAAATTATAGATGTTGAACTGCCGTTTCTCGTCTTTAGAGGAATCACCCAAAAAGCTGTCTTCGGATGCATGCACCATTTCCTCTCCACAGTAAGTCATCTACCATATGTAAAGGACCTAAAATAATAAAAAAGAATATACACCTCTTGAAAAGAATCAATTTAACGTAAGAAATTAATCGACAAATTTAACGAGAAGGGAAAGAAATTCAGCAAGCCAGCTTCGTGAAAACTTAAATTTCGTAAATGAACACTCGTTACTAAATAAGAAAAAATATATAGGAATTACGTTCGTAGTTAATCTTAGTCAAAATGAAATTCTACTGGTTTATAAACCAAAGGCACAAGTGATGAGGGTAATTATAATTATAAAATCCTTTACTTTAATTTTTTCGACGTGTTGGCAACCATAATTTAACTATAATAAGCGTAATTTATATCTGAGAAACAGATCAATCCTATTGAGCCTGCGTAAGTCTCTCAACTGACTTAGGTTTCTTTAGATCCTGGTGTTTTGTGTTTAGATGATAAGTCCAGTTGCTCATATTGCCTCTCTCCGAACATGAAATCCTATCGCTCGGCCTAGGTGGAGTTTATCGCTCCATGACACTTGAAAACTTCAGGGTAAAAAAAGGTCAGAAAATCTCGAAGGTCTGGTACCACTCCGCTCCGGACTTCTTTCTGTGCTGGTCTCTGACTCTCCCCCGCTGGAAATCTGTCCTACTGGAATCTGCCCCTGGCCTGGATTCTGGACCGCTGAATATAAATACTCAAAAGGCAGAGTGAGTGGATATTTAACTGTCAAACAGTCAGTTTCAATAACTATTCAGGCTCAATAGTAAACAAAGTTGCAAATTATCCTATAACCATAAAACAAATTGCCATTAAGCAAATGCCCATAGTTCCAACCACCACCTAAGTAAACAAAAGACATAATGTACTTTTCAGTACAAACAGAAATATATGAAAACCATAAAGATATTTCTTTACACTCCACACCAAGGGTTCTACATTTAATTTTTTGTTAAATGTAGAACTCTGGAATAACTAGAAAAATTTCAGCCTTTTCTTTTACATTCCAGGCCAAGGGTTCTACATTTCTATCCTTAGTAAGTGTAGGACTAATCCCAAATTATATATGAAAATATATATATAATTGTGAAATGAGCATAATTATGTACAGTTAATAGACCCAACTATATACAGTTATGTTCCTAAAAGGTTCCCCAATTGTCACTGATCATACTTCGAGTCCTTTGCATGCTTTGCAGAGCAGCTTTCCTCTTGGGCCTCTCTTTTTTCTGAGGCTTATCTTCCCCCAGGTTTGCCAAGGGATCGGCAGTATCAACAGAAATATGATCTTTCAATGTTTTAATATTTGATTGTGACATTTCCTTGCACGTTAATATAGGGAGTAAAGATGTGACGTGGCGTCAAACCATCTCCCTGTTTTTACCTTTAAGCAGAACAGCGTCAGTTACTTTATCAATTACGTTAGTTTTAATATCTTTAACAACTGCCAATGGGAAATTGGTAGGTTTTCAATTCTCCTCTTTTATCAGTACAATGTCCCCTACATATAATTTTTTGTGGGTAACCGGCTTATATTTACTTTTATCATTGACAGCCTGAGTCATCAAATTATTCAAAAATTCTGCATTGTAGGTTTCTATCATATGTGTGTGCACTTTCTTCAGTTTCTCATAACTTGTTCTTATGGTATCAATAGGGTCAGTGTTTAAAGACCAATCAGGATCATTGCTAGTGTGAGGCGGCTGCATGGCTGGAATAAGATTCAAAGACATCAAGTCAAAGCCATGTATTAACCTCTCTGGGGTAATAGGGTCTGGAATTACGTCATCACTGGTATCTCTTAGACGTTCCGAGAAAGCAATAGGCCTTCGATTAACCAGGTGAATAGTTTGTGAAACCACAAACTCAAAATCTCTGTACTGAAGAACATTTTTCTTGATTGAGCAATGAAGAAACTGGCGGACCATCTTCACACATACTTTTACTAATCCCCTAAGAGGATGATGACCTCTAAAATATTGCTCAAATTTTAATGGACGTACTCCTTGTCCTTCCAAAAATTCTGAGTTTCTGGATCATTCAGAAAGTTAGTAATTATGTTAGCTTCTGCAACTAAGGATGAACCAAGATCAGATAAACAGAATTCTGCACTCCATATTCAATTGAATGAAACTGTAAAGCTCTAATGAACTCACCTGAGGTCATGTCAAGACAAACTTTTAAATTAATAGCCCTCGACCAAAGGCAAGTTATGCAAAGAATCCAGACATTCACCTTTTTGCCATTGTAAAGTACAAAGTAAGGGCCTATGTGATCTATGAATATTGTAAGAAAGGGAACACTAGGTGGTTCTTGTCTGAATAACCTGTAGGGAGATTGATTTAGTTTAATAGCTCTCTGCTTCAGTTTTCTACAAAGTATGCATTCTTGCAAGATGCGTTTCACAACAGAGAAACAGTGTGGAATCCAAAATTGTCTTTTTAATTCAGGCAAAACCTTGTAACAGCCTGAGTGATACATTTTCTCATGCAAATCTAAAACAATTAGTTTTGTTATGTAGATGTTCTTAGGAAGCAAAACAGGAAATCTGTAATTCTTATAATTTTTCCATCTTGAGAATTTGCTTTTCACTCTTAGAATTCCTTCATTATCAGGATAATATACATTGAGTTGATTACAATGTTTGGGATATCTTTAACAAACTTAGAGTCACTGTCAAAATACCTGAATATCTCGGGAAAATAAATGTGCTGTTCTATTCTAATTATGTAATTCATTGCCTTGGCATACAAGTTTTCGTCAAGAACTCTCAGGTTTCCATACCTCTCAGGATACCTGGAGTAAAGTTTGCATTTTAGGCTCCCAATAAACTTAAGCACGTACCTATAAACAGATACAAGCATAGACAAACTGGAAAACTTGTTCACAGTCACCGAGTGCTCTGGTTCTCTCTTATCGGCTGCACCAGTAGTAATTTGGCTGGATTTGAAAGACCCAGAACACCTGCCTGTTGAAGCTAAATGTTCTGCACATTCCTCTTCGATAGAGCCGAAATTAATTTGATTGTAATTCTCCGAAACAACACTCAATGGTTTTGCAATGGGGTTTGGCACAATGGTATTGATTATATCACTGCGATTTGAATAGAAGTTAGCAGATTCTTTCAAAAACACTGGCCCAGAGAGGAAATTAGACTTAACGGTAGTTTTATATGAAGCTACATGAGTGACAAGGTCAGCTGGATTTTCAATACCTGAAACAAATTGAAATCTTATAGGATGCGTCTCACACAAGGTACTTAAATGTTTTAACCTATCACGAATAAAGGTGCTGTGTTTATGCATCTTATCTAATTTTTAACAATAGGAATTAATCCAGGATAAGGACACCAAGCTATCAGAAAACAGATGGAGTTCTTTGATGTTGATACCTGTAGCTCCCTCGAGTGGAGGGAGATGACGTCAACTATATCAGCGATGGCGGCGCCACTGCGGTAGTTTTGAATCTATTGTCTGCCGTCGTAGGGAACCTACAGCTATATAATTGTTTGGTAAGTATGCAATAAAATTTCATTTTATAATGAAAATCCATTTTTCAATGTTTCAAGTGTTACAAGCAGGCTTGTGGAAGTGTCAGACGACTTTCACCGCCCACTATTTGCTAGACGTTACCCACAGGAGACACGATACATTCTCTATCGATCCTGTGATGGCTGCACAACAGTTGGTTAATAATACCTTGGGCTACTTGTTGGATAAGTTAGAGATAGTTAAGGACATTGGTTACCTGTTTTAGGTCTAGGATAAATTAATAAGAATTACTGGTTCTTTTCGTTTCTTCATCTTCCCCTCTCTTGGAGAACAATGCCATGGGTCGCTCTGCAAGCTGGTCTCGTCCTCTGCAGGTAATAACCATTTCCCTTGTGTAACCTAGTATAGTTATAATTTTATACTTGTACACATCCCCAATGCTTCCTGCGAGGTAGGCTTTGGGAAATATCTATATATTTAAGGAACATTTCAGTTTTTAACTTGGAATATGCTTACTTAGATGTCCATATGCTATCTCTCACAACCAACCAGGTTGCACACGCCATTGTCATACTCACGTATCATTTAAAGGGTGACAAGGTTCTTTATATACAGTCTATTACTGTATAGGCATGTTGGCATGGGGTTGTTTGAGCAGGTCGTGCCGTCTAGGGGGATCTCTGTGAGGAGCTGCAGGAGGTCCGGGAACCACTCTGCATGATGCCATAGCGGAGCTATCAGAGTCATTCATAGGTTGCTGCTTGCTTGTGCCTAGTTGAGGACTTTTCTCATGAGAGAGAACTGGCGAAATACATACATGTCCAGGTTTACCCACTGTTGTTGGAAAGAATCTTGCCAAAGAGGTTGGGGATCCGTGACTGGGAAGCAGTATAATGGGAGCCTGAAGTTCAGATACACAGTCGGGGAACCCCACAAAGTCAGGACTTTTTTGGCTACTAGAGGATTCAAAGACTCGGTGCCCACTATATGAGTCGCTCTCCTCAGATTGTCTGCCAGCTCATCCTGTTTGCCTGGAATGAAGTGAGCCGATAGGGTCACCGAGTTGTCTTCTGCCCATTTGAGTATTTCTACTGCTAGATGTCACAGCTGCTGTGAAAAAGTACCACCTCGCTTGTTTAGATAACCCACTACTGTAGTATTTGTTGCTCATCAATACTGTGGAGTGCACCGCCAGAAACTGGTGGAACTGTTTAAGGGCCAGGAAAACTGCCCTCATCTCTAAGAGATTTATGTGCTGATACCTTTTTGATTCGGACCATTGGCTGGAGATGTTGTGGTGCAACAAGTGAGACGCCCCCCCCCCCCCCTTCTTTTGAGGCCTCTGAAAAGAGCATCAGTTTCGGGGGAGGAACGAGACCCCCTAGCAGAGGTTTGAATCTGTCAGCCGCCATTGGAGGTATTACTATTCTTCTTGTTATATGCGGACTAGACAATCCCTGGAATCAATGGACTGATTTCATTGGGGCTTTAGGCGACACTGAAGGGATGTTATCCTGAGGCGAGTGTTGGGAACTAGTCGGGCCAGAGAGGAGAGGTGACCGAGCAGGCTAAGCCAGCTCTGCACCGGGAGCTCCTAACGCCTGAGAAAGGACTTTGCTACCTCCCTGAGCCTCTGAATCCTTTCATTTGATGGGAAAGAGTTGTGCCTTATGGTGTCTATTCGCATGGCTAGGTATACCAGTTCTTGAGAGAGAAGCAAGTGAGACTTCTCAAGGTTAACCACGAGCCCCAGATCCTGACAAAACCTTAGAAGCTTGTCTCGGTGGCAAAGGACTGCCTCCGAGTCTGTCAGAATCAGCCAGTCGTCCAAGTATTTTATTACACTGAGGCCGACTCTGTGAGCCCAAGATGACACTAGGGCAAACACACTCATGAAGACGTGGGGTGCTGTGGAAAGACTGAAACAGCACCTTGAACTGATAATGCTTTTGTTCTAGCATGAATCTTTAGATACTTCATAGAAAACGAATGGATTGGAATCTGGAAGTATGCATGCTTCAGATCTAGAGTGCACATGAAGTCCTGCTGTCTTATTGCTTGTCTGACCGTGTCGGCCGTCTTCAAAATGAACGGAGTATGTTCGACAAACCTGTTCAGAGCTGAGAGGTCGATGATTGATCTGCAGCTTTTAGACGCCCATTTCACAAGAAAGAGTTGACTGTAGAAGCCTCAGGACCCGTCGAGGACCTCTTGGAGAGCGCCCTTCTCCAACATGGTCTGAACTTCTGCACGGAGGGCAAACTCCTGTGCAGATCCCTTCTCATAGGAGTTCGATGGAAGTGGCACTCAAGTCGGTAGAGGGGGGGAGAGAGAACGGGATGCGATATCCTGAATGAATCACCTCTATTGTCCAGGGCTCGGCCCCATAATGAAGCCAACTCAGCCAGCGGCTCTGCAGGCATCCTCCCATGGGTGAATTTGTGGGAGGATTTGGGATGGTAAACAAATCCTTGGGTTCCCTGCTCTGAGGCAGAAGTTCCTTCATCAGCGAGGGCCTTATAGTCTCAGCTGGTCTGTGGAAAGGATGGAAATCTGCAGCAGGAGAAGCCACATCACACTGGGTCGGAGGGCGTTCCTCCTTAGGCACTATCTCAACTGTGGAGGGATGGAACGAGTTCCTGTAGCAAATTACCCTGTCCTCCTTTTGGGGAGAAGGATGAATCCTCTTCCTCTGCCCTTTCTGTTTGGCCTGTGGGACTTTAAACTGCAAGGGGCTACC
This sequence comes from Palaemon carinicauda, assembly GCF_036898095.1. Taxonomy (NCBI): domain Eukaryota; kingdom Metazoa; phylum Arthropoda; class Malacostraca; order Decapoda; family Palaemonidae; genus Palaemon; species Palaemon carinicauda. The sequence continues at coordinate 178,976,469 of NC_090727.1, read as the reverse complement.
CTGTAATTCTGGTGCGCTCTCTTTCCAAGGTCTCTTGCGAGGAAAGATGGGCTTCTCCTTGTGAGGAGGAATTGGCGGGGCGGAGTCCTCAGAACTCCTCAAAGGGTTGGAGGAAGGAGAGGCACTGGAAATGAGAGATGTCAACAAAGGAATCCTAGGAGTGCCTCTTACAGACTGGGAACTGGGGGTGACCCCCTTCAGAGCTTGCACATTACGTCAAATAATGTTCGCAGCCATAGGGGATCGCGGACTCCAGATGAGCTGGAAGGGAGGTCCTTAGGACGGCATGGATCCCTGGGCTTAGAAGCTTCTGAAGGATTCATAGCCCTCTTAGCTATAGGTGGATTACCTGTAGGCAAGATCGGCACAGACCTCCTTTGGGGAGAGGGTTTTGGCACTGTCATGTGGGCGACTGCTGTCTCTGGGTTGGTGGAGTTCTACGAGACTGGAGAGGTTGGTGGAAATCTCTCCTGGCAGGAGGTTTACCCTGGGGAGGGAAACCTTCTGCAGCCAGAAACGGCAATGGAATTTTGTCTGGCGATGAAGCAACCACTGGGTCGAGGTGAGGCGGGTTCCGCGAGGAAGGAAAATTGCAAGAACTATCTCTGTAGCATGACGCTGCTATGTCGCGTGATATTGCTCCATCATGAGACACTACCTCGTCGCACAACATCGGTCTGTCGCTCGGCGCAGCAGGGGACTGAGCTGGAGCAAGAGGAGAAAACCCAGGGGGAGGAGCTACCGTGGATCGTGACTGCAACCCATGGGGAATGCAGTGGCGAGAATCCTGAGGATTCACGCCACCAAATCCTGGAGGAGGATACAAACCATCAAGAAGTGCTGTACACATCCGAAGAATACGCGCAGCTAGGACCAGAAGTCCCAACAGAACTACGAGAGCCCAAAGGCTCAACGCAGCGCCAGTCACGATAGCCCGAGTCTGAAAACTCTCTGTCAGGAGAGTAAGACTCAACATGACAAGTGTCACAAGAGTCAACAGATTCAGTGTAACTGAAAGACCAGAAGGATGGGAAGGAGATTTCCTGCTACGAGAACCCGAAAGGTCAACGATGCAAGGAGAACCTGAGGGTTCAGTGATAAGAGGCATGAGAGACCAGGGTCTCAGTGTAACCAAGGTTTCGAGACCCCAAAGGATCAACACAACGGGAGACCAAAACCTCCTTGTCACGTGAACTCAAAGGTTCAACGTAATGGATGGCACAAGAGCCCGAAGGTTAAGTGTAACCATTGTTACGAGAGCCAAATGGATTAACCTAACCTCAACCCGAAGGTTCAGCACGACGAAGGCCTGAAGGTCTCCCAGAGTCACGAGAACCCGAAGGTTCAACATGATGAGAGCCCAAAGTGTCGCGATCATGCCAGCCCAAAGGGTGATCATCACGAGACCCCGAGGGGTCAGTGTGAGCAGAGCCCACAGGTTTAAAAAGACGTCTCCTCACAGCCCAAAGAGGAGAACGTCCGTTATGGAGAGGGGTTACAAATCCCCCCGCCCTATGAACCTCCGAACAGGAATGTAAAGGTGACTCCACCCAAGGGAAGACTGTACCAGCTCGAGAGCTACCTCCCCTGAAGGGAAGGGTTGTTTTCCCGAAGGAGGAGAACCGCAAGCGTAACGAGACCGCCGATGCTCAGTGGCAGTCTTCTCTCGCGAACGAGTGATGTTTTTGCGGGAAAGGGGTACCACCCCCTTCGAGGAGAACTCAGTTTTGAGCTCCAGTTGGTTTTCTCAGACGCCACCTCATGTCGACCTTCAAATATAGCTAGAACTTGTGGGGGGAAAACGGGGAGTGCAGCCAAGAGAATCGCCTCTAGGTGCACGAATTCTCCTTTTTGGTTGTGGGGAGAATCGCCGTCTACGGCAGCAGATGTTGATCATGACTTTTCTGCGAAAAGATTCGTTCATTCGTTAGTATCCCTTCGGAGGATTCTTCCAGCAAAGTGAGCAATTTATCCACTCCCATGTCGAGGGAATAGTCCCTCCACCAGCCAATATGCAACAATCTTCCTGCTTTCTGGAAGTATCGCCGACAGTGGGCAAATGGTAGTCGCCTTTCCATTAGCGAGAAAATCTTCCTTTTCCAGGTTGATCTCCCCTCTGGGTGATTCCTCCCACAGGAATTGGGTTTACACATTCTCCGCCATTGCCCTTCAGAGCAGGCCTCGTCATCGGCAGTTTTGTCTCGTTAGAAGACTTGTCTCACCTTCTGACGTAGATCCTGAAAGATCCTATGGGAATTGGACTCATCCATCCCCCACCCTTGATCTTCGGGATCAGGCCATCAGACTCTTCTCGTCAGCAAGATTTGTCTTGTCCAGCGGACTCGTTATGCCCAGTCGACTCATGTGCAACTCCTGGCGGCGATCCCGAGAACACCCCCTCAGTGACTTAACCGCCAAATGTGAACATCTTTAACAAAGCAGTATCTTTGCTGCAACTTCACCCCTGGAGACTATCCAGCTACTCCTCTCTTAGGGGGTCTCTCCCGCAACAGGTTGCAAAGAGAATGTCTGGATACCTGTGTAGATCTGTGACTTCGGCCATCTAGGCTAAGAGGACTGCAAGTTGGTATCCTGGAAGGGGTATCCCTCCCCTTGATACCACTATGCCAGCATTAGGGGTGTTCCTCGGTTACCTTCAGGAGGAAAGCTTCTCTTGGTCTCGGCAATGAAAGGCCACCGCTAGTCCTTGAGCCTCGCCTTCTGATAGAAAGGAATTCATTTTTCTTCCACATCGGCACCCCCCCACCTCATACAGTTCTTCGAGCCTACGGACCCCTAGTCGGAAAGGAGACCTTGATCCAGGACTCCAACCAGTGGATGTTCATCTGACCTTGATGACAGGTCTCCCGCTCATGTTGGCTTCGGCCAAGAGAGTCGGCTAACCGCATTGAACACCCTTAACGTCTCTCATTCACGACGGTGGGGGAAGTACAGTAATGCTCAACCTTGTTTCTGGCAGCTCAGATCTCAGAATCCGAACCCTTAGGTCTGAGAGTCCTTCGCAGCATGATCAATGATCCAGATCAATGGTTACTATGCAAAAGAGAAACTGGAGGTCCTTCTTCAAGGAAACTACAAGAGCTACCCCCCCCCCCCCCCAAGTGTCAGCGCACTTTGTCAGCTCAGCGAAATTCAAGAGAAGGATTACCAAGGACACATTCTCATCTCAGATTCACAAAGTCATGGATCAAGCATCGAATCCTTATCCTTTTCATAGAAGAGTCCAAGAGCTTATAACATTAGAGGCAGGAATACACCCTAACATTCATAAGACTACTTTGTGATGCATGCCTTGTCAGTAGGCATGTAGAACCATCAAATAACCTTCACCACCCACTTCCTGCAAGATGTGACCCACAGGAACATCAAGACATACTCCATGGATCCTGTGGTGGCCACATAATAAATGGTTTTAAAACTTCAGGCTCCTTGATGGACAAGTAGCAGATGAGGGAGGGTAGAGTTTAGCCATGGTTAAGTCTGAAATGAATGACAGAGAATGACTGGCTCATTCTTTCTCTCATCTTCCATCCTGTGGAATAACAGCACCTACAGTACTCTACAAAGCTGACCTCCACTGTCTGCGGGTAAAACCATTTCCCTTGTGTAACCTGGTATAGATAGATAAACTCATAAAGTCCCCATACCCCCTGGTGAGGTAGGATTGGGTAAAGTCCATGGTAGCCTCTGTAGAGTCTAATGACTTAGAGAACTCTTACCTGGACCAATTATTGTGCTATTATTACAAGCATACAGCTTGCGTAGGCCGCAAAACATGCATAGCAAGGTTTTAGTGAGACATAAGGTTTCCACTAATGTACAAAACACATAAAGTGGAAAACCCTGGCTCAAAGCCAAAAGGCCAGTTGGCAAGGACTTCCAACATCCTAAAGGGTAAGTCAATCCCATAAATAGTGTTGGTTTGTATTTAGTGACAGAACAAATAATAAATTTGGAAGTTATTTTATATTTTTCCTAACAAAACAAACCTGTAGCTATTTATACCAATTGGCCCGCGAGCACCAGTGCTCCCTTGAAGTCCTACCTCCAAGCAACGTGTGGTTCACAGCCCAGGTCTGTGAGGGAGCGGGATAGCTACTACACCCACCCCCCAGCTAACTAGGAGGGGGTGGTTAACTCTCGCTAAAAGTCTAATGGCTCGTCTTTAAGCTTTGCCGAAAGTAATACCCTTATAAATATCTACAGGTTTGTATCGTTAGGAAAAATACAAATTATTTACAAATTTGTCATATTTATGGTACAGTATTCAAAATAATTGAAAAGGAAGTACAGTATTTATAACTATCCTGAGGATGCAGAAAAAAATTATTTAGCCAAACTTATTGAGAGGTCATAGTAGTGGACTTTTATGGTGGTGACGGAGGGATATGGTCATCGCAAATTTCGCATAAATGAGGGTCAGGTTGGGTTCTATATTTCGGATGTCTTTGTTCAGATGGAGGATGGACGCCATCAATTATCTTATATCTAGGGTTCATTGAATGAAGGTCCGAGTCTGGTAACCAACACTACGGTTTTAGATATAATTTGACCTGGACATTTGCATGGATTTGGATGACAAAGGTACTGTACCTCATAAGCCAAAATTCTAGGAGTACTGTATATACACTTCTCCTGGTTGGAAATACTTGCCACCCCTTACAAGTCACTGCTTGATGCACACGGTATACTCTCTCTGCCAAATAGGTGACTTCAAAGCTGTGGTCAATTGGTAAGAGTAGATTACCAATGCTAAAATATTTACTGTTCAGTATTGATATACTGTACTGTAAGAAAATAAACAAGAGTTTTTAAATAGCATCATATATGCTACAGTAATAGGAATAGTCGTGACGCTTACATACGAAGTTACCTCTGTCTACTTACTGACCCATAGCAGCCTAAAAATACTGGTGAAGTGATGAGGTAAGTTTTGTCAAAGCTGAAAGATATACTGCAGTAATTACTATCTCTACTATGTTTTCGTCGCTATCTCGACTACAATTTTGTCAACAAGTAGGCCTACTGCCAAATTGTTTAGATTCAGCGGCCGTTGAAATTAAATGTTTCGTATGCGTATCATTAGCTTTACTAGTAATCATTTGGTTAAGTTATAAGTCATTCCTGTTTTGAAAGTTAACTAATCACAAACATCTTGGAAGAAAGGTTGTGTATAGTGAAAAGAGTTTTCTTGCAAAGCTACGTGATGGCTAGTGTAGGAAGTTGTCATCAGACTGTTATGGGTCAGACCGATGAACAGAAATTCTTTTTTGTAGGTCTCGATGGTTCATCAGAATGTAGGTTGTACATTAATACCAAGGCTTGAGTGATTAATGAAAGACAATATATTGTATAATTTGTGTATGAAAATCAATAGTTTTTATAACAGTACATGAACTATATTTTGCTCTCCCAAACATAGAATATTCTATGCAACTGAAGCCATATTTTGGTAATGTATGGTCATCAGAAATTTTTCATTCTCAAACTCATCATCAGTGTCTGAATTATTAGAAATTTTTTTGTAGATAAAAAGATTAGTATATGGCAGGTCTAACTGACTTAATGAAAGATATCTATTTTGCATGATACTGTAGACACTAGTAGAAAATTTATATTTTTTTTTCATTATGCCAAATTATATCTTTGGAAAATGAGGGATTCTATCAATGTAGTGTAGGAAACTTGTTTAAATTAATGAACAATGATTATAATAATGATATTAATAATTATAGTGATTAGTTGTGAAAACCTGCTCGATTCATGGGATGTTGAATTTTGTGTAAGTGATGGGTATTTTTTTTTTCAATTTTTTTGCTATCCGGTGATGAGTATTTGCCTTAGGAGTTGAGTTCTTATTTCAATATATACAATTGAAGATTTTTGTGCTCAGGCCATGTCGTGCTGATGGAAGGGTTCCTATAGGTAGCCTTCTAAGGGTATTTGCTACAGTGATACTCCCAGAGAATTAAACCAAAGGTCTCCAGGATTACAGTGATACTCCCAGAGAATTAAACCAAAGGTCTCCAGGATTCCAATTCCTGGCACGAGTATCATATAAAGGATATCGTATAATATCAGGGGACATATTCTAGATATGACACATGGCAATCTTCACCCCGAATAGACTTAACACTTCGATGTAAGGGGGAAGAGTGGCAAAAAGGAAGGGGTGCCGTTCTAGGTACCCGGTGGATCTCCTTCCCTACCACTACTGCGACGCCATTCCTATTTTTGTATCCTTGCTAAGAGTGTGTGTGCTCTCCTTTAGCCTGGAGTTTTTCTCAAGTTTTGGAATTATCTCATCATGCAATTATCAACATCTTCATCATCTGGAAAGTTGAGTAATAATTCTTTCCTTGATGTAATTTTGGTCTCACTTTTCACGGTTAAATTCATTAATTTAAGTTTGTTTTGGTGAGCATTGCCGTAACCGGAGGCAGCCATTTTATGACTGCTGTCGCCCTTTATATTCTCGTATATTATTTAGATAGTAGGGCGACCCTTTCTCGGTTTTACGCTAATATGTTAATTATTTAGGCAATTTATATAAAATGTGATATTGCATGCATGAAACTCAACTCTTACTATCATGTGACTTTACTTAACATATTCGGGCTGGAACTCCGGTGATACTCGATCACCTTTGCCGGGGTTCCTGCCAGAGCAGATTTATCTTTGCTCATTTGTATCTTAGTAAAGTAATTTTCCCTGTTTAACCTTAATCTTATCGATTCTGATGAGATGTTATATTTTCTCGAATCTATGGAATTCAAGATAAGTTGCGATGACTATCCTCTCTCTGAGAGAAGAGGTTAAACCCTTCTTCCTTCCCTGAGTGGTGCCGCCGGCATAGGTGGCCGTCACTGTCTCTCTTTATTGCTGTCGAGTAGAACGATGTTCTTCCTGCCTCCGGCTTTGAATCAGATAGTGACATACTCAGGGTGCCCTTGTTTTGCGACGGCAATGTCATCAGCACAGGAAGTCATACTTCCCACTTCATTGTTTTGAGGAGGACGACATAACCTGCCGCCACCTCTTACAACAATGAACTATAAGAGCCTCAACCTCTCCCCCTCTGTCCTTTCGTGATGGCGTGTCGTCACAAGGTTCGTTCGCTGGTACTCTGACAATCACCTCTGCTTGATGAGATGATTGCGTTATCAGCAGGTGTTGTGCCGGCGGCATTTAGTTCCTTCGTCTCGCTACCGCCTTCCCCCTGACTTCCCTTCCTTGATAGGAAGTTGATAAGAATGGGGGAGGACTGAGACGTCTTCTGACGGCTTCCGGCAAGAAACCTAACATACTTTGGGATGTCTTCAGCTCTCTCTTGAGTTGCCATTTACGTTCCTTAGCCGCCGACTCTATTGCCGGCGACAAGCTAGTATGTAGATGGGTGGAAGCCAGAATCTGACAGATTCTTCCCCCTTCTATTGGAACTTTCACTGCATTATTCTTTTTCTCTTTCTTTTGATAGCACTGTCGGTACTAACCTAAGGCCGGCAGTAACTGCCGTCAGACTATTGAATATAATTATACAGTAGTATACATGTTTTCTAACATATCCCGTGTTTCCCATCGCAGACATTTGTTGAGACCACAATCCTTTATTGAGGTTGAGTAATCCCTCAATACCCAGATGGTTTCTTTGATCATCGGGGACTCACAATACCCGATCTGTATTAATACAGTACTACAGGTGGATGACGTTAGTATAAATTACTTACTAACACTAACTCTAGTTTATAGAGTTTCTCTCCCCGTAACCCTTCCTATAAGGGAAACTGAATATTAATACGGACGTAGATCTCAGCAATAGTCTGGGAAGGGAATTCCCTCGGATATGTGTCTTTTCTTATTTTCTTTCAAGTTTACTAGTCTAATCTACCATTTACAATAGTGATTACTATTGTTGCTATATATATTGCATGCTTTATATATCGCTTGATACTCATGGAAAATTTCTCCTTCTTTACAGGATGATCCTGGGGAGAAATGTGGAGCGATATTCTGCAACCACAAGGGAGCCCTGAAATATTGGGATCCGAAAGGCTGCAACATCTGCTCGATCCTGCTAACTAACGGCTTCGTTGAGGCCCCCTTAGTTACCCTAGAGACTAGGGACACGGCGAGGGATACCCTTCGCACGTGGGTAAAGGGGTTCGAGAAGAACTCCCCGGGACCATACTTTCCCGACTGCCTGAGGCGTACATTGTTCCCCAAGACTCTCCCTAACGTGGTGATGTCCCAGGATCAGCTCCGGTCTCCGTTCATCCAGTTGAAGGTTGACTCGGACACCAATAGGACCATAGAGGACATGGACATCCAACAAGAGAGGATGTCAGAAGTGTCCTCTGACACGGAACAAGACCTGCTGCACGGTATCCCTGAAGAGGATGAGGATCTTCTCTTGGAAGAAGAGGAATCCCTCTCGACGGGGGCAGAAGACCCGCAGTTTGCCGTAGCTGCATACCAGCCACTACCATCAACATCCTCTGCACCGACTCCACAACCTGTTGCTCAGTCCAATGTGAGTGAAGAGATTCTGCCGTCTCTTAAACTTATGATGGAGTCATTCCAACAGGAGCAGAAGGCCATGCAGGAGTCGTTCAGGCCGCTGCAAAGAAACATGCAGGAGAAGATTGACCATCTCGGAACCGCCAGGGGCATGTCTAAGAAGCCTCTTAGAATGTCTGATCTCCCTCATTGCTCTGAATCCAGTCCCTGGAGGTATGCGGAGCACATGCCCATGACGGATGGGAAACTATTTGTTCCCGAGAAACTGGGAGCCAGGCCGGCTAAAGACCTCGAGTTCTGGCTTAACTTCCCTGCTTATCCCGAGTGCTACGTGAGACTGCGGGATGAATGTGTGACCCGAGAAAAAACGGCCCATAAGGAAATTATCGTGTTTGAACACGATAAGGTGCAGGCCATCCATCTCACTGAAGGGAGCCAAATATTCTAAAGTGTCAGCACTGTGCAAGAAACATGCTACCTTTCTTGCCCCTTCCTCGATCTCATTTCCCTTTACAGAGAAAGCGTTCAACTCTCGTCAAAGCTGCCGACGAGGGAAAACCCTGCCCGACTTAGAAGAATGCAAGCCATTCTCCCTCGCACTGCCTACCAATGAAGGAAAGTGGAAGGATGTCCACCTAACCTCCTCCATCTCCAAACTAGACCCAGAGATCGCAGGAGAACAGTTCAAAGAGAACCTTCCTAAGTTTCCAGACCATCTTCTGAAGAAGGAATAGGAGTCAAAGGAAAGCCTTGCGGCCTCCCTCTCTCATTAGAACTGCTTTGAACTAAGTGTGAGTAAGCACAATGCCCCGAAAATCCTCCTTTTCCTAGCCAAGTCTCACATGGGTACCCTTGTGAAGGACTTTTACACTTTCCCCAGGGCGAGGAGAGCTTGCAGAGAGTTCGTCCTGGCGGCAACGACCATCCGGCACGAACCAAGGAAGTTGATTACCTCGAAAATCTGGGGTAAAGACCTCTTTCCACAGAATATGGTCCAAGAGGTCATTGCGAAGGCAGCGACGGAGAACAGGAACCTTCTCCAAAAATGGGGCATGTCCTAGAAGATGAAATCTTCTACAGAAGGAGGCCTCAACCCAAGAACAAGAGGGCAAGGAGACTGTGAAGACCCGCGCAATTCCTAGCCATGACCATGACCACAATGCCTCAGACCACCTTCCAGATGGTCCCTTAGCAGCTGGTAACTCAGTCGCCAGTGTGTAACCCTACCTCCGAGAGGCAGTCGACTTCCTTTCAGTTCAGCCAGAAAGGAAGAGGTTCTAGGAGAAGTTCTCCAAGAGGTAACCTCTCTCGGGGCCGAGGAGGACGTGGTCGCGGAGGAAAATCTGCAGGACCCTCAAGCAATGAGGGGTTTCAGGAGGGAGCAGACTTCATTGTTTTCGGGATCACTGGACCTTTGATCTCTGGGCCCACAGCTTAATTACGAATGAACTCGGTTGGAAATGGAGCAAATACTCCACCCCGTTTTTCCAGACTTCTTCCAACACTACACCCCCTTGTTAGAAGAATATATCTCAGAACTCTTGACCAAGAAGGAGATAAGGACAACGAAGTCCATCAAGTTCCAGGTAAGGCTGTTTTTGTGTTCCGAAGAAAGACTCAGACAAACTCAAAGTCATTCTAGACTTGTCTCCACTCAACAAGTTCATTGTGAACAACAAGTTCCGGATGCTTACTTTGCAACACATAAGGACCCTTCAGCCAAAAAAGGGCATTCACAGTCTCAATAGACCTAGCAGATACTTACTGGCATCTCCCAATGAGTTGCCTCTTCTCCTCCTACCTAGGATTCAGACTACAGAAGAAGTAATTTGTCTTCAGAGCAATGCCCTTTGGACTGAACACAGCCCCAAGGATATTCACCAAGCTAGCAGACACAGTCGTTCAACAGCTATGCACCAAAGGTGCTCAAGGGGTAGCTTACTTAGACGATTGGTTGGTATGGGCAGCATCCAAGATTACCCGTCTGCTGGCAGCTCAAAAAGTTATCCAGTTTCTGGAACACGTAGGCTTCAAAATCAACCTCAAGAAGTCTCAGCTCAATCCAGCTCAACAGTTCCAGGTGTTGGGAATCCAACGGAACTTGAAGTCATACCACCTCTCCATTCCATCCAAGAAGAGGAGAGAGATAGCGGGATCTGTCAGGAGACTAATCCGTTACCAAAGGATTTCAAAAACGCCAACAGGAAAGAGTCTTGGGCTCTCTACAGTTTGCAGCAGTGACAGTCCCAGTGCTAAAGGGACGTTTAAAAGATGCATCAGGATTCTGGAGGAAATACGCATAGAATGCTCGAAGGGATCAACTAAGGTTGACTTCAGCCTTGTTGCGCAAACAATTAAAGCTGTGGTCCACAGCCAAGAGTCTAGCGCAGATAATTCCCCTGCAACCACCACAACTTTCGGTAGTGATCTATACAGATGCCTCCTTGGAAGGATGGAGAGGTCATTCTCATGACAGGAAGGTGCAATGGATTTGGTCACGCCAGTTCAAAAGATTTCATATCAACGTTTTGGAAACTACGGCAGTGTTCCTGACATTGAAGAAACTCTCCTCACAGATCAACCCACATCAGGTTGGTCCTGAACAACGAGGTGATAGTAAAGTGTCTAAATCGACAAGGTTGAGATCACCTCACATCAACCATGTGATGTCAGCCATCTTCTACGTGGCAAGGAAGAAGAGATGGCACTTATCAGCAGTTCATCTATAAGGGTTCCGCAATGTGACGGCGGACTCTCTATCCAAGCAAAACCCCATAGAGACAGAATGGTCCTTGGATGCAGACTCATTCTCCATCTTAGGAAAAGTCCCAGAACTGCAAGAAACTACCTCGTTACGTAGCCCCTTACCTGGACCCTCAAGCAGAAGCGATGGATACCATGTCTCTAGACTGGAACAGATAGATTTATATTTACCTGTTTCCACCAACCAATCTCCTGCTAAAAGTCCTCAACAAGTTGAGATACTTCAGAGAGACGGCAGCGGTGGTAGCCCCAAAGTGGCCCAAGAACATTTGGTTCCCCCTAGTCCTAGAGTGGAATCTGAAGCTGTTTCCACTGCCGAATCCGAATCCAGTGCTGTCCCAACTGGTCCAGAAGTCAACTGTCTACATTTCATCCTCGAGAACTAACAACCTTCATCTCATGATTTCCTCGCCCTAGCGGCAAGCAAAAGGTTCGGAATCTCAAGAGATAAAGTTGACTTCATCGAAGAGTACAAGTCATGTTCTACTAGGAGACAGTACAAATCGTCATGGAAGAAATGGGCGACCTTTGTGAAAGAAAGGAAACCAACAGAAATATCGATAGATATCTGTCTTGCATTCTTCATACACCTCCACAAACAAGGCATGGCCTCTACTACAATTACTTCTTGTAAGTCGGCCCTGGCTAGACCCATTCTGTATGCTTTCGAGGTGATAATCTAGTTGCATAACAAAATTCTTAACCGTATTTGCATCTCATCACTGCTCCTTTAGTTATAAGCTAATAAAGTATGTTAGAGTTTTACTAAACCCTGTATGGGGTTTAGGTTCTTGAAGTCACAATATTTTTTTCTAAAGGAATAATCATGACCTTAAGTACTTAAAGTAAGTGAAAAGGGTACGTTTCAAACTCTATCCTTTCATTCCGATGGGAAATACAAACCTTAAATCCTTAATGTCAACATCGACATTTCCCTGCTAGGGGCAGGATGCACTAAGCCAGTTCCAGGCTTGGTATGCGTGAGAAATCTCCGGTTTTTCACATACAGGTCTAGTAGAGCAAATAAGGAGAATCTATTCAAGGTAGAAGGCACATACACAAACCCACAGCTAATAGTAATTTCAAGACAATTCTCAATGTACTTCCATCAGGACGACATGGCCTGAGCCCAAAAAACCTATTTTGATCAAAGTGAAAATCTATTTTTGGGTGAGAAGGCCATGTCGTCCTGATGGAACCCTTTTGCTGATCTCTCACAAAATTACTTTATCTGTGGTCATTTCCATTTGCAAGAACAGGAATGCCGTCGCAGTAGTAGTAGGGAAGGAGATCCACCGGGTACTTAGAACGGCACCCGTTCCTTTTTTGCCACTCTTCCCCCTTACATTGAAGTGTTAAATCTATTTGGGGTGAAGTATGCCATGTGTCGTATCTACAATACGTGCCCTGATATTATACAATATCCTTTATTGGATACTCGTGCCAGGAGTTGGAATCCTGGAGACCTTTGGTTTAATTCTCTGGGAGTATCACTGTAGCAAATATCCCTTAGAAGGCTACCTATAGGAACCCTTCCATCAGGACGACATGGCCATCTCACTCAAAAATAGATTTTCCACTTTGATCTGTTTTTGTCAGAAGTTGCTTGTAGTCTTGTCTTCCTCTTATCTAGCCACTTCTGGCAGGAAGTAATCTGTGTAGCTGGTTGGGGGTTAACCGCGGTGCTATACCTGTGGTTGTTCCATCCTTACAGAAGAAAATTTCCTGGCAAATTCCAAGGGAGTCCATTGTATAGCAGCTGCCTTTGCACGTAGTTACTTCAAGTATAGCCTTTCCTGGGAAGGAATTGAATGAATTAAGAAGTTCTCTCTCTCTCTCTCTCTCTCTCTCTCTCTCTCTCTCTCTCTCTCTCTCTCTCTCTCTCTCTCTCTCATACGCAATAGAATGCATACTGGTCCATGCATAAATTGAATGACTTCGTTTACTACTTTTAAAATCACTTTTGATTAACGTCTCATTTATTGGTGTTTCTTAAATTTATAAAAGTACAAGTGAGCGGATATATGCATAATGAATTTGAGGAAATGCTGCCAAATAAATGTTTGCAAATGACTAGTATTTAGTAATCGAATGTTAAAGCGGTTTATATCGTCAGGCTAAAATTCATTATAGAATACCGTACACCTTTGAGGAATTTTACAAAGTTTTAATTATATATATGCCACATGTGATCAGTGGCGAAGTGGGGATGCTAAGTAGTGCAGAATCAATGCCAAGACAGAGCTGTATTGACTTCGTGCTTGAGTCGCAATTCCTTTATGGGTAAAAATACTATTGGGAAACAAGGCATTGGAAAATGAGTGGGATAGGTTTTTTGGGTAGAATCAGGTTTTTTGAACGTTTCATGTATTTAGCTCTCTCTCTCTCTCTCTCTCTCTCTCTCTCTCTCTCTCTCTCTCTCTCTCTCTCTCTCTCTCCCCCCTTTGACGATGCACTCATTAAAGTGACCAGATGTAGCCTACAGTGCGTACATCTGTGAATCTGCGGCTAATGCCAATTTTATCGGGTAAAAGGTGAAACAAGCTTTAAAGTTTATCTTTATTATACCATTTATCGCTTAGTTAGAAATACTTAAATAGTTGACTGGACTGGGTAAAAGGGTTAGTAACACGTGTCGTGATGACGTCAGAATCCTGGATAATCAATCGATCATTAAAAATCCAATCAACTGGAAAGTTGAAAGTTTGATTGAAAATGTGTGCATATTGGATCACGTTACTTCCAAACCGCTGTAGTGTCTCCGGGATATGTAGGCTGAGGAGTGGGCTCTTTGTTTGCTCTCTCTCTCTCTCTCTCTCTCTCTCTCTCTCTCTCTCTCTCTCTCTCTCTCTCTGCTGTGTGTCTTAAGGCTTTAAAAATGATATGATGAATGAAGTCTCTTTGCCAAGATTAAGTGGCGTGTGTAGGGTTAAAGATTTAGTTTGTCAGGTCAGCATTTATGCTCAAAATCAGGGACTGCGATAGTCATTAGTGTTTGTGTGCAATATCTCAGTTCGTTATAAATTTGCACTGACTTTTTTTCGATGGGGGAGACCATTAAACGTTAAAAAATATGTTTTACCTTGTGCCCTAAAGAGTTAATTTTCTAGGTCAGGGTCCCATATGATCTCTTCAACTTCCTTCAAAGATTGTGGCAAAGTTAGGAGGAGGAGACCAAGCGTTCGCTGCAAGTTGAGTAGAACGACTTTCTGATAGTCATTTGGACATTCCGAGGATTCGGGTGGCGTCCGAACTTCGAACTGAAGGATGACGTCCACCATTTCATGATTGGAATGCCGTAGTCTTTATAGGCCTAGGTACGCTGAAAAGAAAAGAAAAGAAAAAGGAGTCTAACTTGCAATGCGTATGGGTTTCTTATTATAGTTTTTGCAGAATTTACTTTTTAATTTATGAAAGTAAATCTTGTTTGAAGTACTTGGTATATAAGTAACCTACGATTTTATCTTATGTAACTCATCAGAACTGTCTCAAGTTTAGTTTGTAAGTGTAGAATTACTAAACCTTCAGAATGCACATCATGTACTGTATTTTAGATCTTGGTAGTGCTGGTATATTGAATCGTCATCATATACGTATTTTTGACAAGTTGATGATGTTCATGATTTTCTTTAATGTTTTCATATAGGACTGATTATAATTGTCATTTCCTGATTTATCTAATGCATTTCTGTTGTAAAACACGCCAGTCTATGGAAGTAACCTGGTCTCTTTCAATTATCTGTTGCTATTGTGTACGCAAGGTTATATTTAGATTAGTAGCGCTTAAAATTCTTAATCTGAGTGATTTCTTGTTAGAGTTTGAGGATTTTATTTGACACTTGAAAGTGGTGAGGATTTGAGAATACAAAATAATATCAATTTGACCAATTCGCACATTTCATGCACGATTAATTCCCTGACATCTTTGTATATTTTTTATTTTACAATTTCGTCAGTAGTTGGACCAAATATTTTACATTTATGATCTTTGATATGCAATTATGAAGCCAGTATTGTTTACTTTTGTCAACAGCGGTAGGTAATGTGTCGAAAGTCTATTGGTTTATTTAGAGCAGCGAAAAAAAAAAAAAAAACATTCCTTACGTACCCTCCACAAATATAGAAGGTCAGGATCCAGTGCCAGTGGCAGTCTGGAAGCAAGCACGCTGTTCAGTTCCTTTTCCAGAGATCTGAGATCGATTGGCTCTGCTTTCGTGATGCTGGCATATGAAGGAATGATCAGTTGCTCTGAAGAATTTGAAGACTCTGATGAAGGAGTACTTTGTGGCTCTGAATGATTTAAAAGCTGTGAAGGATGAGTATTCAATTGCACTGAAGGATTTGAAAACTCTGAAGGAAGAGTATTCAATTGCACTGATGGATTTAAAAGCTCTGAAGTAGGAGTATTCAGTTGCACTGAAGGATTTAAAAGCTCTAAAGGAGGAGCATTATATTGCACTGATGGATTTAAAAGCTCTGAAGGAGGAGTATTCAATTGCACTGAAGGATTTAAAAGCTCTGAAGGAAGAGCATTCAATTGCACTGATGGATTTAAAAGCTCTGAAGGAGGAGTATTCAATTTCAATGAAGGATATAAAAGCTCTGAAGGAAGAGTATTCAATTGCAATGAAGGATTTAAAAGCTCTGAAGGAGGAGTATTCAATTTCACCTAAGGATTTAAAAGCTCTGAAGGAGTATGCAATTGTACTGAAGGATTTAAAAGCTCTGAAGAAGGAGTATTCAATTACACTGAAGGATTTAAAAGCACTGAAGGATTTAAAAGCTCTGAAGGAAGAGTATTCAATTACACTGAAGGATTTAAAAGCTCTGAAGGAAAAGTATTCAATTGCAATGAAGGATTTAAAAGCTCTGAAGGAGGAGTATTCAATTGCACCGAAGGATTTAAAAGCTCTGAAGGATTTAATTGCACTGAAGGATTTAAAAGCTCTGAAGAAGCAGTATTCAATTGCACTGAAGGATTTAAAAGCACTGAAGGATTTAAAAGCTCTGCAGGAAGAGTATTCAATTACACTGAA
Source organism: Palaemon carinicauda (assembly GCF_036898095.1). NCBI lineage: Eukaryota > Metazoa > Arthropoda > Malacostraca > Decapoda > Palaemonidae > Palaemon > Palaemon carinicauda. The sequence goes on along the minus strand of NC_090727.1, from coordinate 178,960,132 downwards.
GGATTTAAAAGCTCCGAGGGAGGAATATTCAATTGCACTGAATGATTTAAAAGCTCTGAAGGAGGAGTGCTTAGTTGTTCAGAAGTATACAAATTCTTATGTAAGGGAATATTTAGTTTTTCAGACAAATTCAAAGGCTCAGAATAAATATTTAGTAGCCTTAAAGAACTTGAAAGCTCTGGTAACTGTTTTGCCAAGTTAGAATTTGTGGCCTTATTTAAAGGTTTTTCAGATTTTTGGAAAAAGAAGGTTGAAGTGAAATCTGTAATTATGTCAAAAATGGATGTTGCAGTCTAAGATTCCTGTGTACCTGATGTAGTTATACAATTTTCTGTGGAAGTTTTAGAACTGCGATTCCTGTTCATTTCTTTTATTTTTGGTGTCATGTGGTTTTCAGTGGGTCTGTTCCTGACAGAGCTTTTATTTTTCAGATAATAAAACGTTTGGATTACTTGGGAGAGCTGAATATTAGTTTCACTTCCGTAATTTTTGGGTGAATGGTCATTTGTGATAATGTTTCTTAGTAAAGAGTTTTTGGGTGACATATCTATGACTGTATTAGTGAGTTTATGTGACTTCCTAAAGTTTAGGGAGTGAGTTTAATTCAACATTTTGATTTATCCATGTACTACAGATGTATGCCTTTTCATGGAGAAGGTTTGTTTGATTGTAAATGTCTGGGTGGTCATTGAAGTCCTATGAGAAGTATCTTCAGTCTTTGAAGAGACAGGTTTGTTTGGTTTAGAAAGTGCGATTTTTCTGTAAAGAGGACGCCTCTTTCTGTTGGTAAGTGGCTCACATTGGCGTACTGTGTCTCTGTAGATGATGTGGCGAAGATTTCATGTGTTCTATTTATCCATGTTCTTGGATTTGTTCCAATATAATTAATGGAATCAGGCGCGACTGATACTCGTGGCAGCCCATCTAGGACACCTTAGCAGTGTTCACCTAAAAGAAAAAAAAAAAATAATTATGGTTTTTCTTTTTTTTTTCTTTTTTTTTTGTAGGATATATTAAAAAGAGAAGTGATGCCACTTTTAATGCATTTAACCCTGTATTGATGGAACTGGAACTCACGAAAATCCGAAGACTTAATATATAATTAAGTTTGCTGTAGCCGATGAATTTACAATATGTCTACAAAAATAGGGATAGGGAAATGGAGCTGGGTGAGGGAAAGTTGGAAGATCATAAAATTTCTATATATAACGAATAATGAAGGTAGACGCATTTGGGGTTTTCCAAAGTATGAAGGCAGCGAGGAATAGGTCGTTTTATGATAATCCTATCATTAATAAACGTGATTTTCATTCAAATAGGTGGCTAATCTCTTTTAGTATCGAATTCATTCTGCTTCTAGATCACAAACCCAATGGGGAATTCTTTTATAGCGTAAGTACTTTGCCCGGGCAAAGATTCTAACCGGAGCATCAATTAAAAGTAAATATAAACAGTTTACGTGGAAGGTTCAGCCGTATTGATAAAATTATCATAAAACGAGCAAGTGCTGCACACTTACCAACCAGCTGTAATGATATAAATAGATTGATTTCGATTAAAAGTACAAATTTGAATTTGGCAGGAATACATACGACAGAGTCGGGATCAACTCTTATCTCTCTTTAAAGTGAATGACCTAAATGTGTGTATATATATATATATATATATATATATATATATATATATATATATATATATATATATATTATATATATATATATATATATATATATATATATATATATATATGTATACAGTATATATATATATATATATGTATGTGTATATATATATATATATATATATATATATATATATATATATATATATGTATGTAAATGTATTTGTTTCTACGTTAAATATAGACAAATGGGGTTTAACTGATTTTAACGGCCGTCCTGCTCCCTATTTAAAGGACTCTGGATTGTATGGCTTTGAAAAATACAGATTACCTGAAAATGCATGATATTTAAAGAACACATGTGGGAATAGCTAAAAAGTATAAATTACTCGAACAATCTGTGATATAGAATATATATATATATATATATATATATATATATATATATATGTATATATATATATATATATTTATATATATATATATATATATATATATATATGTGTGTGTGTGTGTGTGTGTGTGTGTGGATAAATATCAATACAACATCGTGCTCAAATAGAAATAAATTTCTGGGAAGCGACCTGGCCTTTCATTAGAAGGGGCTAGCGTTCGATCCCAAGTATGAGGTGGAAATTTATATATATATATATATATATATATATATATATATATATATATACATATATATATATATTTACATACATATATATATATATATATATATATATATATATATATATATATACATATATGTAAATATATACATATATAAATTACATATATATATTATATATATGTATGTATATATATACATACACATATATACTTTTATATATATATATATATATATATATATATATATATATATATATATATATATATATA
>NC_090727.1:178925123-178952623 GCF_036898095.1 Palaemon carinicauda | reverse complement strand
CAAGCGTTCTAGCACCCGAAATCAGCTGTAGACCTTTGACACTAGACAGAGTTCAGGTACCCCAAATGTGAAATAATGGAGCTGAAGTGCTCGCAAAAAAAAAAAGAAGAAAAAAAAAGATACAACAGAAAGGTCTACATATACCTTTAGTTTTATGGCTCTTGACCATAAACCTAAACATGTGATACGTAATATCCAAACCTTTGATTTCTTACCCCTCCAGTACACCCAGTAAGGTCCAAAATAATGTATGAAAATGCTCCTTTGAGGTATGGTTGGAGGGGAAACCCTAAATTCCATATATGGGGAGTGGTTCATCTTGAAAGTTCTGCTATTAAATCTATGTCAATGATCACAAAACTTAAAAAACTTCTTTGCAGTAAGGAAATTACAAGGAATCCAAAATTATATCCTAATTTCAGATATTATAGCATATATTCCAGAATGATCTAACTTAGTATGAAATTCTCAGGTAATTTCTTCAAAATTTTGGCAAAAAAAAAATTGGGGAACTAATTTTTACTCTCTCTCTCTCTCTCTCTCTCTCTCTCTCTCTCTCTCTCTCTCTCTCTCTCTCTCTCTCTCTCTCTCTCTCTCTCTCTCTCTCTCTCTCTCTCTCTCTCTCTCTCTTACAAATTTTTCTTTTAAATCTTAGTAAACCATATTTGTTATCAATAAATAAATTTAGTTGCCTTACTATGTTGGGTATATCTCTTAATTTGATGGTTCATGTCTTAGGAATATTTTAAAAATCAGGAAAATATTGTCGTCGGTCATGCAAAATTATAATCTGCCACGCTTTAAAAGAAATTTCATAATTACTGAAAACATCTAAATGGTCATACTTGCCAGATTTGTTCTTCAATTTCAGTTTGACTTAATTTTTGAATGTCAGTACATATTTCTAGACAGAAATCAAATGAAGCCAACTGGAACTTCCAACTGTTAAATTCAAAATATTTCCCATCTCTGGCTCTGTCACACTTCTTAGCTCACACTGGTCCCCTGAATCTTCAAGTACATTGGTTAAGGGAGTTGGGATTGTTACATGCAAACTGCCATCCTTTAAGCTATCCTGAATGGTATCAGGTCCTGTCAAGAAATTTGATTGTCAACCTCTTATAAGACAAGGACCTGGTAGTACAATCTGCAGAATTTATTGCATCTGTACAAAATTTTATTAAAGTCACAGGGACATTTTTACATAAATTCCCGATTCGATGCAACCTGTTCATAAAAAAAAATGCTTAGTCTTTTTGATTTATCAAACCTATGTGTTCGAGAATTTAGCTAAGTCGGTGCAACTCTATATCTGAGAATACTACCAATTTTGTTATGTTTACGGGTGACATTCTCTGTACCACTGAATTCAATCTTGATTCCAATTCCAAGAACACCATTAATTGCTTGCAAATTTTAGTCCACTCTCGTAAGTCATTATCTGACAGTTTATCATTCTAACCAACTCCTTTCCTGCACTGTAGCGAATGCATGAATAATCTCTCTCTCTGTTTAATAAGGGACCATAAAATGAAAACATAGACATTAGCTGCAACTCATCTTAAAGTCTGTATTTTGGTTTTTGCATCCCTATCAAGTAACTACTCGTGAAAAGAGTATCCTTGCTTCTGTCTCAAATCAAACCAAGAAGTTTTACCCCTTTGGGAGTTTTTTCCTTACCTTCATCTATATGTTTCTGCAAACAGTCATCATGGTTTATGAATCAATGCAATACAAATTGATAGGGAGAAAATATACTCTTAAATTTATGTGCCCATTTAGTACTAGGCGGTATATCTTAACAATCCATGCTTGCCAACGGTTGTATAAACGTATGAACAACTTGGTGGAGTAACGAGAACTTTGGGTTGGAGGAAATGCCCCTCTAAATCTCAATGAAGTCACTGGCAGCAGGGTGACGGATTGGGTTTAAGGCGATAGATGAGATGTCTTTTCGGCTTTTACTCCTGATGCTTGGCAGATGATCTTACTGGAATTAATATGGACCGGTAGGGGTCACGTGCCTTCGATAGGCACTCCCCATCAAAGAAACTGGCTACCCTTTGATGAAATCCAATGAATCCTCTGAGGCCCTTTGCGTCAATAGGCGTAGGAGGGGATGATGATGATGATATGCCCTGGCGTTCCTGTTCTTTAAAAACCCCATCAATCATTTGTAAAGCATTATCCTTTTTACTAAATTTCTTTAAATTTGATTTTAATATTACTTTCGACAAGCTTTGACTCTTACCTAGCAAATGAGCTACTTTGCCTTTCCATAAGAGGCGTACTTAACCTACCCTTACTATCTCTAAATGTATTTTCTGAAGAAAATGCTGTTACCCTCCTGTTCTCCTCCATAAAGTCTTCGACTCATACATGTCAGAATCACTAATTAAAACTTTCTGCTTTTGAGGAAGGAATTTCTTCTGCTGTTTTCTCAAGTTTAGCCTCAACAATCTAACCCTTATTATTCAAAACTGAAATACTAACGTTAGCTGGAAACTTAACTTCCTCTCCAGAATCTAAGAACAATCCATCTGTATCTTTAATACTGGCAACTTCAAGGGAACCGTCACCATTTATACAAACTTCAGAGTAATGCTTTATCATATCTTGTAATAAAGCAAGATTGTGCTTTTACCTCTCAATGTCACCTACTAGCATCACTACTAAGGGTGAATCTAAGTAAACTGAGGGAAACACATCAGAACTACCTCCTCAAACAGCATATCATTCTGAGGAACTAAATGCGAGTTATCATTTCTCAAAAGCCATTCTATGTCTTCAAATTGTCCTTTAGATAGATGCTTAGTTTTGTCATCTAAAACGTAGCTCTTATCCTATAAGGTTTGAAATATCTCAGAGATGCCAGGCAAAGCTAATTTCAAATTAATAGACTTCATGACAATGGCAACAAAATTATTTTAACTCAACTTGAACTTGTATACTATTATTATTATTATTATTATTATTATCATTATTATTATTATTATTATTATTATTATTTGCTAAGCTACAACCCTAATTGGGAAAGCAGGATGCTATAAGCCCAGGTGCTCCAACTGGGAAAATAGCCCAGTGAGGAAAGAAAAAAAGGAAAAACTAGAAGAGAAGTTTAACAACAGTAATAACATTAAAATGAGCCTTTCCTATATAAACTATAAAAATTTGAAAATACCTAGAGGATCAAAACTTAAATATAAAAAGAAGAGCAACAAGATAGAATAGTTTGCCAGAGTGTACCATCAAACAAGAGATCTCTAACCCAAGACAGCGAAAGACCATGGCACAGAGGCTATGGCACTATCCAAGACTAGAGAACAATGGTTTGATTTTGGAGTGTCCATCTCGTAGAAGAGCTGCTTATCATAGCTAAACTGCTAATGGCTTTGAAGACTCGATACCATTCACCAAAAAATAGTAATTAGGATCCGCAACTTCAAAATGCATAGTCATAGCCCAGTCTCCCTTAAAAAAGGTTATTTGACCTCCTGAATCCTTTATACCTCGATCCCCTGAAAAAGAAGGCATAGAAGTCACCGGGTTACAAGAGGTTTTTGAAACTTCTAAATCAGATAGAAGTTAGATTAGGAACCACAGAATTAGAGCTTGATTTTAATTTACCATTCACCTTTAACCTTTGGTTACTTACTCCGTGGTTATCAGAATGATTTTTTGGGCCTTTATGAAATTTACAAAGATAACTGAAATGCCATTTGTTACAATGTCCACAATTACTGCTAAACTTAAACCTGCAAGCTGATTTTTTATGAGAATCATAAATATAGTTTTTACAATTCAACGGCTTTATTTTTTTTTCAGTTTTTCTCTGTGGAGTTACATATACCGAACACTTAAAAATTGGGTGGTTATTATCTTCTATACCATCTACCAAATATAAAGAACAAACCTTAACTTTAGATTTTTCAACTATACCACAAAAATAAGAAACTAAACGACTTGTGTTCGGCACAACGCTCGTAACAAACCTTTTTCTGAAGATTATATACCCGAATTACATTGAAGGTTTTTAGATATGTTTATGTCTTTTTAAAGAAGTAAAGATATGCTCATCTATTTGTTGCAACGAGACCTTATTTGAGCCAGCAATGTGCCTTAACTGATTCCTGAAAAAGCCTTTGAACCCACTCCATATTAATAACTATAAAAGTGTTTGTTTTATCTATTCCCAAAGTCTAGTTACTTTGTAATAATTCTCATGTTACTGATGATGTCATGTGGACCAGTCTGGTATGTTAACCTCAACACCAATAGCTGCTTAATAACACTATTGTTGAGACAAAATATCTGCAAATGCTTTCTGTAATCATTCCTTGGCTTCTTTATACGAACGGTTGCTGCAATCTAAAGCTTTGGTCAGGGGAAAAAGTTCATTGTTCAAAATTGAATAGTGAATGATTCTTTGTCGTCTTCCTTCCTTCTCCTCTATACTCCCATTCTTCTGACTAGGGTAGAAAAAGGTCAGTTGGCCTCTCCACTTGAAGTAAAAACATTTATTAATGACAATTAAAATGGCAAATGTTAAGGAAGTATTTAAAATGTAAAATGTATCTCATGTAAACTTCTCTTTATTTATCTCGTGTTTATTCTTGTTTCTTCCATTTATGTCAATTTTATTCTTGTTTCTTCCATTTTCTCATTTGCATTCTTGTTTCTTCCATTTGTCTAATTTTTATTATTGTTTCTTCCATTTTTCTTATTTTTTTTTCTTGTTTTTTCTATTTTTCTCATTTTCATTCATGTTTCTTCCATTTGTCTCATTTTCATTCTTGTTTCTTTTATTTGTCTAATTTTTATTGTTTCTTCCATTTGTCTCATTTTCATTCTTGTTTCTTCCATTTGTCTAATTTTCATTCTTATTTCTTCTATTTGTCTCATTTTCATTCTTGTTTCTTCCATTTGTCTCATTTTCATTCTTGTTTCTTTTATTCGTCTAATTTTTATTGTTTCTTCCATTTGTCTCATTTTCATTCTTGTTTCTTCTATTTGTCTCATCTTCATTCTTGTATCTTCCATTTGTCTCATTTTCATTCTTGTTTCTTTTATTTTTCTAATTTTTATTGTTTCTTACATTTGTCTCATTTTCATTCTTGTTTCTTTTATTTGTCTAATTTTTATTGTTTCTTCCATTTGTCTCATTTTCATTCTTGTTTCTTCTATTGGTCTCATTTTCATTCTTGTTTCTTTTACTTGTCTAATTTTTATTGTTTCTTCCATTTGTCTCATTTTCATTCTTGTTTCTTCTATTTGGCTCATTTTCATTCCTGTTTCTTTTATTTGTCTAATTTTTATTGTTTCTTCCATTTGTCTCATTTTCATTCTTGTTTCTTCTATTTGGCTCATTTTCATTCCTGTTTCTTTTATTTGTCTAATTTTTATTGTTTCTTCCATTTGTCTCATTTTCATTCTTGTTTCTTCTATTTGGCTCATTTTCATTCCTGTTTCTTTTATTTGTCTAATTTTTATTGTTTCTTCCATTTGTCTCATTTTCATTCTTGTTTCTTCTATTTGGCTCATTTTCATTCCTGTTTCTTTTACTTGTCTAATTTTTATTGTTTCTTCCATTTGTCTCATTTTCATTCTTGTTTCTTTTATTTGGCTCATTTTCATTCCTGTTTCTTTTATTTGTCTAATTTTTATTGTTTCTTCCATTTGTCTCATTTTCATTCTTGTTTCTTCTATTTGGCTCATTTTCATTCCTGTTTCTTTTATTTGTCTAATTTTTATTGTTTCTTCCATTTGTCTCATTTTCATTCTTGTTTCTTCTATTTGGCTCATTTTCATTCCTGTTTCTTTTATTTGTCTAATTTTTATTGTTTCTTCCATTTGTCTCATTTTCATTCTTGTTTCTTCTATTTGGCTCATTTTTATTCTTGTTTCTTCCATTTGTCTCATTTTCATTCTTGTTTCTTCTATTGGTCTCATTTTCATTCTTGTTTCTTTTACTTGTCTAATTTTTATTGTTTCTTCCATTTGTCTCATTTTCATTCTTGTTTCTTCTATTTGGCTCATTTTCATTCCTGTTTCTTTTATTTGTCTAATTTTTATTGTTTCTTCCATTTGTCTCATTTTCATTCTTGTTTCTTCTATTTGGCTCATTTTCATTCCTGTTTCTTTTATTTGTCTAATTTTTATTGTTTCTTCCATTTGTCTCATTTTCATTCTTGTTTCTTCTATTTGGCTCATTTTCATTCCTGTTTCTTTTATTTGTCTAATTTTTATTGTTTCTTCCATTTGTCTCATTTTCATTCTTGTTTCTTCTATTTGGCTCATTTTCATTCCTGTTTCTTTTACTTGTCTAATTTTTATTGTTTCTTCCATTTGTCTCATTTTCATTCTTGTTTCTTCTATTTGGCTCATTTTCATTCCTGTTTCTTTTATTTGTCTAATTTTTATTGTTTCTTCCATTTGTCTCATTTTCATTCTTGTTTCTTCTATTTGGCTCATTTTCATTCCTGTTTCTTTTATTTGTCTAATTTTTATTGTTTCTTCCATTTGTCTCATTTTCATTCTTGTTTCTTCTATTTGGCTCATTTTCATTCTTGTTTCTTCCATTTGTCTCATTTTCATTCTTGTTTCTTACATTTGTCTCATTTTTATTCTTGTTTCTTTTATTCGTCTAATTTTTATTGTTTGTTCCATTTGTCTCATTTTCATTCTTGTTTCTTTTATTTGTCTCATTTTCATTCTTGTTTCTTTTATTTGTCTAATTTTTATTGTTTCTTCCATTTGTCTCATTTTCATTCTTGTTTCTTCTATTTGGCTCATTTTTATTCTTGTTTCTTCTATTTGGCTCATTTTCATTCTTGTTTCTTTCATTTGTCTCATTTTCATTCTTGTTTCTTTTATTTGTCTCATTTTCATTCTTGTTTCTTTTATTTGTCTAATTTTTATTGTTTCTTCCATTTGTCTCATTTTCATTCTTGTTTCTTCTATTTGGCTCATTTTCATTCCTGTTTCTTTTATTTGTCTAATTTTTATTGTTTCTTCCATTTGTCTCATTTTCATTCTTGTTTCTTCTATTTGGCTCATTTTTATTCTTGTTTCTTCCATTTGTCTCATTTTCATTCTTGTTTCTTTCATTTGTCTCATTTTCATTCTTGTTTCTTTTATTTGTCTAATTTTTATTGTTTGTTCCATTTGTCTCATTTTCATTCTTGTTTCTTTTATTTGTCTCATTTTCATTCTTGTTTCTTACATTTGTTTCATTTTCATTCTTGTTTCTTCCATTTGTCTTATTTTTATTCTTTTTTCTTCAATTTGTCTCATATTTATTCTAGTTTCTTCCATTTGTCTAATTTTTATTCTTGTTTCTTCCGTTTGTCTCATTTATATTCTTGTTTCTTCAATTTGTCTCATTTTCATTCTTGTTTCTTCCTTTTGTCTCATTTTTATTGTTTCTTCCATTTGTCTCATTTTTATTCTTGTTTCTTCAATTTGTCTCATATTTACTGTTTCTTCAATTTGTCTCATTTTTATTCTTGTTTCTTCCATTTGTCTCATTTGCATTCTTGTTTCTTCCTTTTGTCTCATTTTTATTTTTTCTTCATTTGTCTCATTTGCATTCTTGTTTCTTCCATTTGCCTTATTTTTATTCTTGTTTCTTCCATTTGTCTAACTTTTATTCTGGTTTATTCCATTTGCCTCATCCTTATTCTTGTTTCTACCATTTGTCTCATTTTCATAGTTTTTTCTTCCATTGGTCTTATTTTTATTCTTGTTTCTTCAATTTCTCTCATATTTATTCTTGTTTATTGCATTTGTCTCATTTTCATTCTTATTTCTTCCATTTGTCTCATTTATATTCTTGTTTCTTCAATTTGTCTTATTTTTATTCTTGTTTCTTCCTTCTGTCGCATTTTTATTGTTTCTTTCATTTGTCTCATTTGCATTCTTGTTTCTTCCATTTGCCTTATTTTTATTCTTGTTTCTTCCATTTGTCTAACTTTTATTCTGGTTTATTCCATTTGCCTCATACTTATTCTTATTTCTACCATTTGTCTCATTTTCATTTTCTTTTCTTCCATGTGTCTTATTTTTATTCTTGTTTCTTCAATTTGTCTCATATTTATTCTAGTTTCTTCCATTTGTCTCATTTATATTCTTGTTTCTTCAATTTGTCTCATTTTCATTCTTGTTTCTTCCTTTTGTCTCATTTTTATTGTTTCTTCCATTTGTCTCATTTTTATTTTTGTTTCTTCAATTTGTCTCATTTTTATTGTTTCTTCCATTTGTCTCATTTTTATTCTTGTTTCTTCCATTTGTCTCATTTTTATTGTTTCTTCCATTTGCCTCATTTATATATTTTTCTCATATTTTTTCTTGTTTTATCCTTTTATCACATTTTTATTTTTTCTACTATTTGTCTCATTTTTATTGTTTCTTCCATTTGTCCCATTTTTATTCTTGTGTCCTCAATTTGTCTCATTTTTAGGTTTTCTTCCATTTGTCTCATTTTTATTCTTCTTTCTTCATTTTTTCTCATTTTTATTGTTCCTTCCATTTGTCACCTTTTTATTGATTCTTCCATTTGTCTCATTTTTATTCTTGTGTCTTTAATTTTTCTTATTTTTATTGTTTCTTCCATATGTCACATTTTTATTCTTGTTTCTTCAATTTGTCTTATTATTATCGTTTCTTCCATTTGTCTTATTTTTATTCTTGTTTCTTCAATTTGTTTCATTTTTATTCTTTTTTCCTCAATTTGTCTCATTTTTATTCTTGTATCCCCCAACAGTATCGTTTTTATTCTGGTTTCTTCCATTTGTCTCATATTTATTCCAGTTTCTTCCTTTTGTCTTATTTTCATTCTTGTTTCTTCCGTTTGTCTCAATTTTATTTTTTTTTTTCAATTTGTCTCATATTTATTCTTGTTTCTTCCAATTATCTTATTTTTAATCTTGTTTCTTGCATTTGTCTCATTTTTATTCTTGTTTCTTGCATTTGTCTCATTTTCATTCTTGTTTCTTCCTTTTGTCTCATTTTCATTATTGGTTCTTCCATTTGTCTCATATTTTTGTTGTTCCTGCTATTTATCTCATTCTTATTCTTATTTCCTCCATTTGTCTCATTTGGATACTTGTTTCTTCCAGTACCCGTCATATAATAGCACTATGGCGTACTTCCTCTGCAATCAGTATCTTGAGAAACGGTGAAAAAAAGACAGTACTTGCCTCACCATTGCCATAGAGCGCATCTTTGTATCATTAGGAGAAAATCAATGACATTGGAAAGAATTGACAGCCGCTGGAGGTGAGTTTTTGAAGCTTTGATATTTTTCTCTTACAGTTTTGATTTGTTTGATTGATTGAAGGTTGTGCTTTGCCACACTTAGGAGCTACAGGTAGGAATTGAGAGGGTGGTGTTCATTAGCAGAGTTATCATATTTGTGAAAGCACCATGTACTCTTTTGTGACCCACAGGTCTTAGGGTTGAATTTTAACTTTCATCGGTTGTACTCAAATGAATATTACTGTATATAATTATGTGCTTATTTATTCATGTATCGATTATATTATCTGATTAGATATTGTATTTACAATTCCATTCTACCTTGTGTCCTGTCACGTGTATGCAGTATTTTCCCTCTTATTTATAGTTTTTATTTTTTTTCTAATTGACGGATCCATTAACTAATATAGAGAAATGGAAGAGGTAGGAATCTTTGGTGAAAGAATGCTATAATCTAACATACACATAGAACATAGTTGTCATTTTTGTTATCGTGACTTAGCCTAACCTAATATTGATTTGGCAACCCCAGAACATAGTCGTTATGGCTTGATTTTGTTTTCATGTAAATTATATATGGAAGTAAAGGTTTCCTTTCTTCTTACTATTTTTATATCCATTGTATTACATTACGTAATGAAACTTCTGGTAATGTAGCTGCACTGAGGTGTGGTTAAGCCTGGATCTTACTATTGTCAGTAATAGATACACACACACACACATATATATATATATATATATATATATATATATATATATATATATATGTATGTATATAAATTTATATATATATATATATTGCATATATATGTATTTGTATATATATACTGTATATATATATATATATATATATATATATATATATGTGTATATATATACACATATATATGTATATATGTACCGTATATATATATATATATATATATGTATATATATATATATGTATATATATATTATATATATGTATATATATATATATGTATATATATATTATATATATATATACTGTATGTGTGTATATATATATATATATATATATATATATATATATATATATATATATATATATACATATATATATATATATATATATATATATACATACATATATTCAAATAAGCCATATATATTTTGATATATTAATGTCTGGATTCTCTTCCTTCGTGGCCGAATGGGTTAGTCACTGTCTATATAAGCTTGCCGACCAGGGTTCGATTCCCGGCCGGAGCCAAGCTCTTGTCTTTGTGAGATTTCGCCTGGGGCTCTGATCCCGAGGTCGTTAAGAGAATCCAGACATTAATATATCAAAATATATATGGCTTATTTGAATATGAAAAACACGTAAAAATGTGCAAAATTTATCATATACATATATATATACATATATATATATACATATATATATATATATACATATATGTATATATATATATATATACATTATATATATATTTATATATATGTATATATGCATATATATATATATATATATATATATATATATATATATATATATATATATATATATATATATATATATATATGCTTATAAGTCACTAAATAGCACGTGACAATATATTCAGCCAAGACCACAGGAAAAATAAAAGAAGGCGTACCGAGCGCTTTCGTGTTGTTTCAACACATTTTCGAGGTATAATGCTAAAAACACAGAGAACATCTAACAAAGTAAACTGAAAAAATTGAAAACAAGTATTCAAATTCCAGTTAAAACTAGTACAGCAGATACAGAACAGTTTAACAGGTGATCAAAGAGAAACAATCTTACAAATCTCGTTAACAACAAATGGGTCCAGTTTGTACTTACCCTGGCTTACATGTTATTATTATTATTATTATTATTATTATTATTATTATTATTATTATTATTATTATTATTTTTTCACTTAATGAATGTAAGCCAGGGTATGTACAAACTGGACCCATTTGTTGTTAACGAGATTTGTAAGATTGGTTCTTTTTGATCACCTGTTGAACTGTTCTGTATCTGCTGTACTAGTTTTAACCAGACTTTGAATACTTGTTTTCAATTTTTTCAGTTTACTTTGTTAGATGTTCTCTGTGTTTTTAGCATTGTACCTCGAAAATGTGCTGAAATAACACGAAAGAGCTCGGTACGCCTTCTTTTACTTTTCCTGTGGCCTTCGCTGAATATATATATATATATATATATATATATATATATATATATATATATATATATATATATATATATATATATATATATATATATATATATATATATTCTTACGAAGCTGGTCTAGTGTAGAGTAAATATTTGATATATGTATTTCATTTGTGTATTTAAGAGGTACATAGCCAACTCGTAAGTTGAGTTCCTCTCCCGTAGGTTTAAGCATTTATATGTAAATTACTTTAGACTTTCGTCATTCATGTAATTGTATTTTTCATACAAGTCAATGTATGTAAATTTTCATTATTTTCAAGAATTAACATTTTATTTCACATATTTTGTTACGATGTCTTACGTAAGTTGTCTATGTATGCTGTACGAACCATACGAGGTTTGAAAATGAGGGCTTATGTAATTTTTATAAGATATCGCGTCATGTTATATTTTCACGTGGTTGGAATGTTCTTGAAAACCCGAGTTAGTTTTATCTTTTTTTTTTGTATTGATTTGAGGAGGTAGGTGGGCTGAGTTATCTGAGAGATAGTTGCCTTGGTTGTGAGTCGGTATTCGTCTGATACTTGACTTGTTGGCAACCTTACGCCGCAAGGCCTTACCCCCACGCTACGAGAATGATCTACTAGAATCGTTTAGAAGTTTTTAAGTCAATATATATGTGCCCCTACGAAATCGTAACCAGCAGAAGAGATCCAGCCTATCCCTTTGAAAGAGCCAGAGATCACCTCTCGCTAGTGCCTAAAGTGAATTAGTTTTTACCCAACATATATTGTTTGTAGTGTGTTCAAATGCTGGTAAAGCAATTGAATAATATTGCAAGTGTAATGTATTAATATAAATGTGTGTGATATAAATTTTTGCAACTGGCCCTGTGAGTTTAGGTTAAAAAAGTGAAGTGAATTTATTCTGCGCATCTTTTCGATTACCTCGTGAGTCAGAACACATAAGTGTATTAATTAATTTTATGTAAATTTTAGTTAGTATTTACTCTTTAGAGTGTTAAGGTGTTAATTATTTTCATTAATTATCAAGATTAAATATTTGTGTAATATTTAATTTCTTGTGAAACAATTGATTATATAATTTTCAGTGTAATATTTTCTTGTCTTAGTCTAAGGTTTTGTTCACATTTGATATTTTTAGTGATTCAAATTGGTAATAATTTTTTGGTATTAATGTAGATTTTTTATAGAATATATTTTTTTTGTAAAGTGTGTATTATTTCGATCACCAGTATTTTTTACAGAGCTTTCGTAATCCCTGGCTAAGAATTGAAGTACGAGGTTATTTTGAATAGTTCAAGTAATTAATAACTCAGTTTTATTTTGAGTGTACTTAGGAGACCTTTGGATATTCAGTGTTTTTATTTATTGCCGTCTGGGAGTTATATAATTTTCTCAGAGTTCTGGTATTAATTTTTTTAAGTGTAACAGATTTATGTAAAAACAAACAGGTGAGTTTGGAACTCGGGAGGTAGTGTAATTTAACAGCCATAATATATAATATATATGTAGATAGTAGGTTAGCCAGGTCACCAGCCACTCGTTGAGATACTACTGCTAGAGAGTTATTGGATCCTTTGACTGGCCAGACAGTAATGCATTGAATCCCTCTCTCTGGTTACTGGTCATTTTTCTTTGCCTACACATACACCAAATAGTCTGGCCTATTCTTTACACATTGTCGTCTTTCCTCATACACCTGACAACACTGAAATTACCCAACACTTCTTCACTCAAGGGACTAATTACTATAGTGTGATAGTTCATTGGCTATTTTCCTCTTGGTAAGGGTAGAAGGGACTCTTTAGCTATGGTAAGCAGCTCTTCTATGAGGACACTCCAAAATCAAACCATTGTCCTCTAGTCGTGGGTAGTGCCATATCCTCTGTACCATGGTCTTCCACTGTCTTGGGTTAGAGTTCTCTTGCTTCAGGGTACACTTGAGCACACTATTCTGTCTTAATTTTTCTTCATCCTCTTGTTTTTTTAAATGGTCTGTTGGGCAGGCTTAATAGAAGGGCCATGGATGTCTGTTGGTTTATCAAGAGGTTGTCTTTTCCTTATCTGATTCTATTTCTTCTCAAAAGCATCCTTACTGTCCTCCCTTCAGTTGAAGTGGCTATCCTGGAGGGTATTTAGCCTAGCATGGTGTATCGGCTTCTCCTTGTTGACCTTTTTTCTGACTTTTTTGCCAAAGTCTATGGGTTTGATCAATCATTTTATTTATATTTCCTTAAAACAGATTGTTTTTGTTATCATTCTTGTTAATTTAGTTGTTAAATATGATGTATCTTTTTTATTACCTTTAATTCTCATGCTCTCAGGAGACATTGAGCAAAATCCAGGACCAGTACGTCCTAGATTTCGTCAATGTCGTCTACTGTATTGCAATAATCGTGGTCTTCAAGTAAATATTCAAGACCTTACTTGCGTCCAAACAGTATGATATTCTTTTGTGCTCCGAAACTTTTGTTTCTAATATGAGGCACTCATTTGAGCTCACTATAACTGGTTTTAAGAAGCTAATAATGTTGAAATGTGATGGCATCTCTATGGCCCCGGGAATGGTGGTGTATATTAGGTATGAGTATCCTGCTTCCCATAAGTCCTTCTATGAATGTGGATGTCATGATATTCAGGTAATAAAAGTTTGTGGAAGGCATAACAACTTCTATTTGTGTTCAATGTACCGGAAT
The DNA here is from genome assembly GCF_036898095.1 of Palaemon carinicauda. NCBI lineage: Eukaryota > Metazoa > Arthropoda > Malacostraca > Decapoda > Palaemonidae > Palaemon > Palaemon carinicauda. The sequence goes on along the minus strand of NC_090727.1, from coordinate 178,938,503 downwards.
CCAGACATGGATGATTCTATTTTCGACTGTCTTTTTACCATTATGGGTAAGATACAAGAAGATGATAGAAAGGCCTCTTTTGTCTTTGTTGGTGATTTCAATGCTCACCATAGGGAGTGGTTAAGTTTTGTTTCGCTTACTGATCCCCGTGTTGGTGATTTCAATGCTCACCGTAGGGAGTGCTTAAGTTCTGTTTCTCCTACTGATCCCCATGGCTTAAGAGCTTTAGACTTTGCCTCTGAATCAGGCTGTGAGCAAATCCTAAGTGAAGCTACTCACAGGTCTGGAAACTAATTGGACCTCGTATACACTGACTCCCCTGGTGTTATAATAAGTAAGGTTGGTTCTCCAGTCGGGACTTAGGATCATGCCTTGGTTTAGTTAGTAGTGGAGACTGAGCAGCTTGTCCCTGATGTATCATACTCTTGTAAGATTTATATGAAATCTCAAGCAGACTGGAATTAGATTTTGCATGATCTTTTTGGCTTGAATTGGTAACAATTGTATAGTAATGTGGATCCTGCTGTCCCTTTGAACGAGAATCTAGTCAACACAATTGATAGGCGTATCCCTTCTCATGTGCCAAGGGACTGAGTGAAGGACAAATCATGGTTCAATGATGATTGTAGACGTGGTTATTTGGAGAAGCAGGAGGCTTATCATCTTTGGAAGGGTAACAGAGCAGATTTGACCTGAAATAACTATACTCAGATTAGTGCTTTTGCTCAGAGAGTGTATGCTTCAACTGAAAAGGAATACAATCTAACCATAAAAGAAACCCTTTCTGGTACAACCCAGGAACATAAGTGGTGGACTACCCTCAAATCTGCACTCTTTGGTGTAGATGCCATAGTTCCTCCTTTACTTGAACCAGATGGCTCAGTCACTCACAGTCCTAAAGAAAAGGCAACCCTTTTGGCTGATATGTTTGACAGTAAGCAGAGTAATGAAAAACTCAAACTTCCTTATTCCTGTTTTCCTGAGGCTAAACTAAGTAGTTTAGCTTTTTGATCTAATGAAATTAAAGATCTGTTGATGGACCTTGATGCTTATGGAGGTGTAGACCCAAATGGTATTTTTACTTTGTTTTTTTATAAAGACTGCAGATTTCTTAGCTCCAAAGTTATCTGTTATTTTGTGCAAATTACAAAGAAGGGGAGCTTTTAGCACTTGTTGGAGAATTGGTAATGTTACTCCACCATGTAAATGTGGTTGCGGTAGCTCAAGTCCAACTGATTACTGCCCAATTTCCATAACTCCCATATTATCTAAAGGTTTTGAATGTCTTTTGGCCAAATGTCCTAATAGGTTTGCTGAAGGTAATCATCTGTTCACTAGTTTGCAATTTGGTTTTTGTAAAGGCCTTGGAGCATGTGATGCCCTTCTTAGAATCTCCAATGCTGTACAGAAATCCCTTGATTATAGTTAGGAAGTTTGTAAGTTTGGCATTGATTTTAGTGCTGCCTTTGACAGTGTTAATCATGAGGCCCTTGTTTTCAAACTCAAACAGCTTGGAGTTGGTGGGTCGTTTCTGAGCATTATTATTGAATTTTTAAGTAATAGATCTCAAAAAGTTGTTGTTGATGGTCACCATAGTGAGTATAGGAATGTGATATCTGGTATTCCAGAGTGCAGTGTTCTTGGCCCATCTATTTTCATATTATATACACATTACATGGTTTGTTCTAGAAAACAAGCTTCTTGCATATGCAGATGATGCTACTCTCTCTGCATCAGTTCCATCCCCTGAATGTAGATCTGTGGTTGCTGAATCCCTTATTAGAGATCTAGCTATAATTAGTGCATGGAGTAAATTATTGGGTATGAAGATGAATCCTAACAAAACTCAAAATATGTCAAGGACAGGGGCTCCCCAACGTCCAGATCTCAGCATTGATAATGTTTTTTTAACTTTGTATGACCTTTAAAATTTTAGGTGTGATTCTCGACTGCAAATTAACTTTTGAGAAACACATTAGGTCTGTGTCTTCTTCAATTGCAAAAGATTGGCTTATGGAGAAAGTCTTTCTAAGATTTTCGGTGATCAATCTATTCTGAAGAAGTGTTTTAATTCTTTCATTCTACCTTGTTTCGAGTATTTTTCTCCTATCTTCAGCTGCTGATTCTCATCTTGATTTGTTGGACAGTAACTTACGGTCTATTAATTTTTTTTTTCCTGATCCAGATATTAATCTTTAGCACCATCGTTCAATTAGTTCATTATGCATGTTGCATAAGATTATTCATAATTATGACCATCCTTTATAGATCTTCCTGGACAGTTCCATCCTGTTAGTAATACTAGGCATTCAGTTAATTCTAATAGTCAGGCCTTCTCCATCGTGAGGCTCAATACTACAAAGTATTCTAGAAGTTTTATTCCAGCTGTGAACAAGTTGTGGAATGATCTTCCTAATCGGGTAGTTGAATCGGTAGAACTACAAAAGTTCAAAACTGCAGAAAATATTTTCATGTTGAACAGGCTGACATAAGTTTTTTTATTGTTATATATGAATTGTCTGTTGTAATGTTGTTAATGTTTCTTTTAATACATTTTATTCTAATTTCTCATTAATTCTTATATCGTCTATTTCCCTGTTTCCTTTCATCACTGAGAAATTTTTCCCTGTTGGAGCCCTTGGGCTTATAGCATCTTGCATTTCCAACTAGGGTTGTAGCTCTTCTAGTAATGATAATATATGTATGTATGCATGTAAATATATATATTTATATATGCATACCCACACACACACACACACACATATATATATATATATATATATATATATATATATATATATATATATATATATATATATATATATATATTTATATATAAAATATATTTACGTATATATAAGTACTATACACCGTATATCATCCTCTATGACCATTACTAGTCCACTGCAGAACAAAGTCCTTAGATATTTCCTTCCTTTTACGTAACCATTTTTAGTTCATCAATCCACTGTCTTCTCTTCCTTCCCCCTGTTTCTTCTACAATCTCTAGGGATTCAGTCTTTTATTCTTAATGTCCATCTATTGTCATTCTCAATATATGTCTTGCTCATGTCCATTTCTTTTTCGTACATGTTGTTGAACTATCTTATACTTTAGTTTGTTTTTGTATCCATTTTGCTATTTTTCTGTCGCTTAGTGTTATTCCCATCCTTATTCTTTCCATAGCTCTTTGAGTTGCAACTAGCTCATGTTCTGAGGCTTTAGTACGGCTCCACGTTTCTGATGCATAAGTTAAAACTGATAAGTCTAATTGATTATTATTATTTTTTTTTTTTTTTTAGGGAAAGTGGCATATCACTTTTCATAATTTCATTTTGTTTACCAAAAGTTCTCATTCCCATGCTTATCATTCTTTTAATTTTGTTCTCATGTCCTATGGAAACACTGTCTGTCCCAAATACGTATATTCAATAACAATTTGAAGGTTAGTCCATAACTCTTTTTTTTGTTGTCTGCATTTTCACAGAACATTATCTCATATTAATTTGGAGTCCTACATTTCTGCCTTCTCTATTGAAATCTTCGATCATCTTTTGCAATTACTCGTATGATTCAAGAAACACAACTATGTCATCTGCAAATCTTTAGTTGTTCAGGTATTCCCCGCTAATATTATTTCTTACATGTCCCTAATCTAAATAAAACTAATTCTAGGCATGCTGGGAATAATTTAGGGGAGATGTGGTCTCTGTTTAAATCCTTTCTCAATGGGAATTTTCTCATCTTTATGTAGTTTTTGTATTGCTGTACTTCCTCTATAGATATCTTCCAGTGTTCTAACATAAGATTCGTCTATTCCTTGTCTTTCATTACTACTGAGTTTTGGCAGAATTAAAAGCTTTCTCGTAGTCTGTAAAGGCTAACGTGATGGTTTTTTATACTTTGGTGATAGCTGGTTAATTACATGGTTATGGTCAGTTGTTGCATACCCCCTTTTAAAGAGTGCCTGCTCTCTTGGTTGAATCAAGTCTAACTGTCTTTCTTTGCGGCCTAATATGGTCTTTGTAAATATATATTACGGAGAGTAAACTTATTGGGTCGTATTTTTCATGTCTTTTGTGTCTCCCTTTTTGTGAATTTGTATAGTTATAAAGTTTCATCAAGCTGTTGGTATAGAGAATTCTTGCATTTGTGTAAAATTCAGGGAGTTTTACTACTATGAAATCTCTTTCCATCTATTATTAAATCAATTGTAAGTTCATATCCTCCAGCTGCTTTGCCTCTTTTCCTGCGTTATAATGCTTTCTTTACCACTCTGACTGTTACGTTTAGTACAGGGTCAGTTGTTTCATTACTATTGGCAAAGTTATTTCTTGTCATTGTTGTACAGCATTGTATAGAAATCCTTTGCAATTTTTATCACTCCATATCCATTGTTGACATTTGCATTTTCATCTTTCAAAGCAAACATCTGTTGGCGGCCTGTTTGTCTTCATTTCATCAGTGTGATGCGTCTTCCTTTGTTTAGTGTTTCCTCAATTTAAGTCTGTGTTTACGGATGTCTTGGGTTTTTAGTTTGTCTATTGTTTTGGATAGTTCTGCTAGTTCTATTTCATCTCTTGGATTTTACCGCCATTTCCAATCCATTCTTTATTAGAATTTTTGTTTTTTTCTGAAAGTTTTCCTTGATCTTGTTTTGGAACTTTTCCACCTATGTGTTGTGCTGATTCCAATGCAAGCTATGTTAAATTCCTGTTAATTTTTTTCATTACTTGCTTCCATTTCATCATGTAACTGGGAATACTTATTTTGTATTACTAAATTGAGCTCATCAGATTTTTCTCTTATTACAGGAGTGTATTTTCTTTCTTAAAATTAGTTTTTTCTTTCTTGAAATCTAACAAAATTGCTTCACCAATTTATGGCCGCTTAACTCTTAACTTGTTTAGCACTTACATCTTAACTAGATTAACCTTTTTATTAAGAATAAAATCTATTTAATTGTTTTGTATCTCTATTTGGAGAAATCTATACACACACACGATGTATAATATATATAATATAATGTATATATACTTATGTATGAATAAAATGTATGTAGATATATGCCTGCATGTGTTTATGCCCCCATTTATGTATGTATTTTTGCAGCTGGCACTTTAAGTCATTATTGAAACGCTTGGCTGTCATTGGAATGGTAAATGGTTAGAGTCCTTATGAGCAAATCATTAGTTCGTTTTTACTTAGGAATATTTTTTACTTAAAGGGAGTTATCCAAGGTCAGGCTTTGAGCACTTATTTGACCATATTTCCTCTAGGTATAGTGAATTCGATATTAACTGGTAGTTTATATTTATGCATATATATTATATATATATGTATGCATGTTTGTACGCATATATGGATCAATGCAAGCATGTATACAGTATATATGTGCACATGTTAATATATATATATATGTATGTATGTATGTATATATATATATATATATATATATATATATATATATATATATATATATAAATATAGATATATATATATATATATATATATAAGTATATAAATATATATATATATATATATATATAAGTATATAAATATATATATATATATATATATATATATATAAATTATATATATATATATATATATATATATATATGTAAATAAATAAATATATATATATATATATACATACATACATACATACATACATATATATATATATATATATATATATATATATATATATATATATATACATATATATATATATATATTAACATGTGCACATATATACTGTATACATGCTTGCATTCATCCATATATGCGTACAAACATGCATACATATATATATATATATATATATAATATGGTGCAAATTATGGGGTATGAAGTTGAATCCTAACAAAACTCAAAGTATGATTGTAAGTAGGTCAAGGACGGTGGCTCCTCAACATCCGGATCTCAGTATTGATAATGTTTCTTTAAATATGTATGACTCTTTCAAAATTTTAGGTGTGATTCTCGACAGTAAATTTACTTTTGAAAAACATATAAGGTCTGTGTCTTCTTCAATTGCACAAAAAATAGGCTTATTGAGAAAGTCTTTCAAGATTTTCGGTGATCAATCTATTCTGAAGAAGTGTTTTAATTCTTTCATTCTACCTTGTTTTGAGTATTGTTCTCCTGTCTGGTCTTCAGCTGCTGATTCTCATCTTAATTTGTTGGACAGAAACTTACGGTCTATTAAATTTCTTATTCCTGATCTAGATATTAATCTCTGGCACCGTCGTTCAATTAGTTCATTATGCATGTTGCATAAGATTTTTCATAACTCTGACCATCCTTTACAGTCAGATCTCCCTGGACAATTCTATCCTGTTCGTAATACTAGGCAGGCAGTTAATTCTAATAGCCAGGCCTTCTCCATCACGAGGCTCAATACTACGCAGTACTCTAGAAGTTTTATTCCAGCTGTTACCAAGTTGTGGAATGATCTTCCTAATCGGGTGGTTGAATCAGTAGAACTTCAAAAGTTCAAAGTTGGAGCAAATGCTTTTTTGTTGACCAGGCAGACATGAGTCTTTTTATAGTTTATTTATGACATATTTGTTTTAGATGTTGTTAATAGTTTATATATGACATGTCTGTTTTGACGTTGTTACTTATTTTAGAATGATTTATTGTTAATTTGTTCTCTTCATTTATTTATTTCCTTATTTCCTTTCCTCACTGGGCTATTTTTCCCTGTTGGAGCCCCTGGGCTTATAGCATCTCGCTTTTCCAACTAGGGTTGTAGCTTGGATAGTAATAATAATAATAATAATAATATATATATATATAAATATATATATATATATATGTATATATATATATATATATATATATATATTTATATATAAATATATATATATATATAAATATATATAAATATATATGTATATATATATATATAAATATATATATATATATATATATATATATATATATATATTTATATATATATATATATATATATATATGTATATATATATAAACATATATAGATATATATATATATATATATATATATATATATATATATATATATATATATATATAGATATATATATCTATATATATATATATATATATATATATATAGATATATATATATATATATATATATATAAATATATATATATATCTATATATATTTATATATATATATATATATATATATATATATATATAAATATATATAAATATATATATATCTATATATATTTTTATATATATGTATATATATATATATATATATATATATATATATATATATATATATATGCGCGTAAAAATCACAGGAAAACGTGATGCTCAGATGCATAAGAACCACAGGTAAAATACGAAATATACGATTAAGTCCTGACTAGTTTCGTGATACTTCTTCAGTCCTCTGAAGAAGTATCACGAAACTAGTCAGGACTTAATCGTATATTTCGTATTTTCATTTTCCCTTTGGTTCTTCTGCATATATATATATATATATATATATATATATATATATATATATATATATATATATATATATATATATATGCAGTGATACCTTGGGTTACGAGTACAAATTTGAATTGAGTTATGATTATTGCATTGATCTGCAAGCAAACCATTTCACTCCATATGAGAATTCTTTCTAGACAAGTGCTGACGAGACTGGCATTGGGTGAGTAGAAATCAGATACACGGGACCATACGCCAACAACTCAGTGGTTACATCATATACTGACAATGTGATGTCTCATTTTCATGACATTTTAAAGAAAAGGCAAAAGTAGTCCTCTCTAGATAGCTTCCTTGTGAAAGGTGGACGTAAGTGCATGAAAAGGACACCCAATTGTGTAGAAAGCATATATTGAGTGATCTTGTAAGTGATATTGAATGTTGTCTAAGAGAGAATCCCGATATTTTACCAGGAGTTCTCTTGGAAAGAGATTCTTACTCCAAGCAATAATCCTCATTCTTCTTCTCCCCCTCAAAGGTAAAATGCGAGTTAAATTATCAATATTTTTTTTTATTGTGAATTACTAATTTGTATCAATCTCTGTTTTTATGGGGTATGTCAATAATTACCTTTACAAAGCTCTAAAAAAGTGCATATATGTGCAATATATTGAGGGAATTGAATTTCTTTTTTTTTTTTTTTTTTTTGTATGGGAAAATTGGTCGAGGATGCAAGCTTTTGGGGTTATGAGCTCTTTTACAGGACGAATTAAACATATTTCGAGATACTATAGATATGGGTGTATGTGTGTATGTGTTTATTGATGATGTAGGTGTTTTCTATGATACAGTACAGATTTTGATCTGAAATAAGTCTCGTAAAACATTTGGAGAAGCTAAACAATCAACAAGCTAAGTATGTATAATTATTGCTTTAGCAGGTTATACAAACTCAATAGAATTTTCATTTGTTTTAATTTGTCTGGGAACACGCACCATACATAGTTTATTTGTCCGGAAACACGCACCATACAAAGTTTTTTTTTTTACCTTTTTTGTTTGTTATTATTGTCTGAAAACACGCGTCATACACAATATTCACACACCGAGGTTTTTTTTAGGTAGCCCCCTTTTGTTGAGAATGCAAAGAAACCCCACGCAGCAGCAGCTCTAGAAAGATGCAAAGTAGAAAAATATTTCGCTAAGAGATTTGACAACCAGAGGTACGGTCTCTTGCAACATTATTACAAATAACATTATTCTTTTTTTGATTAAACTACAACACATGATTGATTGTTATACATTCCGAACACATAGTTTGCACAGCAAGGGTTAATTTTTTTTCATCTTCTACAGGTAAACACACTATCGTTCCTCCTTAACTGCTAAAAGAAATGGCCATAATCTGATACAGCTTTTTTATTTTAAATTTATTTTCTTGCATTTGAAACAGAGGGTGACAAGACTTAAGCTGATAATGGAATATGACATCACAAATTTTAATTTGCTAATCCTGATTTTTTGCCTTCACATTATTTTTGACAAAAGACATATCACCCTCTTTATTTGCCTTTAACTATGTCAGAAGGAACGTGGATAATTTCGTGAAGGTTTTCTGCAAAGAAACTTTATCAGTTTTCACGTTCTTTTCTTTGCCAAAGCAAGCGACAACAACAGTGCATATCCTTGTCCTATGCCCTCACTAAATACAGAGGAGAAATAATTAAAACACTTCACTACATAAATAACACTGGATCCCAGGGAAAATCTTTCTAAAACAGTCCCAGATGTTGATTTTATTTGTTTCCTTGTCCCAAGTAGAATGGCTGGAAGGAAAGGCACCATACTTCATCGTATGGGATGATTTATATCTTACTTGAGACTAAAATTAACTGTTCCGCCTCTCTTGTCCCATTTATAACTGGAAATAGCGATGCTTCATTTAGAAGCAGAAATAGTCTTGTTTCATATTGGTGCAGGAGGCCTCTGGTATGCCTTTTAGTTGTATTTATGTACTTATTGATTCAGTTTGAAGCAGACCTTATGAAGGTGTTCTTGGTAGGAAAATATACTCAATCTCTCATTATAGATTTTTCATGAAACAGTGGGCTTGAGAATGTCGGTGCAAAATTCTTTCGGGTGTCTGAACACTTTCAGATATTCATTTCTGAAAATTTTCAGTGTTTGTAAGAGAGATTCCTTTACATACCCACAGACATTTTTCTTTAAACGTATGTTGTGGGTAAAGTGCCAAAGAAAATTTTGAGCCTCATGAGTTTTTCGAAAACGTAGATGGAAATGTTACAAAATATCCGCTAATGTTGCGGGAAACGTTGGAAGACATTTTTGAAAATGTCAAACATCTGTGAAAATGTTAGAAAATGTCTTTAAAAATGGTAGAATACGAAATGCGAGAGAACTCAAGAGTCATGCTGAACCCCTGGTATTCATCAATTAACCCCATTAATATTAGAACCAATTTTGGTTGGCACTATTATGATTGTTACCTTAAATTGAAAGCTTGTTGTGCTTTGATTTGTTCAAATTTGGATGATTGTGGTTAGTTTTTTTTTCAAGAATAATTTTTTAATTTGCAGCTGAATCTTCAGAAGCTTTCAAAAAAGGTTTTGCTCTGACGACTTTCTCAAATTTATGCATCCACTGCGTTGTTGTCATTGCTGGCAAACTGAAGGTCCAGAGACACCAGTAAAAAGTCTCTCTTGATAGCATATACCAACCAAGGCCTGGGACTCATGAAGCCACACTATATTTTTCCCCTTTTTTCTTTCTCTGTGAAAACTACTATTGGGTTTAGGATACGTATGGAAGGGTACATATCCAAACACATATTATCTAGGTTTTGAAATTGGGATAACAATTATTATAGGGACAGAATGAACGGGAGCAACACCGATACGAAAAAACAACACACGACAACTCAGGGGAGGGACCACCAGGACCCGCGGTCAAGGATCTACACCGTCATGTTTCATCATGTTTCACTTGTAGATTTGGCCTTAGTAATCTCTGTTTATTATTTTCTTTTCGTTTGCTAATGAGGAGAAGAATAAAGAACTCCTAGACTGAGTCCTGCCACAGTGGAGTCCTTTGGTCTTCTCTCATGAGAAAGGATTAAGAAGACGATGAATTTGGAGGGAGGATAGAAGTGGCCAGAGGGGCTTAAATACCTATATGCTGAGGCATCACTAGCTGCATAAATTATCAGGAGAGAGAGAGAGAGAGAGAGAGAGAGAGAGAGAGAGAGAGAGAGAGAGAGAGAGAGAGAGAGAGAGAGAGAGAGGGGCTAGCCTAAGTAAGTACCTCAAATTAGAGAGACTGCAGGAGACAAGCTTTCATAAATTTGAAATTACTTTCCCTTTCTCTCTCTCAAATATATTGTCAGGTTTAGCAGCAAAATATCAGCAATTAAGGCTCATGCCCCCTTGATTCTTATTAAAAAAATTTCCTTTGGTCTGGCAACCTCTCCTCTTCCGTTTTCACATCCTAAGAGGGTAGTTTCTCGCACTACAAATACCCAGAACGGCAAAATGCCTGCCAGGCACGAGATTTTTTTTTTTCTGAACAATTTCACAGTAGTAGTGCTTTCCTGCTATGTGAGGAATCCATGACACAATGGGATGATGACACGCAGAGGGTGTTAGACCCCCTACAATATAAAGCAGCCCTGGCCAGAGGGGTAGGCACTGTAGACATGGGCACAATTAGTGCCGGGGATGGGAGGGCCCTTGAACAGCCATGGATGAAATGAAGGAAAGGAGCATCGAAGGCTTGTTGTTACTTCTTGATGAAATCTTTTGAAGAAACCCTTGGAAAGGGCTAGTCTCCCCTTGCCGAAAAGAGATTTTAGATCATAGAATTTTATTACACATGGATGTGGTCGCTGAAAGATGAAACTTTCAGGCCAGAATACAGTTAGCCTACATCCACAGGACTGGGTTTCAGAAGAGTATTATTATTCACCTTTAGGAACATGCAAGTGGTGCCTAAGGTACAGTAATAGTATCGACAGTAGTATCAGCAGATGGAAGAGCTGCTGTTGGTGTTAGAGCGCCTCTCATTGCCACCGGTTAAACCCACTGAAGGATGGACACTCAGAAAACAGCAAAAGTAACACCACCAGCACAGTGTACTTCAAGACCTACAGCTGGAGAGAGACTAAACAATTTCAATGTTTTTTATTATCTCTTTTTTTATATATATATTTTATTTACTCAAGTCATTTATAGAGTCACTACAAATCATAAACACTATGAGAATCTCCTTCGAGGCCGTCAAGCGACGGGAAAAGTGACATGCATTATACACGAATATCTAAAGATTACGACAGATGTGAGGAAGGAACAGTCCAAATACGATGATGATGATTATGATGATAATGATGATGGTGACGATGTTTAATAGTGCCACAAGCAATTCTGGTTGATACCCTCTAGGTGGTACTTGAGAGACCTTCAGAAATTGCTGGTATCACAGTCTTGTCATGGGAAAGTTAACTTTGGCCCAGACTGACTTTAATTGGATGACTACATATTGAGAATTGGCCTCTGAATATGTTGGGTAGTGCTTTTCATTTAGGGCACACAAGTTGAATGTTTGTTTACCGTCACTAACTGATCATGGTAACTTTTGAAGTCATCTTCAAATCCTTGTCTATATTCCAAATCTACATTTTATTTGATGTTTGTCTTTGTACTTGAAAGTAATGGCAGGTATTAAGGATATATGCTCAGATTGTTAACTATAAAAAGAGCTTTTCTCTCCCCTCCCAAAAAGAAGGTGATAATTACTTCAAACAACGTTGCTGAAAGAATTTTAGTCTTAATATCTGCTGACCCTTGAAGGTGTCTACATTCTTGAAACAGGGACTTAACAGGAATATGAGCTTTCAGTTGACCTTTTTATGTTACCAGCTTACTTTTAAGTACTCAGAACCTGGCTCGATATCCGCAGTGAAGCTGCAAAATTTTAGTTATTTCCTTATAACAATATCTTTCAAGTTATTGATTACACAGTGACTTCTCTTAGTTTTTTTTTTTTTTTGAGGAATCAGATTCTTTTAAAAGAAATTATTTGCTACTTTTAAAGGAATTTACTGACTATCTTTTTTTCAAACGAGGATGATGCCTTCTCTGAACAGTCACACAACCCAAATGAGTTGTAGTATAAAACAGTGCAATAGGATTGCGTACATTTTAAATTTCAGATGTCTTTCGAACAGTTTAATGGGTTTGCATAAATCGTAAAATATTTTTCTCCTAGAAGTACACTACAGTTTAAGAAAATCTTTCGAGGAAAGGAGGAGAAAATGCATAATGATGGAAAACTAAAGGAGGAAGAAGACACGCAGCTAAGCCAATGGAAATAAAACGTAAGTCGTAAAATAGAATTGATTTGAGAAAACGAGAACAACGGTGTTGTCCATGAATTGGACGTCACAGCGTTGACACAATGGAAGGAGCTTGCGTTACATAAAATGTTGTCGTAAAGATTTGCGTAATGGGAAATACTATCAGGAATATTTCTTTGATAACCAACGAAATGATTTTATCTTAATATCTCAAGGAGTTTGCTTTATGTTAAAAATTATTATTTGAAGTAATGTTATAAAGATTTTGTAGGTAATGTTATAAAGATCCCAGCTGAATAATCAAAAGTTATGGGCCCGGTTTTTAACCATAGAAATATACTAATTGCATTAAAACACTTTGACCTACAGATGTAATTCATAAGTAATTAACAAAATTCTTTCATGCAGATTTCCCCCCTTAATTATTTTTTCAAAAACATTTTTTTTTTCCATTTATCTTAAAAGGATAGGAGTCTTCAATGAATTTTCCATTCTTCGTGACATTGGCCTGAAATAACATTGAAAACCACACCTTTCTGGTCGACCAGAAAAAAACTTTTACTGTC
>NC_090727.1:178921814-178924623 GCF_036898095.1 Palaemon carinicauda | reverse complement strand
TTTTACTGTCGAAAGTTTGGTTTTCTGATTTTTTTTCCGATTGTTTGTGTTGTTATTTATACTTGTTTTGTTAGAAAAGTGTAACAAAGTATACTGCGTTACTAAACTGTTTTGAACTTCAGTTCTTTTCTGATCTCTTTCATGATACATTTCCATTTTCAATTTGTCTTGTTCTCTGCAAATGTATTCCCAAATCTGTGCAAGGGTACATGAATGAATAAGCTAAAGGAAGAAACAATCACTGATCTACCGAATTGTACAAAATAGGACACATCAAAGTTATTTATGATTGTTTCATTTGTAGTTTTTGATACATATGAATATTTTGTCAAATGATCAAGTTATAACAATGAATTTGAGAAAGAAAATACTAATATTTGGAATGTGAATTTGGACAAAGTATTTTTTGGTATTTTTTTTTTCAAGGTACCTGGGTGAGTTTATACCACATGCTTCGAAAAATACATGGAATTTTTATAAACTGATTAAATGTCATGCTTAAGTTTTCGTTGGAACCCTCAGTTGTTAACTGGCAATTTCCTTACTTTGTAATCTTCTCTGATTTTTTGAGTTTCATGTAAATCCATTATATTAAAACGAAATTATAGTAATCGCTTTATAAAGTACTTAATATGATAGCTGAAACTTAATCTGTTTTTTTTTTTTATATGATTTAATTTGCTAGAAACGCATTAAAATATTTTACCATCTTACATAGATTATCAATAGTTAGTTTATGAAATTTTTATAGTGCTTATGAGATGTTTCTGGCTCCAAGTTGATAAATGATGTTTCAAATAAACCAGGTATTATCAGGAGAATGATAAATTGTGTAATCAAAACTTCAAATTTACAAGTTAGATTTCAACTGCAAATGAACCATTCATAAATTCAAAATATTTCAGTTGTAAACACACACACACTTCAAAGTTGAAACAAACCAGCCATTATTCATGTTTTTTGATAAACCTTTTTTATTTTAGTTTTGAATAAACCCATCATTAAGTTCAAAGTTCGAAACAAATGACATGATTACTGAAAATGTGTTGATGGAATATCAACCAAATCTATTATTGTGAGTGAAATTCAACTACTAAACCAATTAATAAGTGAACCAGTGAATTGGTTCAAAATTAAACATGAAACAGTCGTTAAGCACAAGTGGAAAGCAAGACTGTTTCAAAGTTATTATTAAATCAACTAATGGTTATGAAGTTAAACATCAACTAATTACTCCTTGCAACTTAATTAAAGCTGATTGTTGACTACAAAGTAGCTGATAGTCAGTTTAGTAACAAAAGCTGCTGACTTTCCATCATTAAATGCAAAGTTACAGTATAGATACAGTGGTTAAATATACTTCTAAATTTTCATTTGTAGTACTACCGGCACTGGTTTGGAGTTGTGCAAATTATTGTCAGAATTAATACACTATGTGAATTATCTTTGTTAACACATGTGAAAATATCTCCTAAGTACTTTTCTAATTGCCCTGTTGCCTACCCATTCACACTTGCAATTTCAATTTTATGATTATTTCTGTTTTTTTTTTTTAAATGTCATTCTTGTCACCTAGAATAGCTGCCTAGTCTTGTTATTCTTGTTAAATATTTAGTTTGGCAAGTTTTTTCGTTAGGTTACTTATATTTTCAAGTCACTTGTTATGGTACCTGCATGCTTTGCCACTTGAGTCAGGTACACACTCTTTATAAATAGGTTGTCAGTCGTAATCCTTAGTCATTAACTGTTTCTTGTTTGTTATAATCCATGTCATTTGTCATTTCTGGTCAGTTGGTTGGTTATAATCACATGCTAATTACCATTTCTGTACAGTTGCAATCTTATGCCATTAACATTGCTCTCCTTAATTAAATTCTTATGTCATTCATCTATTTGTTAGTGAAAATCCCATGTCATTTATCAAGTTCTGTTAGACATAATCCCTTCTTATGTACTCTTTGAAAATTTCTTGTCATATATTATAATCCAGTGTTATTTACTATATTTTATTTATAATCCAATATGTTTTATGTTTTTTTTTTTTTTTTTTTTTTTTTTTTGGTAATTTTCCGTCTAATATCATTTACCCTTTCTTGTTTAAAATCTAAATGTCATTTAGAATTTCTTGTCAAATATAATATAATGTCTTTTACTATTCTATATCAGTTTTAACCTAATCACCTTTACCATTTCTTATAAAGTACCATCTAATACCATTTATCATTTCCTCTCGATTATAATCCCCTTTGATTCACCGTCACTTGTCACTAGCAAAGCCAGTTATCATTTAACTAGTCTCTCCTACTTCCACGTAACAATTCTCAAATAACTCAAATAGTTTCTCCTTTCACGTCGAGAGCTTTTCTCTTCCGCCTACAGCGTCTGTTTTCAGACGCATCTCGAAATGTTCCAACCGCAGACGGTTGGTCTTAGTTTAACCAGCCTTAAATTATATGTATATAAGTATATATTATAAGCGTATTTCAATAGACTGTTCTTACAGAGTAATTATACACAGTTTTTTGTATATGAACAGACTTGATATGTTATGATATTACAATAGCTACTTTGAAAAATAATATTTATCTACTAAAATGCAATATTTTTTTTTTTTTTAACAATTACAAATGTTTCTAATGTGGCTCTGTCGTCATGTTATAGTAATTGGAGTCTCCTTGAAAGGGGGTGTCACCCACCCCCTTACTCTTCATAGTATATGTCTATTCGCATAGCACGGGGCTATTAATTACAAAATGGGTTCAATTCGCGGTCGTCTATGTATACAAGCAATATCCTTAATCGATCTATG
>NC_090727.1:178881814-178916814 GCF_036898095.1 Palaemon carinicauda | reverse complement strand
GACAGCTGAAGGAAGTCTGGACTTTGGAACACCTGATGAAACAAAATTTATTGGTGAACTTGTCAAATCAGATGTTCAAGAGTACAAGGTAAATTGCTTTTATTAATGAAAAAAAATATTTGAACAAATATGTCCTTGGTCTCTCCAGGGAAAATAGTGGTCTCGTGAAATAGATTTGAGCTCTGCTTGTATATAGCATCAAGTACAAGGTCCACCAAGGATTCCAAAGAAGGATTGATACTTCTTGATTCATTTGGAGAACTTAATTACACTTCAGGTTTTTATAGGAAGTTATTTATTTGAAACTGAACTTAGCAAAATTATTGCATGGTGATTATTTGTGTGGATGCTATTGGAATTTAGTTATTTCAATGTTTCCTTAGCCATCTCCGCTTTTGAAAGCACAGTCACCCTTTTCATTCCTGTTTAAATAATGACACACAAGGAAACATTATGGTAAAGTTTAAAGTGTGATTGAAATGTAGATGTCAAGCATTTAATAACAACCCTCTCTCTCTCTCTCTCTCTCTCTCTCTCTCTCTCTCTCTCTCTCTCTCTCTCTCTCTCTCTCTCTCTCTCACTGAGGGACCTGGGGGAACCCAAGCATAGAATAAGGCAATAAGGTAAGGTAAGGCTCTCTCTCTGTCTCTCTCTCTCTCTCTCTCTCTCTCTCTCTCTCTCTCCCTCTCTCTCTCTCTCTCTCCCTCTCTCTCTCTCTCTCTCTCTCTCTCTCTCTCTCTCTCTCTCCAAGATGCAATACAGAGTCGGGTCTTACCTGGGGAGCTCTAGTCTCCACGAAGGCCAAGATCATGTTGACCAGCTCTGAGGCTGATGTGTATCGCCAGTAGTAGTTCTCAAGACTGCTCAGCATGTTGCATACCTGTGGAGAGAGATTGCACATTTATTAATGTAAGTAAAAATAATATTATAAATGGTTTCTGAAAATATATTTCGCGGCCTGATGCCTTTCTGGCCACCAACCCTCAATATTCATAAGGACTTGGAATAGGCATGGAGTTATGTTTACCCCCTTTTGGAGTTCATGGAAAGGACGAGGAAGAGATGGAAAGATGAGATATTTTATAGCCCAGCAGCAAGATTCCAAGTCAGAAGAAGGGAAAAGGGGCTGATTGGAAATAGTAGCCCCATATACATAGGAGGAAAAGCTGATTATAAAGAGGAATAGGATTGAAGTATTACAACACCAAAATAGTCTAAAGCATGCTCTTGTGTTTTCCTTCAATTTCACTAAATATTATTCCCGTGACTTACCACTTCGATGCGTAGGAACTGCTTGGCGTGATGGAAGCAGGCCTGTAGGAGCTCGGGCAGGTCGTAGTGTTCGGCCGCGCAGATCAGTCCCGGTATAGTGGTGCAGGTCAGAGGGCAGGATCCGGTGTGCAGGTAATCCAGCAGGATGCGAAGCGTGTCATGCTCGAACTCTATGATGGTGAACTGTCGGCAGCGAATGTGTTAAAAACATGCGGGTTGAAAATGGATGGTAAGAGGCAGGGTAGGGATATTTTTTTTTTTTTTTTATAGGGAATGATATAGAGATGGGCCGTTGTAAAAGAACCATTAGTTGAAATTAAGGCAATTAGGACTGGTGAGTCGGAAGAGAAATGGATCGCATGGGTTCTGTGAGCCATGTAGGAATATTTTTGGAGGAGTCCGTTAGAGATGGGACGTTGTAAAAGAAGACTTGTTAGGTCAGACGATATAGATATAAAATAAATAGGTTTTCAATTCATGGTGTGTTCAAGAAGAGGTGTTATAATATATACATTATAGGTTGTTTGGGTTATGATTCACCAGATGAAAGACTAAGGTGAGCCAATGCAAAGAGAACAACTTAAATGAGACTATTTGATTCAAGATGTGTCAAAATTGGATGGAGGAGTTTAATTATTTGATAGGGTGAGTAGATGAGTAGACTTGTGAATTGAATGCTGGATTACGTAGATCAGTTGGTGAACTGAGTCTCTTAATTAAAATGGTGAGAGATGGTAGAGTTATGTAAAGTTGGTAGATTGAATCCTTTCGATAGACAGATAGATTCTTCGATGAACAGGATATGGGAAACAGGATAAATGGGATTATCTCTTGAGAATGGATAAGGAATTAGGATTGAATTGTGTTGTTGGGACTTATTGGATTAAGGAAGTGGGTAGTGGAAAACGGGTAGTGGCAACAGAGTAGAAGAAACAGTTTGATGAAATGAAACTGTAAAATGAACTTTATAAATTGCAATTAATGTATGAT
Source organism: Palaemon carinicauda (assembly GCF_036898095.1). Classification (NCBI taxonomy): domain Eukaryota; kingdom Metazoa; phylum Arthropoda; class Malacostraca; order Decapoda; family Palaemonidae; genus Palaemon; species Palaemon carinicauda. The sequence continues at coordinate 178,914,552 of NC_090727.1, read as the reverse complement.
TTATCATGAAGAAAATCTAATAGGCTGATCCGAATGAACAAAAGTATTTTTATAATCTATGATATCTCTATATGCATTAATTTTGGTCTAAAGATATTATTTAGATGTTCAAACTTTGATGTCTGTTTGATAAAGAAAGCAACGGAAAGCAGAGCTTATCACGGATGAGGAAGCTTAGATTTGGATAGATTGATGAATTACAATATCACTATTTGCATGCATACGCTACTGCAAAACATTCATTTAGTGAAGCAGTTTCTACGTTTAACTTTTCACAAACATAACATGCAAACATGACCAAAAAAACATTTAACACATAGTCACGGTGCAATAATATTACTTATGAAAAATAAGTGCTAGTTAGAAACATGAGGTACAATTTTTGCTGGCAGGACTTGAACACGCTTCTGTTTTATTAAAAAAATACTTTTTTTTTTTTCAGACTGGCTGAATACAGGATAGTATAAAAAACTTGGGGTTGTATTTCTCGGTCTATCCTAATCTTGATTTCTGATTCATGCCTTGTATTGTGTAATGTCGATTTTTCTTGTATTTTTTGAAATGCAGGATATACAGTACTGTATGTGTGGATATTTTTCTTCCATCTCGTTTTTGTTTCCTTTTTTCGCGGGTCACTTTCCTGTTGTTAAGAAAATGTCTGTGTGCGTGTGTGAGAAAGCAGAATGAAATTTATAGAAAGGAGGGAAAGATAAAATATGGCAAAGATATCTGAACAATATTTTAAAGATAGATTAATTTCAGTCAAGATAGTCAAAATGTTTAGTATAACCCTATATTTAATTCTGACAAAATCTACAAAGCAGCCATCAGGATGAAATCAAATGCATAATATGATATGTGTCCGTATTTAATTCCTTATTATTTTCTGTCATATTTTCTTTCGTCTTACAAATTTTATGAGGCAAAAAAAATATTGATTAAATGAAATTTTCACTTTGAAGAAAGTAACTTTGAATTACAAATAGTTATAAGTAGTTTAAATCAAGTTTTTTAAGATAATCTATCAGTGCAAATTGGAAGTTCAATTATTCAAAGGTGCGTCGAATTTATAAGTACAAGTTTAGCCTCATTTTCAAGATGTACTTGAATTTTGTTTGTGGATCTTGTTCGTTTCGGTTAAAATACTAATAGAAAGATATTAAACATGATTTTAAGTGAAAATACAATATTAAACTCATTATATTTTATTGTAATTAGAAACTTCTTATACTTTTAAGTTAGCTGAATTTTCGGTTATTATCCATTTACTTTTAAGCAAAAGGTCATTTTGATGGTTATGTAAATTGTGACCCGTAAAAATACTGAATACGGATAATGATATCGGGTTGTGTTGTAAAAAGAAAGAAAACATCATTGGTGTTTGCAACGAGATGTTTTCAATGTTTAATATATGGCTCTTTCAGTTAGGTTTTGATTCACTGATCTGTGGGGAACTTGTATACTACTTTGCTAAGATAATTGAGGATATGTAAATCTCTCTCGCTCTCTCTCTCTCTCTCTCTCTCTCTCTCTCTCTCTCTCTCTCTCTCTCTCTCTCTCTCAGATTCACCAGCCTCCCATTTTTTCACTTGTCATCTATGGACAGTTCATATCTCCAGGAACTGTCTTGCAGAATATAATCCCAAAGTAAACAAAATTTGTATACGATTACTCTAATCTACTGTAAACATAAACACACAAACAAACAAACGAACAAATAGATAAAGTAACACTGCTTGTCTATTCTAAAGATTGATTGATTTGGTATTATGTGGCATCAAGGCAGCCATGATCACTGAGGTTTTGAAAAAAGAAATCGGTGTGAGATTCTTGGGACCGTATCTTTTCCATATTGGTTTGTAAAGAATATAAAGACTTGGGTGCTTAGGAGATTTATGGCTGAATTTTATTTGCAAGAACTGTGTGATAATTTTGAGGGTAAACGATGCGGGAACAATGAGGTGGATTTTTCATAAGGAGGCAAGTAATTGGGTTAGCTAAGGTGGATGAGGTGAAAAGGGGTATTGGGATTTTTTGAGATTGAGTTATGAAATAATAAGGTTGAAATTGAATTGCTAAATTAAATGTAAATATAATTAAGAACAGCGTTGTTAGGTTTTGGGTATAGAATATTGGCACTTCTTAGGTATGTTTATAAAAACAAAATGGATTTAAGACTCTTATAGTATTTTGGATTCAAATGAAATGATTATCAATTATGAAGAAATTTAACAAATGCGCTAAGATATTTGACTGTGGAAACTTGAAACTGATAGCAAATCTAAAGGGGCATGAAGAATGAAATGGATAGGTCGGATCTTGGTGGTTATAATTTACTTTTTGAGCAGGGAATTATAAGGTTTTTAGGGTTCAAAACCTTTTGAGGTTGTCAACTACATCGTCTGCAAGAATTTCTTATGTGACTCTCTCTCTCTCTCTCTCTCTCTCTCTCTCTCTCTCTCTCTCTCTCTCTACACACACAAACTTTTACAAAGAAGTTTGTTGAATTTGTTTATTTTATACAGAATAGGATTTTTATTAGGTCAACAGGTTTCATTTATGAACGTAGATTAGAACTCTTTATTATTTGTCTTGTCACCAATAGTATACTTATATATATATATATATATATATATATATATATATATATATATATATATATATATATATATATATATATACATACATACATATATATACATATATACAGTATATATATATATATATATATATATATATATATATATATATATATATATATAATATATTACAGTCATATATATGCATATACACATATTTATATATGTACATATATATATATATATATATATATATATATATATATATATATATATATATATATATATATATATTTATTAAATATTTACATAAGGATATATGTACATACACAGTATATACATACATGAAAATGGAAAACTTAAAAATAACGCAATTTTTCTCTACCATGCTGGGATTAGATTTATGTACTGTGTTTATAACGAGCAGAAGGACTGTCAGGTGATTGCTTGTTCTTGAGAGAGAGAGAGAGAGAGAGAGAGAGAGAGAGAGAGAGAGAGAGAGAGAGAGAGAGAGAGAGAGAGAGAGAGAGAGAATTAGTCTTATAGTGAGAGAAAGCTAATCAGAGAGAGAGAGAGAAAAAGAGAGCAATCAAATGACAGTGTGAACAAAAAATATTTAAAGAAAGTTGTTTAGCATTATTTACACAATCAGTCTTATTTTTTGTTTAGAGAACTAACCATAAAGATAAATTTACACTGCAACGCACGAGATAGTTACAGGGATTGTCAGAGCCAGATAATTTAAGAAAGCGTAGTAAAAATAAAAAATAAAAATGAATAAACTTAATAAGTACAATTTTTTTTTATTTCTATTTTATTCTTTTTTATCAAGCAAAAGAAGAGAAAGATGATGGTTTAGTAACGAGCATGGCTTTCTTACCTGACCCAAGTTCAATAATTAAAAAGTTCACTGCTGGGTTTATTTACGTCTTTAGGGCAAATATTGTCTTGAGTTTTTTCTTATCTTTAAGTCTGTTTGGGGTATGATTTATATGGCAGAGTATTTTGGATTTGAAAGTTTTTTTTTTAAAGTTTCCTTTTGAAATTTTATACCCACTCTACATTCCCAAGGATTTTCTTGTGTGATTTAATTATGAGGTTTTGGGTATTGACACTTTTTGTTGTCCTTAGTGTTTTTCTTATTTTTTTTTTTATTTGTGATGAATCGTGATGTTTCTTATTGTCTTTATTGGTATATGCTGTGGGATATGTTTTTGTTCTACAGGCAGATGTGAGGATGTTAATATTATGTAATGAGTACCTTGATACAACTCTCTCTCTCTCTCTCTCTCTCTCTCTCTCTCTCTCTCTCTCTCTCTCTCTCTCTCTCTCTCTCTCTCACCAACAATAGAATAGAAGAGAACTTCTGGATTGACCTAGATAAAAATGGAAACTAAGAAGTCATAGGTACAACAACTTGCTGCTCATAAACAGGGTAAACAATGTATAATTTTTTTTTACGATCCAGAAATTAAGAAATATTAGTTAGTCTTATTAATTATCAGGACGCAAGACGAAGACTAAAATTCCGCAAAAGCCTCGGAAGAATGAATAGACTAGAACCAATGCGTGCAGCTGCTCATAGGCTAGAGAAGTGACAGGAACGAGGCGCAGCCCAGCCCAAATGAGGGCCTGCCCAGTGGATCAACCCTCACCAGGAAGGATTGGGTATTAAACAGAGCAAAGGTAGAAGTGGGCAAAACTGGAGATAACCGCCACAAATTGGGATTAGCTACCAACCCTGAATGCTAATGTGGGGCAATACCACAAAAAATTGAACACATCCTACCAGGGTACCCACTGGGCCCTCATTGCTCAGACCAAGACCTCAGAAAGGCAAACGAGAACGCTCTCTTGTGGAACCGTAAGGTATGATGATGATGATTACTATTTAGAGATTGAAAAGCAATACATAGAATATCTAACTTCAAAAATCAAGGAACTATAGATTGCAGAACCATTTAGATAATCGAAATTATAACAGATATAGATTCAATCTAATTGATATTAAGTGATGAAAGATTGATAGATTCTCGAACTAATCTTAAACAGAGAATCTGTTGATACTGGAATGTTCATATTAATAAAATCTGTTGTAATAGGTAGAATTTAAATTCAGAAACTGAGGAGCCAATACATAGAATCCTAACTGTTCACATTATGACAAATAGCTAGAATCTCAACTGTTCACCAAGGAGCAATAGGTAGAATTTATAATTGTTCAGAAACTGAGGAGCAATAAATAGAATTTCCTAACTGTTCAGATTATTAGTAATAGAGGGAATCTGTCAACTGTTCAGTAACTGAGGAGCAATAGGTAGAATTTATAATTGTTCAGAAACTTAGGAGCAATAAATAGAATTTCCTAACTGTTAAGATTATGAGCAATAGAGAGAATCCGTCAACTGTTCAGCAACTGAGACGTAATAGGTAGAATTTATAGTTGTTCAGAAACTGAGGAGCAATAAATAGAATTTCCTAACTGTTCAGATTATGAGCAATAGAGAGAATCCGTCAACTGTTAACAAGTGAGACGTAATAGGTAGAATTTATAGTTGTTCAGAAACTGAGGAGCAATAAATAGAATTTCCTAACTGATCAGATTATGAGCAATAGAGAGAATCCGTCAACTGTTCAACAACTGAGACGTAATAGGTAGAATTTATAGTTGTTCAGAAACTGAGGAGCAATAAATAGAATTTCCTAACTGTTCAGATTATGAGCAATAGAGAGAATCCGTCAACTGTTCAACAACTGAGGCGTTATAGGTAGAATTTATAGTTGTTCAGAAACTGAGGAGCAATAAATAGAATTTCCTAACTGATCAGATTATGAGCAATAGAGAGAATCCGTCAACTGTTCAACAACTGAGGCGTTATAGGTAGAATTTATAGTTGTTCAGAAACTGAGGAGCAATAAATAGAATTTCCTAACTGATCAGATTATGAGCAATAGAGAGAATCCGTCAACTGTTCAACAACTGAGACATAATGGGTAGAATTTCTAATTGTTCAAAAACTGAGTTGTAGTAGATGAAATTTATAATTGTTCAGAAATTGAGGAACAATGAATAGAATTTCTAATTTATTTCTAATTGCTCAGAAACTCTGGAGCAGAAACTGAGGAGTGATAGAATCTTTTAACTAATCAGAAAATGGGAAGCGTTAGATAGAATCTCTAACTATTAAAGAAAAGAAAGGGCTATAAAGAGAATATTTAACTATTCATAAATTGATGAAGGAAGATAGAATCTCTAACTAATCAGAAACTGAGGAGCGAAGGATAAAATATCCAACTATTCAGAAATCGATGAGTGATAGAATATTCAACTATTCAAAAATCGATGAGCGATAGAGAGAATCTCTCACTAATCAGAAACGAAGGAGCAATAGATAGAATATTCATCTATTCAAAAATCAATGGGCGATAGATAATATATTCTACTATTCAGAAATTGATGAGCGATAGATAAAATCTTTAACTAATCAAAATATGAGGAGTGATGTATAGAATATCCAATTATTTAGAAATCGATGAGCAATAGATAGGATCTTTTAACTAATCAGAAACTGATGAATGATAGATAGAATCTTTAATCTAATCAGAAATCGATGAGCGATAAATAGAATATTCAATTATTCAGAAATCGATGACCGATAAATAGAATATTCAACTATTCAGAAATTGATGAGCGATAGATAGAATCTCTAACTAATCAGAACTGAGGAGCGATAGATAGAATATTCAACTATTAAGAAATCGATGAGCGATAGATAGAAAATCCAACTATTCAGAAATCGATGAGCGATAGATAGAATATCCAACTATTCAGAAATTGATGAGTGATAGATAGAATCTCTATCTAATTAGAAACTGAAGTGATAGATAGAATATTCAATTATTCAGAAATTGATAAGCGATAGATAAGATCTCTGACTAATAAAAATCTGAGGAGTGATAGATAGAATATCCTACTATTTAGAAATCGATGAGCGATAGATGGAACCTCTGGCTAATCAGAAACTGATGAGCAATAGATAGAATATCCAACTATTCAGATATTGATGAGCGATAGATACAATAATCAACTATTCTGAAATTTATGAGCAATAGATAGAATCTCTAACTATTCAGAAATTGATGAGCGATAGATAAAATATTCAACTATTCAAAAATGATGAGCGATAGATAAAATGTCCAACTATTCAGAAATCGGTGAGTGATTGATAGAATATTCAATTATAAATAAATTAATGAGCGGTAGATAGAATATCCAACTTTTTAGAAATTGTTGAGTGATAGATAGAATATTCAATTATATATGAATTAATGAGCGATAGATAGAAAATCCAACTATTCAGAAATCGGTGAGTGATAGAATATTCAAATATATATAAATTAATGAGCAATAGATAGAATCTCTGACTAATCAGAAACTGAGGAGCGATAGGTAGTATATTCAACTATTCAGAAATCGATGAACGATAGATAGAATATCCAACTATTCAGAAATTTATTACCAATAGATAGAATCTCTAGCTAATATGAAACTGTGGAGCGATACAAAGACTATCCAACTATTCAGAAATTAATGAATGATAGTTAGAATATTTAACTATTCCGAAATCGATAAGTGATAGAATATCTAACTGTCTGAAACTGAGGAGTTATAGATTGAAACTCTTAACTATTCAGAAACTGGAGAGCGATTGTTAGACTTTCTAACTGTTTGGGAATTTAGGAGTGATATAATATATCATTTCAGAAACTATGGTACTGATAGATAGAATCTCTTATTATTAACAAACTGAGGAGTGATAGATAGGAAATCTAAATATTTAGAAGATAAAGTGAAAATCGGTGAATTATATCTTGTGAATATTGATATGCGGAACAACAGATAGTCATTAACTAGTCAGGTGATTAGCAAGAGATAGGACGACTAAAGCCCTGTCCACACGATCGAGCATGCCCGACGGGCAAACAGCGATACCAGACCACAATAGTTAGTAAGAATGAGGGTTAATGACGTCAGAAGCGGGAAAACACAGACAGGGATCTGGCATCATACAGTGTTGCCAGATCACTGCCTTTCGTTTTCTTGCTTATGACGTCATCAACCCTCATTTTCACTAACTATTGTGGTCTGGTATCACTGTTTGCCCGTCGGGCATTCTCGATAGTGTGGACAGGGCTTAACTTCAGAAACTGAGCGGCTGTAGATAATAATTTCTAACTAATCGGAAAATGAGGAGAGTTAGATAATATCTCTTAATCATTCAGAAACTTATAAAATCTGTTAACGATTTTGAAACAGTAAAATTCGATAGAAAATATAATAATTCAAAAACTGAAATATAGCGATAGAATCTCCTGACTGTTGGTTTATAAAACTGGATTATCAAGAGACTCGCTCTGAAATTCGAAGAATAAAAAAGAAATATTCAAAATCCCTCAAGGAGAATTAGATTTACATTCTCACTGATACAGTAGAATATTGACATTTGTAAGAGTGTCATGACGAGAATGAACTCAACCAGGAAAGAGCAAAATAATGACTGAATTATCATGGGCACTTAGAGTAAGATAGAATTTCGTGAGCACAAAAGTTTACAGCTACAATGAACCTTATCGAAGATTGCTGGAAAGATAATCCTGACTTAGGTCCTGAAGAATAGGGAGAAGCTGAGTCGTGCAGTCAGACAACTTACAAATAATATATATATATATATATATATATATATATATATATATATATATATATATGTATATATATATATATATATATATGTATATATGTATATATATATATATATATATATATATATATAAATATAATTAATCAAAACAATCATGTTTTACTCTCATACTTACTAATACACATGTGATGGTTGGTATATGATTAGGTATAATTTTAGCTTATATTCATTAATATGCGGCATGTATGTTCAATATTTTCAACGTACAATGTAAAGCTATTATGGAACAAACACACATACATATATGTATATATATATATATATATATATATATATATATATATATATATATATATATATTTATATATATATATATATATATATATATATATATATATATATATATATATATATATATATATGCATATATATATATATATATATATATATATATATATATATATATATATATATATATATATATATATATATATATATATTTATATATATATAAAATATATATATATATATATATATATATATATTATATATATATATATATATATATATATATATATATATATATATATATATATATATATATATATATATATATATATATATATATGGTGTCAGGCAAATTTCTCGAAACCAATTGCACGAAGGTAAATTTCTCGAATTCAATTGACCGAAAAAAAATTCTCGAACTATCATTTTCTCGAATGTCAATTACTCGAAAACAAACAAGTAAATTTCTCGAAAACAATCGAAAGTATTCCATAAGCGCCAAAGACCAATTTATAAAGAGGCCATTAGCATTCTAAACGCTTCTCATTTAAAAACACTTCTGTTTACAAAATTCTGAATTTAATTTTTCCTATAATATTTTTTCCAGTAGTCTCAGCCCATCAAGATGGAAGTAACGTATGTCGAGAGTGAAAAAGGAAGGAAGAAATTGTGTTTAAATGGATATTTATATATCAAGGACAAAGGAGTAAATAACAAAATTTATTGGAAATGTGAAATGTGCAAGAAATTTAAATGTTCTGCTCGTGCTATCACTATCGATGATAATATAGAAAAAGAGAGTGGTGACCATAATCATGCAGGAGACGGTGCTAAAGTCGAAGCTGCCAGAGTCCAAGAAAAAGTGAGAGAGGATGCATTGAATAGTAGGGATACACCCCATTATATAGTGTCTTGTGCTTCAATGGGGGTAAGTGGGGCTGTTGCGCTGAAACTGCCATCAATATCAAATATTAAGAGGAATATACGAAATATACGAGCTAAGAAAAATTATGTCCCTGCTTTGCCCGATTGCCAAGAAGATCTTATCATCCCGGAAGATTTTACCAAAACTCACAAAGGAGAACTGTTTCTTATGTATGACTCGGGTCCCACAAATGATCGTATATTGATTTTTTCAACACAGAGAAACCTCGATTTACTAGCACGTTCAGAGAACTGGTTCGCTGATGGTACTTTTAAGACGGTACCTTCAATTTTTTTTCAGTTGTATACAATACATGGTGTGCATTCAGGAAGTATCATACCCCTCGTTTATGCACTATTACCGAACAAAACTCAAGAGACCTACAAAAGATTCCTGCAGATTGTAAAAGAAAAAATCCCAACATTTGAGCCAGCCACAATAATGATTGACTTTGAATTGGCCATGATTAGAGCTATAGAGCATGAATTTCCAAGGACAAAATGCCGTGGCTGCTTTTTTCATTTTTGTAAATCTATTTATCGAAAAATTCAAGAAAATGGCTTCAAAGTACGGTACGACACCGATGCTGAATTTGCTATTCAGATTCGCCTGTTATCTGCGTAAGCGTTTGTACCAGTGTTCAAGGTCGAAGAAACATTTGAATATTTAATTGAAAATGAAGTTTTCCCCGCTGAACTTCAAAGTGTGGTTGACTCTTTTGAAGATACATGGATCGGGCGGCCGCATAGAAATAACCGTAGACGTGCTCCTTTCTTTAAACATGAATTATGGAACTGTTTTGATTATGCTATGGAAGAAATGCCCAAGACAAACAATGCGGTCGAAGGCTGGCATTACGGCTTCGAACAGCAATTAAGTGCTTGTCATCCATCCATCTGGAAATTTATACAAGGATTACAACGAGAACAAAGTCTACAGGAGTTACGAATTGAACAATATTTGGGAGGTGTTGGTATCCCTGTAAGCAAAAAGAAGTATCGTGACTGTGCAAAAAGGTTGCAAACTATTGTAATGAATTATGACGAAGAGAGGCCTGTAGAAGAATATCTACGAAGTGTAGCATACAACATTTCATTTTGATTGATTAAATTTTAATCTTTATTTTTTTAACTATTCTTACCTATTTTGATTGCAACATACAATAAAATTATAACCTTTGTATTTTTTTCATTCCTTCGTTTACAATAAATTTTTAACCTTAGTGTTGGTCAACCCAAAGGGATATATTTTTCCTTTAAATTCATGAAAATTTTTCCCATCAATTTTCTCGACAAAATAGATATCATTTTTCGAGAAATATGGGATTCGAGAAAATGATAGTTCGAGAAATTATTTTTCGAGCAATTGGGTTCGAGAATTTGACTTTCGAGAAATTGCATTCGAGAAATTTACCTAAAACCATATATATATATATATATATATATATATATATATATATATATATATATATATATATATATATATATTATGTATATGTACTGTACACACACACATATGTATATATATATATATATATATATATGTATATATATATATATATATATATATATATATATATATATATGTGTGTGTGTGTGTGTGTGTATATACACACACATATATATATATATATATATATATATATATATATATATATATATCTATATATATATATATTCATATATATGTATATATAATTTATGAGTGTATATATAACAAAAATATATAATACTCATACATAACATGACGTGACGTCCTATTAAAACAATCCACTGTCTGTAGTTGTTATTGTAAAGGGTGTGTACGCATTGCTATGATTATATATATGTATATATGTATGTATATATATATATATATATATATATATATATATATATATATATATATACATACATATATATATATATATATATATATATATATATATATATATATATGTATGTATCTATGTATATGTTACCTTTGGACAGTGAAGCACACATATTTTGGATCGTGTGAATGGTAATAAGTACTGTGTGGTGATATTAGACGAACTCTTTTTGTATGTGGTTGATTCTCCATTATAAAGGAGTTCCATAGGCAAGTGCATGAAAAGGTTTCTGAAGCGTGCTAAGTTGAGGTAGGGTAGATAAATATAGTGTGTGTATATAATAAATACTTATACAGTATATATATATATATATATATATATATATATATATATATATATTTATATATATATGTATGCTTATATATATGCATATATATATAAATATATATATATATATATGTATATATATATATATCGTGTATTTAGTACACTTTCTGATGTATAGCCTACTGTGTATGGTATATATTATGTGTGAATATATATATATATATATATATATATATATATATATATATATATATATATATATATATGTATATATATATATGTATATATATATATATATATATGCATATATATATGTGTGTGTGTGTGTGTTTGTATTCATGTACACACTCACACACACACATATATATAAATATATATATATATATATATATATATATATATATATGTATATATATATATATATATATATATATATAATGTTCAGTATTTATGTGAAAATATTTATATAGTACACTTGCTAATGTATAGCCTACTGTGTATGGTATAGATCATGTATGAATACATATATATATATATATATATATATATATATATATATATATATATATATATATATATATATATATACATATATATATATATATATTTATATATAGTTATATAATGTTCAGTATTTATGTGAAAATATTTAATACTATTTGTATAGGTATATTTATGAAATCTTATTCCTCTAGAAAAATTTATTCGAATGGCCTTTTCGTTGTAAATATACGTATGTTTGCAAATTTATGTATTATATATATATATATATATATATATATATATATATTTATTTATTTATTTATTTATTATGTATGTATATATGTATGTGTTTTTATGTGCATATGTGTGTTTTTTATGTTTGCACATTAATTTATGTGGCCTTCATAGTTTACAGTACTACATTTTATTCCTTGTTGTTGAACCTTTGTTTGATCTTTTCTTGTTTTTTTTATGTGAGAACTATCTGAGTTGCTTCCTTTTAGAAGAATTTTCAAATAAAGTTCGTATTGTTTAGCTAATTTTCAAGGTAATGTTCCTAGATGGTTCATTGGTTGTAGTAGAACTTTTTCAGCCGTGTGCGATTAGAATGCAATTGATCGTTACGATTTTCTCATAGAACACGAGGAGTTTTAATATGAAAAGTTTATTTCATATGAGTGAAGTGTGATGTACCAGTGCAAAACGGTTGGACAGAAATACGTCGACAATAGCATCTGTGGTGCAAGATTCACCAGTCTCGAGTCTTTAAGTGTTCTTGTCATGTATCTTGGTTTTTGTGTTCGTTTCTCTTGTCTGCATTTTTGCCCCTAGAATTATCTTAAGTAGGCTATACCCACCTTAAAAATTTATTTCATCCTTTGAGTCTGGGTTATTTACAAGCTCATAATGTTTTGTGGAAGGAAGGGCAGTAACGAAGGGCCAAATTCAGTCCAAGGCATCTTGTTTTAATTGAGGCTTAAGACCACTATGTAACTGGTGTTATGTTGAAGCAAAGGGAGGGTTAGGCCTTTATGCAACTGAATCGTAGGAGAGAACACTGACTTGTGTTATATAGCCTCATTAAACCTCTTGAAACACGTTTGCAGTAAATTATCTAATGGGGTTGACATAACATCTTTTCCCTTGTCCATTTCCATTGATGTGATTATTTGGCTTTACTCTAATGCCTACAGTGTTTCCTTACCTTTGTCTACATTCAGGAAAGTTTAATCTCCTGTATCCTTTGTGACTTTAGCTAACTTACTGTCAGTCAGTCCTCCATGTCCTTATCACTTTTAATTTTGATATCTGATAGTGTATGCTCTCTAGTCGATTCATATTCTCTCATCATCTACTAACTCTGATCTCGATATAATTCTTGAATATCCAAGATCTTCGCCAAAAAAGACAACTTTGAAATAATTGCTACTGTTCCATCCGAATCGCCTGTTGATACATTATGAGAAATCCAATATCTCCAAAGCTATCAGAGTTTCAGGTTTGTGGGCAATATTGTACTTACGAAAGTACAGTATTATAAATGTTTTTCTTCATCTTGGTTGTTCAAGCTTCACATTAATTCTATTTTCCTTTTTTTTATAGTTATTTCTTTTGATTTCTACGGAATTTAAACTGTGACACGACAGAATCAAAGGCGGTTTTACTAATCTGTAACCCTGCTGTAAACTTTTTTTCCGTATTACAAGATACACCCCCTTTATTTACATACTATTTCAGTCCTTTTCTAAATTGCTGATGGAAGGAGCCTCCTCCTTCCAGGCATCCATACGAGATAATTCAATGTACCTATGTGTTATTGGAGAATGTGTCTCCTCCCAGTTATCCATGTAACACAATTTCAGTCATGGTTTTATGAACCGAGATGGAGAGTCTGCTTCTAAGTAAACATACATTGCCATATGATTGATTTCTTTTTGTGAGATGATGGAGCAAGGCTTTGCTTATCCAACGAGTTTGAAGGTTTAAATGTCGCACAAGCTAGGACCAAGGAGAGTCAAGCAATGACTGCTGACGACTCAACACGTAGACGTATAAGCTCCCCCAAACCTCCCATCCTTAGCTCACAAGGATGTTGAGGTTGCAGAGACTAAAGAAACTAATGAGTTTTAGCCGGACTCGAGCCCCAATCCGGCGAGCACCAGGTAAGAACATTTCCAATAAATCACCAAAACCTGCAATGCAATTCCAGTCACTGTTTTTGTGACATATTGGGGAGTGTCTCTTCATAGGCATCTATGCAACGTTATGGCAGTAAATTTTAGGCTGAGCTGGTAGAGGTAATTTCCCCTTTCTTCTAAGAATAAACACGCTTTCATTCACACCACCGATGATCTAATGAAGGGTCTTCCATCGTCCAGTCTGTCCCTTTAACATAATCTCAGTTTCTTTCTGACGAATTAGAGATATTTTCACTCTCCTTTGTGTTCTAGTAATATTATTTGTTCTGATGAGCTGATGAGACAGTCTTTCTTCCTCTTTGTCGTCAATGTTACACCACAGCCATAAGGCTTGTGCAGAATAGCAATCGCTTTGGATTTCTCACGTTTATGAAGATACACCTCTCCAACTTTCAACCATTTCTTATTTGTTAGAAATTTCTGTGTTTGATGAGGTAGATTCTTATTCATTAGTTTTCACAAATGAGCTCTGTAAAATTCTGTATCTCACTAGATAGGCTATTCATGAGCTCTTATTACGACTGATATTATTCAATTTCAGTCACTATACTTTTGGCTCTATTTCTACTTTTTGAATGAATGTCAAGTCACTTTTAACTCCTTTAGCTAGAGGGGGTTCTATGTTTCCTTTGAACTCACAATTTCAGGTTGAGATATTTGAAGGGCTGTCCTTTACAAAGATTTTGTCCCATATACGTTTTGTCTTACGATGGACGTGTTGTGTTACGATGGATATTATCGTTTATTCTTGCAATCCCGTTTCAAAATGGTCGTATTTTGGCATGAAAATCGTTATGCTATGTGTAGCGTGTCACATACTTTTCGTATCTGTCTCGTTCCGCCCTTATATTGGTACTTGGTTGTTCGCTACCTTCTAAAGCCAAAAGCATGTTGATTGTTAAATTAGGGTTTCGTAAATTTCACCTTTAATAAATTCTTTGGTAGATTTATTTTTTGAACTTGGAACAATAATGTAATTCATTAATGAGGTAACCTACTGTATATACTTCAGAAAATGTCATGAGAAGTTTGGGCATGGTGGCTGACAAGTATAGTTGGTGGTTATATATGTTTTAAAATAATTGTGCTTTGGGGAGCAATCCTAAACAATTGTTTCACGAGGCCTTTAACAAATAAATCTTGGGGTCATATAAACGGTTTCTCCAAGTTGATTGATAGGTTGTAGATATTTCCTTGATAGCATACAAACATTCCTGGAGGTAATAGAACAATATTCTATTTTAGGTGATAGCCAAGTTTAAGTGTTTTAATGATAATAGACCAGTATATCTTTACACCGCAAATGAGCATTTTTTCTTGGGAGTTGTTCTTTCAATTTCTTGAGATCAAACCAATGTTTTTAATATCGAAAACATTAATGTACTTTGAGGTGGACAAGACAATTATCTTATGTGCTGATAAAGTATAGCCTAATCTCTTGGGATCTTAGGGAAGTAGGCTTTTAATTTAGACTTCAATTTATATATAAATGGCTCTTGAGGTCATACGCATATATTTCACGAATTAACAGACAAGTATTTTTGTGACCATAAAGCATTATTTAATAACCTAGAAGACAAATATTTCTAAATGATAAGGGCAAAGATTTCTTAGAGTATATAGAAAAGTATTTTTGTTGCCGAAAGGTAGTATTTCATAAATTGAAATACTGGTATTTTTTTTTTTAGGTCACACAAAGGCAAGTACTTGTGATCTAGAAGAATATTTCCTGATAACATAAAGTCATTTTAAAATCACGATTATACAAGTATACCTGTGGAAAGTAAAGATGAAAATATACTAAGGGTACCATGATAAATTGTATGGTTACTCTTGGACTGCTTTATTTACTGTAAAGCAAAAAATATTTCGTTATTGTTGCCTAGCAATCTACCATAGAGTTACGGCGCACAATTGACTGGTAGGATGCAAGGGCAAACAATAATTGAACTTATAGACTCGTAA
The DNA here is from genome assembly GCF_036898095.1 of Palaemon carinicauda. Taxonomy (NCBI): domain Eukaryota; kingdom Metazoa; phylum Arthropoda; class Malacostraca; order Decapoda; family Palaemonidae; genus Palaemon; species Palaemon carinicauda. The sequence continues at coordinate 178,898,278 of NC_090727.1, read as the reverse complement.
GCTGTTTCTATGATAACCCTGTTAAGTGGATCCAAGAAACTATGTTGATTATCACAACTTTGTATGTGTTCTTCGATTATATATTTTGTGTGTGTATATATATATATATATATATATATATATATATATATATATATATATATATATATATATATATATATATATATAGCTTGCTGATTTATTTGTTTTGTGTTTTCTATTTATGTAATTGTAATTCCATCATGGTTGAAACAGCTGAATTCCATTTAACTCTTGCGCTGCTTTTGTTTTGGATTTTCATATATTTTTGCTTCCCTTGTTGTTTCTCAGTGTATGTGTGTGTGTGCAGATGTACGTGTGTGAGTGAGGGACGTTACATCCGTGCAGCTGTTAAAAAAAACTATGTTCGTGCACGAGTCTGGGGTTTACCGTACTTGGGTCTGGCGTTGTTCGCTGGTCTGGGGCACGGTCACACGTACCTCCGTCTGGCATAGACGTGCCCTGTCCACTTTTGCCACGTCCGCACAGACGCTTAGTCGTGGAACAGCCAGAGCGTTCTTGTCCCCTTGCTTCTCCTTCCCCTCTTTACCTGTAAATGACATATGGTGAGTTGAGGTGGTGATGTGTCACGCATATTTTAGTATGCTCGTAACATGGAGTCCATTCAAAGTGTGGCAATTTCTATAATTTCCATGAGTGCAGCACTGCTAGTTTGACCACCAATTATCTTATTTGCGGCTCCCTACCTGGCCATTAACCTGATAATTAGTGTTCATACTGGCAGTGCTGCACTCATGGAATCTCCAGAACCTGTCACACCTTGAATGGACTTTGTGCTATGAACACTATTTTAATTTTTTTTTTGTTTTTGCTATTCTCCATATTAGAGGGAGAGAGACCTTGGGCTTAGAGCATTCTATTTCTCCAATTTGTGTTGCAGATTCATCATCTTCATGATCATTGATTGCATAATTTAGTATTAATAATGATAATGAAAATAATGTCAATAATTATGATTAGAGATAAGTATGTCAGTGATGAGGAGGTTGCACATTAATGAACATCGGCTACCTTGCTTAGATAGGTAACTATTTTGACTAACTTGTAATGACAGCTAACAAAATTAGACCAGTCAATTTATTTGCTATCCTTGTCCAATATCTGTCACTTTTTTTTTCTACTAACAAGTATTTTATGTAAAATGTTACACAGTACTATATATCAGACATTGCAGTTTTGCAATATCTAATTTTAAACATTATAGTTAAGTTTTATGTGATATTAGATGTACAGTTACAGAATACTGGTAATAGCCATTTCCCCTACCCTATAAATGGAATTGGCCATTACTCAAAACCAGAATAATCAATGAAATCCTGTCCATAGACGGGCGTTTTGTTTCGGTTGACAAAAATGTTACTGAGGTGTATAAAGTAACATTGTAATGGAAATTATTTGAGCAAAAGGCATAGCCTGTTCTCGTAATGTTCATTGGTGGATGTTGTTTTATTTACAATTACCTTGTTTTAAGATGCATTGTTAATGTTTGATTATTCTTCAAAATGACTGCACAAACTAATTTGACATGTACCAATTTTCTTATTTCCATTCTAAGAATACTTTCTACTAATAATTATGTCTTGATTTATTAGCTTTTGTCAGACCCAAAAACAAACCTTAATTTCATAAATAAAGTCACGTATGTGCATTATAGACAAAAGGTAGAAGCCACAATTGCTTTGTATCACACCATACAATACTTCATAACATCTGTAGCTTACTGAATATTCTAAATGGAAAGAAGTCAAAAGGCTTTTCATATATTCAAACCTGAGCAGTCTTGTGAAGAGGCCCATTTCTTTTTGTCTTCAACAGAGAGTCTGTCGTGTTTTTTAATAGACCGACCCCACCCTGCTGTAAGTGTTCCTAGTCTTGAGAAGGCTCTCATCACTATCGGGGAGTTGGGTACACTCTTCGGTCGAGGGGTCTCGATGTCTGGTACCTGGAAGAAAAAGAAGAGTAAGAGTGTGAGGGGAGGGGGAATTGCTTCTAGTATCAAGAAGGCACTTGTGGTTGTTGGGAAGTTGGTATTCTTTTGGGCCGAGTCAGAGATGCTTTCAATCTTGAGAAAAAGTCACATACTGTATCATTGTTCGTGGTTTTGGTATACTCTTGAGCCGAGGGGTATTGATGTTTTTCATCTGGATGAAAAAGAAGAGTAACGAGGAGGAATTATTTCAGAAGCCACTCGTTACTGTCAAAGTTAGGTACACTCTTGAACCAAAGGATCTTAATATCTGGCACCTGGAAGCGAAAAAAGAATAAGGAGGAGAAATTGCTTTCAGACTTAAGAAAGTACTCGTCACTGCCAGGGATATTGGTACACTCTTGGGTCGAGGGGTTTCGATGTCCGACACCTGGAAGAAAAGAAAGAGTAGGGTGGGGGAATTGCTTTCAATCTTATGAAGAAAGTACTCGTCAGTGTTAGGGAGGTAGGTACACACTTGGGTCGAGGTGTCTAGATGATATCTGACACCTTAGAGAGAAAGAAGTGTGTGTGTAGATTGCCTTGCCTTATGCAAGACACCGGCTCTTGCGTTGGCAGCCAGTAAGTTAAAGAAGAGTAAGGAGGGGGAATTGCTACCAGTTGTAAGTAGTTGCTCATCACTGTCGGATCTTGGGTAAACTCTTAGGCTGAGGGGTCACAATGTTTGACGCCAGGAAGAAAAAAAAAAGTGAAGTAGGGGAATTGCTTCCCGTCTTTTAAGAAGTCATTCATCACTGTTGGGAGGGGGGGGGGGGCGTTACACTCTAGGGACGAGGAATCGTGATGCCTTGTACCTAGAAGGAAAGGAAGAATAACAATGGGTAATTGCTTTCATTCTTAAGATGATGATGCTCGTCACTGTCGGGGTGTAAAGTGCACTTTCAGGCTGAGGGGCTCGATGTCTGATATCTAGAATATAAAAGAAGAGGATATAGGGGAATTTTTTCTAGTCTGAAAAGGAATGCATTTGCTGCTGTCTGGGAGTTGAGTACATTGTTGGGTCGAGGGGACTCGATGTCTGCCACTTGGAAGAAGAGAAAGAGTAAGGAGGGTGCCTTGCTTGCTTACAAGTAAAGCACTTGTCACTGCGGGGTAGTTGGCTACACTCTTGGGCTACTGGGCCTTGATGTCTGGTACCAGAAAGAAAAAGAAGAGTAAAGGGTGAGGAGATGATTCTACTTTTAAGCCAAAGAGTTTGGGGAGTTTGGGATGTGAGGTCTGAATGCCTGGTACCTGGAAGAAAAAGAAGAGTTAGGTGGGAAATTGCTTCCAGTCTGAAGAAGTCACTCGTCACTGTTGGGGAGCTAGGTACAATTTAGGATGAAGGGTCTCGATGTATGATACCTGGAAAAAAAATAGACTGAGGAGAGGGGATTACTCCCAGTCTTAAGAAGTCACTCGTCACTGTGGGGAGTTGGGTACATTTTGGGGCGAAGGGTCTCAATGCCTGATACCTGGAAGAAGGAGAGAAAGGAGAGCAAATTGCGTCCAGTCTTAAAATGAAGGTTCACTTTCGGGCCGTGAGGTTTCGATGCCTGGTACCTGGAAGAAAAAGAAGAGTTAGGAGGGAAATTGCTTCCAGTTTTAAGAAGCCACTCGTCACTGATGGGGAGCTAGGTACATCTTGGGACTTGATTTTCTTTTAAGGAAATTTAAGGCTACACATATTGGCTATGGGATTACTTTCAAGGAAATTTGAGATTGCACTGTTTGCCTATTGGATTACTTTCAAGGAAATTTGAGATTGCACTGTTTGCCTATTGGATTACTTTTAAGAAAATTTGAGGCTACACAGTTTGCCTATTGCATTACTTTTAAGGAAATGTAAGGCTACACAGTTTGCTTATTGAATTACTTGTAAGGAAATTTGAGGCTAAATATTTTGCTTATTGGATTACTTATAAAGAAATTTGAGATTACACATTTTTCATTTTGGATTACTTTTAAGGAAATTTGAGGCTACATATTTTGCTTATTGGATAACTTTTAAAGAAATTTGAGATTTCACGTTTTGCCTATTGGATTACTTTTAAGGAAATTTGAGGCTACGCAGTTTGCCTATTGGGGTACTTTTAATGACATGTAAGGCTACACAGTTGGTCTATTGAATTACTTCTAAGGAAATTTGAGGCTACACATATTGCCTAGTTGAATACTTTTAAGAAATTTGAGATTGCATAGTTTGCCAATTGGATTACTTTTAAGGAAATTTGAGGCTACACAGTTTGCCAACTAGTTTTCTTGTAAGGAAATTTACTTGTAGGTGTGTATGTATAATAAATTTACCTACAAATTAACTTGTAAGGAAATTCAAATCCTCAACTGTAAGCCTTCTGGGTTTACTTGTAAGGAAATTTAAGCTAGCAAAGTTTGCCATCAGAAATTTGAGGTCTGTAAGTTTAATTCTTAAAGCTTTGAATATTATTATTTTTCTCATGGAGTTGTTCAGCTTTATAGTTTTCATGTAGAAGATAGAATCTTAGGTGTGATTGTTGAAAATTTGGGTGTGAAGAGTTTACCCATAGAAAATTTTGCCTGGACGGTTTACCTTCAGAAATTGAATTCTGAACAGTTTGATTTTCTACTTGGACAGCGTACAAGTAGAAAATTTGATTAATTACTTGAAATGTATACCTAAGAACTTTTCCATTAAGAAATTCGAGCCATTAAGATGGAACGCCGATAATTCACCTTCTGCATATTGAACCTTGACCACATTTTTTTAATGCTGGAAATCTGAAGCTAGCCAGTTTCCCGTATGTGAATTTTATCCAGTTCTACTTACCTGTAGGAAGTTTGAGCTCTTGGGTTTGTGTGAAGGGGAATGGAGTGTAGGAACAGCTCGAGCCAGGATGTCAGCCACCGAAACCTGCGGCGACCCAAATCCCGTACTGAACCCGTATAACATCTCCTGGAACACCCTAGGAGAAAGGAAAGGAAAATCCTAAGGTTAAGATATGCCTACCTTGGCACTGTTGATATGGAATTTGTTATGGAACTCTTGATGATCCTGCATATGTTATTGGTTTTGTTTTGTACTTATATAATCTGGGAGTTATATAGGTTTTCTTTTTCAACCATTTCAAAAGCAACTGGAATAACCATACGGATTCGCTATGGTTCACAGTATCAAGGTTTGTTTTTCTTTTAAAAAGAAAACTCTAATTTAATCTATCTCTAAACAAATTTAATTGAATTTTAATAATCTTTCTCAATGCCTTCACCCATGTGTGATCTCTTTATGGTGAGATGGCAGTACCATTTTCATTTCCTAACTAGTATTGAAATTTAATCTTTTTTGTACATAGTAGGTACATATTATTTTATGTAGGTTTAGTGTTCTTGTTATCAACTTGTATGCCGAGCACTGATGAGAATATTAGATCTAGCGTTAGTTACTGTGGACCAAAATTATAATATCGGGATTATAATAAATTATATTCGAAGAATGATAAGCTTAGCATCAAGTTTCATAGATGTTTACAGTTTTTACATTATCCAATGTAGATGATTTAGAGTTGTTATCACTGTTCTTCTTTTTATTATAATTTCTGCTATGTAGATGGTTTGACATGTGCTAAATTTCTTGGAAGTGACGTTATTGTAGACACAGCAGTTGAGCCCTGGTTGCTTTGTATAACTCTCTCTCTCTCTCTCTCTCTCTCTCTCTCTCTCTCTCTCTCTCTCTCTCTCTCTCTCCCCACAAAGTTATCTCGTTAAATGGTAAAGATCGTATTATCATGCTCTCACCTGCTTCGTACACCAAGTATAGCCCTGACGCCATAGAGCTTGAATTTTTCCTTTCCGGCCCCGACCAGGAAGGTAACATCGTACAGCATGTTGTTGAACTGGTTTTCGCTGTTGTGGAAGGCACGTGTGAAGTCCTTGGCGAGCTGGTCATGGCCCTCGAATAAGTCCCGCACTGAGTCCAGCAGTGGTGAGGAAGGACGCATGTGGCCAATGGGTCGCCAAGAACCCCGTCTGCAGAAACAAGGAAAATATGAATTTAGTAGATTTTGTTTGGAAACCTGGGGAAATATGGCTTTAGGGGATTTTGTTTGAAATAGTGGAAAATGTGGCTTATTGGGCTTTTTAGAAACAGGAAAAATGTGACTGTAGGGGATTTTCTTTGGAAACAGGGGAGAATGGGGCTTTATGAAGGTTTTGTTTGGAAATGAGAAAATGTGGCTTATGCAGGTGTTGTTTGGAAACCTGGAAATATGGCTCTATGGAATTTTGTTTGGAAACAAAAATTGTGGCTTTTAGAGATTTTTATTTTTTTGGAAACAGGAAAAAGTGACTTAAGGGGATTTTGTTTGGAAACGGGAAAATTTAGCTTCTGGAGATGTTTTTTTTTAAACAGGAAAAATGTGGCTTTAAAGGATTTTGTTTGGAAACAGGGAAGTATGGTTTTAGGGTATTTTGTTTTTAAACAGGAAAATGTGGCTTTAAAGGATTTGTTTGGAAACAGGGAAATATTGTTTTAGGGGAGTTTGTTTAGAAACAGAGGAAAATGTGGTCTATGGTGATTGATTTTTGAAACAAGAAATATGTGGCTTTAGAGGATTTTTTTTGTGTGTACGTATGAAACTAGAGGGTTTCTGAAGAGAAGCCAAATGACTTATGTTGGAAACACAGGTGTGTATTAGGTTAATTTATGGGCTTATAAGAGACGAGCATAACGGATGCAGGCTGGAGATGGTTTATGAAGAGGAACAAGGTTTCTAGAGTAAAAAGGTTTCATATGGTTTATAGATGGTTTAACAAGAAAAACAAGAAATAGACAATAAGACATAGTGAGCATAAGGAAAATAATTAGACTTATGAAGGAAAGGCTGATTTTTTCGAGGAGCAAACCTTATAATGAAACCAGGATAATGTTTGAGATTGATGTTTTAACGTATTCAATATGTATTTTGTAATCATTTGAATTTGAAGAAATGTAAATCGTGATTTAAATATTTGGGTATTAGATAAGTCCTGAACAATTTACTAGATATGTAAAGGGAGTTGGTATTCTTGAAATTATAAATTTCCTTAGTTTTTAATTTTTGAATGATATAAGATCGACTTGATTTAAAAAAACTGAAATTGTAATATAGTTAACCACTCGGAACTGAGAAAAATTTGTATATGTTTCGCAAGTAATTATATTAGATTATAGCTGGTACTTTTATATACTTGTGACCAACTAATAACTATACGAAGTTTGCATTAATAAGGTGGTAGTAACAAAAGTAAGCACATTATGTGGCATCTATCTATCTATTTATCTATCTATCTATCTATATATATATATATATATATATATATATATATATATATATATATATATATATATATATATATATATATATATATATATATATATATATATATATATATATATACACACACACACACACATATATATATATATATATATATATATATATATATATATATATATATATATATATATAATCAAATGCATTATGCGTATGATTACTTCCTATTTCCAATTCCATATTTGTTTGTCATATGGTCTCACATACCTATATGGTTTGGGTATCTGTCCGGTCTCTGCATGGTTCTGCAGATTGTTGACGAGATCCTCCAGCATCTGCGATCTGGTTCGGTCCTGCATGCGAGCGAATTTTGGAGCGGAGTAGGACGCCCGTTCCCCATTCACGATCTTCGTCAGCAGCCACTCGCGGAACATAGGTCCCTTCTCGAAGCAGCTCTGCTCCCACAAGTAAGGCTTGTAGGCGCCCACTTCATCCCGCGACACCACTGCCACCTGGGAGGAGGGGAGCGGCCGGGGAAGAAAATATAGTGTTGATCAAATATGGTTTAGAAAATCTTGACAGGTCTCTTGTTTTAAAGCAAAGGCTTATCAAGTAGAAAAGGAAAAGCCACAGACCTTCCTGTGAAAGTATTTAATTCTTGGTGTTCTGCACCTTACAGTTCAACAACATATCGGCTATACCACCTACTACTAACCCTCTGCAATCGGCTAAAATGAGTATCTAGACTTACTGGCATATTGCATGGTTAATGTTTGCTAGTTTCATTAAATGCTACTAGCTGACTTCCCTCCAGTTCACTTAACTCTCAATCACTATTAGCATTTGGTTTAGCATACAAAATTCGGTCGAGGCTAGTAGCCTCATCTTAAGAAATTTCTCAGCAACTCCAAGTATGTCTCTTCAGCTAACCCACATATATATATATATATATATATATATATATATATATATATATATATATATATATATATATATATATATATATTTGACCAATGTCTGCACCCATAACACCGTTACCTCGTATCTGGTAGGTTTGAATTTGATCCTTGGACTCGTCCTGACAACTATGAAAGTGTGAAGGAAATGTGACTTGATGCAGGCCGGTGAGAATGGAGTGTTGTCAGCCTCCAGGAACACCACGCAGACGATGTCGTTTCCAATGTGTCGTTTTCTTTGAAGCTGGAAGAAAACGAGAAATGGTTGTTAACACTTGCCCTACTGTGCTGATTGACTCGAGGGAAAATATTGTTATTATAATGATCAAACGTCTTTCATGTGTATTAAAAGTTACATATCTTAGGACAGACATTAAGTGTTCCCCCAGGGCATGAGACCAAAATTAAAAGAAGGATAAGCATGGAGAGCTTTTGGTAAATAAAATGAGATTATAAAAAGTAAAATGCCACTTAATCAGATGGTCGTACCAGTATTAACTTATGCATCAGGAACTCGGAGCCTTACTAAAACCTAAGAACATAAGGTAGTTACGACTCTAAGAGCTATGGAAAGAAAATGATGGGATTAACACTTAGAGATACAAAAACAGCAACATGGATAGAAGAGCAAACTAAAGTAAAGGATTTTCAAACAATATGTAAGAATAAGAAATGTACATGGGCATGTCATATAATGAGAATGACAGATAATAGATAGACATTGAGAATAACTGAATGGGTTTCTAGCGATTGCAAAAGAAGAAGGGGAAGGAAGAAAGGGGGATGGATTGCGGGTGTGGCCTGTGTTAAAAACACCGTAAAACAGTTTCAAGTGAAAGGACATGTCTAAGGCCTTTGTTCTGCACACACACACACACACACACACACACACACACATATATATATATATATATATATATATATATATATATATATATATATATATATATATATATAATATTTTATATACAGTAGTGATGGATTTTAAAATGGAAGGTAGAAAACCCAAGAAGAGAAGTAGGAGATGTAGAATTAAGCTTTAGAACCTTAAAGGAGAAAGGGGAGGGCAATTTAAGAGGAATGTGAGAGAGAGAGAGAGAGATGACTGGAAAGGTTGAACTTAGATAGTGGGCAGGATAACAGAGTGGAAAATATCTGGATGGGTATGAAAGAAATATGTGTAGGGAAATCAGAGGAATTAGTTGGAAGAACCAGTGAATATGGTGTCGAAAGGAGAAAATTTGTGGTGGGACAGAGAGGTGTAAGAGTCAGTTAAAAGAAAATCGAAGGCAATTAAGGGCTGGAAAGTAAGGTATGCACAGGGAGAAGAGGGAAAGTTCAGAGAAGAAGAAAGAGATTCTTGGAGGAAAGTAGGTATAATTATCGGAAGAGCAGTTGAGCAATTAAATGAAAAGCTAGGAGCAAGGGAAGGAGAAAATGATATCTATAAGATTTTAAACTTGAAGAAAAGGCAAAGTCGGGATTAGGTCAACTGGCAGTCATTAGGGATAGAGAAGGAAATGTATTTCATAGGGATGAAGACATTAAGAGGAGATTGGGAGTATATTTTGAAAGTGAGAGAGGAGCTGGGAGAAGCACAAAGCGTGGAGGAGCCAGTGATGGAATTCAGAAGTGAGGCGGACCTTGTGTAAAATGAAAAATGTTAGGCACCAGATCCATTAGAATTTCAAATCGAAATGATCAACGGATACTGAATTTATTAAGAGCAACATAGGGAGAGGAAGTTATGCTGGAACACTGGGAGGAGAGTCTAAGGCCCTGTCCACACTACCGGGCAGTCCCCGACGGGCAAACACTGTTACCATACCCCGTTTCAAGACACAAGGTGGGAGAGTGATCGGCGGGCACAAATGGAGGTGATTAAAGATAGGGAAACCATGGGCAAACAGTGTTTGTCGAACACAATTGTTACCAGGTAACATTATGAAGGAAGCGTTAATGACGTCAATAATGAGCACAAAGTGGTGTGTCGGACAGTGCCTTTGTTCGTAAGAGTCCGAGCTTCAGACACTCCGGAGGCGGAGTGGCACTATGGACAGAGTTCAACTTGTATACCAGATTAACTTTAACTTTTAGAAAATTAGGTATCACGTTCCCTGTAAACATAACTAGTTGTAATTCAGTTGCGGAGGAAAGCTGACTTTGAGATAGAAGAGAGACTCAGTTGCTAATCAAACAGTACTGGCAGAACCCATGCTTATAAAATATCAAAGCAAATGTTTACAAAGAGAAATAATCGTGTAGCATCATTAAATAAAATAACGTCAGAACTTCCGAGAGGTGGAATGACTGTAACTGATTTAGAAGTCGAAAAGAATATGGAATCTAAAATAGGTCATTAAAAGAAGAGCTACGCAAATTGGAAAATTAAAAAAGTCGGAGGCTGGTACAGAAGACATTTGCACAACCAAATTATGGCTTTTTGATATACGAGTATAGCATAACAGAATCTGTTTCAATTATGGACACCTTAGTTTCATTTCCTCTAAGTGTTTGATCGTGAGGAAAATTCGTAATCTCTCTCTCTCTCTCTCTCTCTCTCTCTCTCTCTCTCTCTCTCTCTCTCTCTCTCTCTCTCTCTCTCTCTCTCTCTCTCTCTACGAGAACAGGGGAAACAACTTTTGAACATTTTATCTTTATCACTGAAACAATTTGGATTTAGTTACGAACACATAATCCGAAGTATGACCAGTCTCAAACAGTTATTTCTTGGAATAATATAGGCTATACATTGCACGTTGATAACAATAACATCCTCAGTTCACTGAAGGGCTATTTTAAGTTAGGCATATGTGATTCTTTAAACTTCCAGACGTGCTTCTGGAAAAATGCTTCCTCTCTTAAATGTGTCCTGCTTAGCTATATAAGGTGTTTAGTTATCCAATAAAATGTATAAAGCGTTTGGGCCCATCAGTATAGTTTTTAAAGTCTGATTCATAATCAATTTGAGATTTCTTGAAAATAGATGAATGGCTCCTCTTTTCACTCCGTCTTTGCAACTAGTCCTTCCATGTGCCATTCCATCGTTCTCAAAAGATCAGGAATAATCATGCTGCATAATTTAATTTATTGAATTGTGCTTTAATTTTATGGTGTACTATGGTTATGATGCTCCGTACTTGAAGCTGATAACTACTACTTGATTCTCGAGTACAGATTATAATAACACTGATATAGATAACAGATGCCAGTGGATATCAGCTTCGGACATTTCTTCCAGTCTCTGTCTGGTAAAAGGAGTAGAAAATTAGAAATCCTGGTAGTCAGCTTCATCTGGTACCACTGTTTGTTACCATATCAACTTCCCTCATTTCCACACTTATGACGTCATTCTTTTTTAATTTAGATATGGTAACAGTTTTGTCTAAATTTAAGAAGAAAGGCGATGTCATAGAATGTGGTAACTGTAACTACAGGGGAATTAAACTAACAGAATATGGTTAGAAGGTTTTTGAGAGGGCACTACAATAGATTGGAGATTGAGAGAGATTATAAAGTTCGGGAAACAGTACTATAGATTCTTGAAGGGGTGAGGGACTGTGAATGCCATCCAAATAATAAGCCAGCTATAGGAAAAGGGTCTAGAGGGAAACTAGAGGCTTTTCTGTACTTTTGTAGATCTAGAGATGACTTATGATAGAAAAACAATAGAAGTGATTTTTTGGTGTTTGAAGAAGAGGAAAGTCCCGAAGGTGGTTAGAATGGTAGATATGATGTAAACCCGAATATGGACAAAAGTAATAATAGCTGTTGGGGAAACAGAAACCTTTGAAGACAGTGTTGTATTACACCATGACTCAGCATTAAGCCCATTTTTATTTCGTTTGGTTGTGGATGTGTTAAGTGAAGAGATCAGAAATGAAGAGCTGTGGGAGTTGCTATAGGCAGAGGATTTGGTGATTACTGCTGAAAATGATGATGACTTGCGCAAAAGTGTTGTAGAGTGGTAAGAGACTTTAGAGAGAGGTGGCTTGAGGGTAAATGTGGATAGGACTGAACCTATGGTAAACAATAAGGGAGTAATCACACTAGTGTTAATGTATGAATCGGAAACATGGGCTAAGATGATAAGAGGAAGCAAAGCTGAAAAGAATAGAGAGGAGAATGCTGAGGTGGATTATGGAAATATCACTGCTTGATAAATTGGAAAATTATGGAATATGAAGCATGGCAGCTGCAGTAAAGATTACAGAAGTTATATGAGTGTCACAATTGATGTGGTGTGAGCATGTGATGAGGGTGGATAGTGGGGGAGGGAATGAGGGGAGCTTGGGAAGAATCTGCTAGATGAGGAAGATCGAGAGTGAAACAGAAAAATAGATGATTAGATAAGATGAAGGATGGTATGGAGTGAAGAGGTTTGGTGGAAGAGGATGCCTTTGATAGAAGGCAACCGACCCCGTAATGTTAGGATAACGGTGGAATAGATAAGTACATATATATATTCATTATGTATATATATATATATATATATATATATATATATATATATATATATATATATATATATATATATATATATATATATATATATGTATATATATGAATATACATACATACATACATACATATACACGCACTAAATGTGAGATGACTTTTTTTTCTAAGTAACTGACACATTCAGGCTCTGATTGATAGAGTGAGGATGAACCACCTATTATGAAAATATGCAAAGCATCTGATATTTCACAATTCTACACCGAAAACTCATTAGCATTTCATTAATTACTATACACTTACTGTACCATTCACTTAAATCTTTCATCCAGTCTCTCGCTTCCTAGGCGTGAAGAATTTTATGTATCTACTATATTGTAGTCTGTACTTTCTTGGTATTTCTCTCATGCTTTCTCCCTTTGAACTATTTTTCACTATCCTTTTATTCCCCATTCTTTTGTGACCAAACCTCTTTATGAGACATTTTCACGTTTTGCCTAGTAATAGTTAGGGATGGTGTTGAAGGATTGTACTGGATTGGTAACAGGAAATCAGCTGACACAGGACCCAATCAAGTGGGTCCGGAGCTGACCTAGTGTATGCTGACAACGCTGTCATTAGCAGAACACCACAGGATTTAAAAAGCTTGCTTAACGGAGTATATGAAATATGACATGAAGTTTGGCTCAAAATAAATAGAAGAAAGACGGAGATGATGAGAACGGAATATGCAATGGAAAATGAAATATTGAAAGGAGAAAGGATTAATGAGGTGGAATCATTTAAATTTTTAGGAAATATGGTCTTTAATACAAGATCTTTATAATTTGAGTTTAATGAAAGATTGAAAAAGGCAAATTAGACAATGGCTAGGTTAAGTAAAATATGGAAATCAAATTGCCCGAAATTACATATAAAAATCAGGCTATATATCAGTTTGCTGAGATTGGTATTACTATATGGACATGAGTCGTGATATGACAATGAAACAAACTCCAACAGATTTTGTAGATATGGGAACAAAGCCCTCAGTAGAATATTGGGTTGTTAAATGGCAGGACAGGATTAGAAATGAAACTATAAGAGATTAATTGAGTGCCATATGTGGATGAGATCAGGGTGAGGGGTAGATGGAGATGATTTTGGCATTGTCTTTGCACCCCCCCCCCCCCCAAGAGAGATTTGTTCACCAAACTTTCAAGTGGGCTCCACAAGTTATTAAAAGAGTTGGAAGACCCATGGGTGAGGACTATGAAGCGTGAAGTAGGAAATGAAGAAGGAAGAAGTATTGAAGTAAAAGCTCAAGATAGAGACGACTGGCGAAATCTAACCAAGACCATTTGCATCAATAGGCGTAGGAGATGATGATGATTATGATGATGAATTATATATATTTCACATAATTTCAACTTACTTTATTCTAAAACTGATATAGGAAAAGCCCATTCCAACAACTTACAGCTACTTTATCATTCATACTCATAATGATTGCTTTATTAGGAAAAATAAGTTGTCTCCACAATTATTTTTTGCACTCTGAAATTATGATACCAGAAACACGCCTCTTTCTTTTCAGACCTTAGGAGGGATCTTGGTTGTTACCCATTTTGCGATTCATTTATTAATTTTTCCTACGTTTTGCATTTCCACAAAAGTTCCAATGGGATCATCTATAATACTCCATTATCCCTTCTTACATTATATTGAGTCTCATTCCTGCCTTGTATGTGCAATCATGATAATCTTTATTGAAATTCACTCAGGTTTCTCTTTTAAAAAAAGATTTCAAATAGTTTCACCAGTGTCTGCAGATTCTCCTCACCACCATCACAAATTAAGACAGTGACAAATTTCAGACCCCTATTTTTCTCCTCTAAATATACCTGCACTTGGTAACCTTTCCTCGATTTCGTTTTTCATCATATTATGTGTTCTGATTTTGAATAGCAGTTAAGGTGTTTGTACACCCGCGTGCAACACTAAGTTTAACATCAAAGCAAGTTTAACATCAAACCAACTACCTGTACATCAACATATTTGAATATATGCATTAAAATTCTTTCATATCAAACTTTCTTTACATCGCTACATTTATAGATAAATTTTCAACCCATCCTATTCACTTTTATCCTTCCACCATTTGATATTTCTGTCTTTGTGTATAAGTATATTACCTCTAGCAGACTTTTCCCAACCATTTTCTCTTTCTAAAGTACTTATAATTTCCACCTCTCTCTCTCTCTCTCTCTCTCTCTCTCTCTCTCTCTCTCTCTCTCTCTCTCTCTCTCTCTCTTACCTTTTGGGGATCATGTTTCTCATAAGGCAGCAAGGTAGAAACGTGAAACATGATCTCAATGTTTCTCCAGTGAGCGTACACGCTGTATAGTCCAGTTAGGTCATGCACCGTGTCCAAACCTCCCTTGTATTTGTCGAATCCTGCAACCGAAATAAAAAGTTGACTTATCTGTCATTAAGAACTTGGCATCGCCAAAACGAGGCAGTCGAAATCGAATGGCTGATTCAAAGAATATTTCATTAATAATCATTTGGATGTCTTAGGTCACTGATATACGTATATGTCATTATGTAAACTTTTGGAAATAGTTTAAAAATTCTTATATATACATAAGCACACGTTATGTATGTATGTATGTATATATATATATATATATATATATATATATATATATATATATATGTGTGTGTGTGTGTGTGTGTGTGTGTGTGTGTACATTTTATGTATATATAATATATATATAAAATATATTTATATATATATATAAATATAATATATATACATATATATACACACATATATATATATATAAATATATGTACATATATATATATATATATATATATATATATATTATAAATATATATACATATATATATATATATATATATATATATATATATATATATATATATATATTACAGACAACCCATATATATATATATATATAAATACAGGCAACCGATAAGGATTGATAATGGAAATACATACTTAGGAAGGGTAGTCAGTGTTTTCCCCAAGACATGAAACCGAAATTAAACGGAGGATAAGCAGGTGATGAAGAGTTTTGGTAAACAAAATGAAATTATGGAAAGTTAAACGCCACTTTCTCTAGAAAAAAAAAGAAGTATTTAATCAGATGGTCATACCAGTCTTAACTTATGCACCAGAACTTTGGAGCTTTACTAGAGTCCTAGAACTTGAACTCGTCACAAAGAGTCAATTAGAAAATATTGATGGGCATAACGCCAAGAGACAGAAAAAGAGCAACATAGATACGAGAGCAAACCAAAGTAGAGTTTATTCTAACAACATGTAGCAATAAGAAATGGACATGGGCAGGGCATATAATGAGAATGACATAAGAGATTGACATTAAAGATAAACAGAATGGGTCCCTGGAGATTGCAAAAGAATCCGAAGAAAAGAAGGCGATGGATTGATTAATTAAGAAAAATTTGCGGGAATAGACTGAAGTAGAAAGAATATAAACATATGGGAGTGGAAGGACATGTCTTATGATTCAGTTCTGCAGTGGACTAATAACGGCCGATGATGTTGATAATTATGTATATATATATGTATATATATATATATATAATATATATATATATATATATATATATACATAAATATATATATATATATATATATATATATATAATCTATTGAAAGAAAGTCTAAAAATTATGAGACCCTTTTTTATGAGAAGGAACTTTGAAAATTAATATGGAGAGGCCC
>NC_090727.1:178864314-178876814 GCF_036898095.1 Palaemon carinicauda | reverse complement strand
TGATACCTTGCCTTTACTAAATGCTCATTCCCTACCCATGTTCACTCCACTCGTCTGTTACTAAGATTTCTCTAATATTCAATATTCCTCCCGCTTACCATCATTCTGTTACGGAATTCCAACACTTCATCAGCGATTCCTTCTCTGTATTTTGGAGGAGTACTTCTACATTTGGCGTCAAGAATTCATTTTCACTTGAAGTTTTTCGCCCTGTTTTTGATAGTCTTTATTCAAGGCTTGAGCGTATCATTTCGTGGTGCTTCCTTCCTTTTTCCCTTTTCGGTGTTTTTGTGCCTTGATCTCAGTCCTCTTTATGAAATTAGAATTAACTGCTATTCTTTCTATTTTTTTTTTCCCTTGTGCTAATTTCATTCGGACTATTTTACAGTTCGGTTATCTATTCCCATGATTCTATTACTCCTATTTTCTGTCATCCTTCCATACTCCCCATTTCTGCTGTCATTCCTTAATCACACGCGTACTTACTTACTTACCTACACACATTTACTTATTTTCTGTCTTTCCATAAGGCCGCACTTACTCATCTTCAATCCGTCCATAACCATGTAGGTACTTCTCTGCTGTCTTTCCATAATCACACATTTACTTATCTGCTGTATTTCAATAATCAAACAATTACTCCTCTGCTGTCTTTCCAAAATCACATAATTACTTCTCTGCCGTCTTTTTATAATCACACTATTACTTCACTGCTGTCTTTCCATAATCAAACAATTACTCACTGCTGTCTTTCCATAATCAAACAATTACTCACTGCTGTCTTTCCATAATCAAAAAATTACTCACTGCTGTCTTTCCATAATCACACAATTACTTCTCTGCTGTCTTTTCATAATCACACAATTACTTCTCTACTGTCTTCCACAATCACACATTTACATATCAGCTGTCATTCAGTAATCACACAATTACTTCTCTGTGGTCTTTCCATAATCACACAATTGTTTCTGTGCTTTCATTCCATAATCACACAATTACTTATCTGGTGTCTTTCCGTAATCACACAATTACTTCTCTGCTATCTTTCCATAATCACACAATTACTTATCTGGTGTCTTTCCGTAATCACACAATTACTTCTCTGCTGTCTTTCCATAATCACACAATTACTTATCTGGTGTCTTTCCGTAATCACACAATTACTTATCTGCTGTCTGATCATAATCACACAAGTACTTTCTGCTGTCTTTCCATAATCACAATTACTTCTCTGCTGTCTTTCCATAAACACAAAATACTTCTCTGCTGTCTTTCCATAATCAAACAATTACTTCTCTGCTGTCTTTCCTTAATCACATTTACTTCTCTGCTGTCTTTCCATAATCACCGAATTACTTATCTGCTGTCTTCCCATAATCACACAATTACTTATTTGCTTTCTTTCCATATTTACACCATTACTTATCTGACGTCTATCCATTATTACACAATTACTTATCTGTTGTCTTTCAACAATCACACAATTACTTCCCTTTTGTCTTTCCATAATCACACAATTATTTATCTGCTTTCTTTCTGTAATCACACAATTACTTTCCTTTTGTCTTTCCATAATTTCACAATTATTTATCTGCTTTCTTTCCGTAATCACACAATTACTTCTCTGCCATCTCTCCTTAATCACACAATTACTCATCTGCTGTCTTTCCATAATCACATAATTACTTCTCTGCCGTCTCTCCTTTGTCACACAATTACTCATCTGCTGTCTTTCCATAATCACACAATTACTTCTCTGCCGTCTCTCCTTAATCACACAATTACTCATCTGCTGTCTTTCCATAATCACACAATTACTTATCCGATGTCTTTCCGTAATCACACAATTACTTCTCTGCTGTCTTTCCTTGATCACACAATTATTCATCTGCTGTCTTTCCATAATCACACAGTTACTTCTCTGCCGTCTCTCCTTAATCACACAATTACTCATCTGCTGTCTTTCCATAATCACACAGTTACTTCTCTGCCGTCTCTCCTTAATCACACAATTACTCATCTGCTGTCTTTCCATAATCACACAATTACTCATCTGCTGTCTTTCCATAATCACACAATTACTTCTCTGCCATCTCTCCTTAATCACACAATTATTCATCTGCTGTCTTTCCATAATCACACAATTACATATCAGCTGTCATTCAGTAATCACAGAATTACTTATCTGCTGTCTTTCCTTAATGACACCACTACTTCTCTGCTGTCTTTTCATAATCACACAATTGCTTCTCTGCTTTCATTCCATAATCACACAATTACTTCTCTGCTGTCTTTCCATAATCACACAATTACTTATCTGGTGTCTTTCCGTAATCACACAATTACTTCTCTGCTGTCTTTCCATAATCACACAATTACTTCTCTGCTGTCTTTCCATAATCACACAATTACTTATCTGGTGTCTTTCCGTAATCACACAATTACTTATCTCCTGTCTGTTCATAATCACACAAGTACTTCTCTGCTGTCTCTCCATAATCACAATTACTTCTCTGCTGTCTTTCCATAATCACAAAATGCTTCTCTGCTGTCTTTCCATAATCACATAATTACTTTGCTGCTGTCTTTCCTTAATCACATTTGCTTTTCTGCTGTCTTTCCATAATCACCGAATTACTTATCTGCTGTCTTTCCATAATCACACAATTACTCATTTGCTTTCTTTCCATATTTACACCATTACTTATCTGACGTCTATCCATTATTACACAATTACTAATCTGTTGTCTTTCAACAATCACACAATTACTTCCCTTTTGTCTTTCCATAATCACACAATTATTTATCTGCTTTCTTTCCGTAATCACACAATTACTTCCCTTTTGTCTTTCTATAATCACACAATTATTTATCTGATTTCTTTCCGTAATCACACAATTACTTCTCTGCCATCTCTCCTTAATCACACAATTACTCATCTGCTGTCTTTCCATAATCACACAATTACTTCTCTGCCGTCTCTCCTTAATCACACAATTACTCATCTGCTGTCTTTCCATAATCACACAATTACTTCTCTGCCGTCTCTCCTTAATCACACAATTATTCATCTGCTGTCTTTCCATAATCACACAATTATTTATCCGATGTCTCTCCTTAATCACACAATTATTCATCTGCTGTCTTTCCATAATCACACAATTATTTATCCGATGTCTTTCCGTAATCACACAATTACTTCTCTGCTGTCGTCCCATAATCAAACAATTACTTTTCTGCTGTCTTTCCCTAATCACACAATTACTTCTCTGCTGTTTTTCCATAATCACACAATTACTTCTCTGCTGTCTTTCCATTATCAAACAATTACTTCTTTGCTGTCTTTCCATAATCACACAATTATTTATCTGCTTTCTTTCCGTAATCACACAATTACTTCCCTTTTGTCTTTCCATAATCACACAATTATTTATCTGCTTTCTTTCCGTAATCACACAATTACTTTTCTGCCGTCTCTCCTTAATCACACAATTACTCATCTGCTGTCTTTCCATAATCACACAGTTACTTTTCTGCCGTCTCTCCTTAATCACACAATTACTCATCTGCTGTCCTTCCATAATCACACAATTACTTCTCTGCCGTCTCTCCTTAATCACACAATTACTCATCTGCTGTCTTTCCATAATCACACAGTTACTTCTCTGCCGTCTCTCCTTAATCACACAATTACTCATCTGCTGTCTTTCCATAATCACACAGTTACTTCTCTGCCGTCTCTCCTTAATCACACAATTACTCATCTGCTGTCTTTCCATAATCACACAATTACATATCCGATGTCTTTCCGTAATCACACAATTACTTCTCTGCTGTCTTTCCTTGATCACACAATTATTTATCTGCTGTCTTTTCATAATCACAACAAATACTTATTTGCCTTCTTTCCGTAATCACAAAATTACTTCTCTGCTGTCTTTCCATAATCACTCAATAACTTAACTGCTGTCTTTCCATAATTACACAAATACTTATTTGCTTTCTTTCCGTAATCACAAAATTACTTATCTTCTGTCTTTCCATAATCACACTATTACTTCATTGCTGTCTTTCCGTAATAACACAATAACCTATCTGCTGTCTTTCCATAATCATACAATTAGTTATCTACTCTCTTTCCATAATCACACAATCACGTATCTGGTGTTTTTCCATAATCACAAAATTACTTATCTGCTGTCATTTCATACCCACACAATTACTTCTCTGCTGTTTTTCCATAATCACACAATAACTTATCTGCTGTCTTTCCATAATCACAAAATTACTTATCTCCTGTCTTTCCATAATCACACAATTACTTATCTGCTGTCTTTCCGTAGTCACAAAATTACTTATCTGCTGTCTTTTCATTATAATACAATTACTTGCCTGCTTTCTTTCCATAATCACACAATCACTTATCTGCTGTCTTTCCATAATCACAAAATTACTTACTGCTGTCTTTTCATTATAATACAATTACTTATCTGATGTCTTTTCGTAATCACAAAATTACATATCTCCTGTCTTTCCATAATCACACGATTACTTATCTGCTTTCTTTCCGTAGTCGCAAAATTACTTATCTGCTGTCTTTTCATAATAACACAATTACTTATCTGTTTTCTTTCCATAATCACAAAATGACTTATCTGCTGTCTTTCCGTAATCACAAAATTACTTATCTGATGTCTTTCAATAATCCTGAAATTATTTATATGCTGTCTTTTCATATTCATATAATTTCTTATCTGCTGTGTTTCCATAATTCCACAATTACTTACTTTGCTCTCTTGCCATATCCACACAATTACTTCTCTGCTGTCTTTCCATAATCACACAATTACTTATCTGCTGTCTTTCCGTAGTCACAAAATTACTTATCTGCTGTCTTTTCATTATAATACAATTACTTGCCTGCTTTCTTTCCATAATCACACAATCACTTATCTGCTGTCTTTCCATAATCACAAAATTACTTACTGCTGTCTTTTCATTATAATACAATTACTTATCTGATGTCTTTTCGTAATCACAAAATTACATATCTCCTGTCTTTCCATAATCACACGATTACTTATCTGCTTTCTTTCCGTAGTCGCAAAATTACTTATCTGCTGTCTTTTCATAATAACACAATTACTTATCTGTTTTCTTTCCATAATCACAAAATGACTTATCTGCTGTCTTTCCGTAATCACAAAATTACTTATCTGATGTCTTTCAATAATCCTGAAATTATTTATATGCTGTCTTTTCATATTCATATAATTTCTTATCTGCTGTGTTTCCATAATTCCACAATTACTTACTTTGCTCTCTTGCCATATCCACACAATTACTTCTCTGCTGTCTTTCCGTAATCAAACAATTACTAATCTGGTGTGAGTCGGTAATCACCCAACTACTTCTCTGTTGTCTTTCTATA
This sequence comes from Palaemon carinicauda, assembly GCF_036898095.1. NCBI lineage: Eukaryota > Metazoa > Arthropoda > Malacostraca > Decapoda > Palaemonidae > Palaemon > Palaemon carinicauda. Next base: position 178,871,383 of record NC_090727.1, on the reverse strand, counting down.
ATCACACAATTACTGATCTGCTGTATTTTCCTACATAAACATTATTATTTATCTGCCTTCTTTCCAGAATCACACAATAATTTATCTGCTGTCTTTTCATAATCACACTTTTACTTCTCTGGTGTCTTTTCATAATCACACAATTACTTATCTGCTGTTTTTCCATGATCACACAATTATATATCCGCTGTCTTTTCGTAATAAACAAATTACATATCTGCTGTCTTTCCATAACCACACAATTACTTATGTACAGTTTTTTCATAATAACACAATCATTAATCTGATGTCTTTCTGTGATAACAAAATTTCTTATCTGCTGTCTTTCAGTAATCACCCAATTACTTACCTATTTTTTTCCATAATCACCCAATTATTTATCTGCTTTCTTTCTATAATTAAACAATTACTTCTCTTTTGTCTTTCCATAATCACACAATTACTTCAATGCTGTCTTTCCATAATCACACAGTTACTTATCTGCTGTCTTTCCATAATCACACAATTACATCTCTGCTGTCTTTCCATAATCACACAATTACTTCTCTGCTGTCTTCCCATAATTCCACATACATTTCATGTAATGGTTTTCACTCCTTTCATCCTTAATTTCAGACTCTAAATTTCTAACTCAATAATTGCTTTATTTTACCATTAGAAACCAGCCACTTTATACGGTTCATTATGTAACAGTGCCTTAATATCTGTAGGCATCTCGAAATACATTGACATTGTGATACCTAACTTTAACATTGACTAACCTTTCACTGTCAACGATTACTGACCTAATGTAAAGCTGTTACCGACCTATTTAAAATTGACTGTGATATGTTGCTAATTGCTAGTAATCAATAACTTATCATCTTCCTCTAACCTTTTGTGACCTGGTAGGGTTAATGTCCTCTTGGTAATCTGCTGTTAACTTTTCTTAGCCTTTCATCGGTTAATGAACTATTTTCAACAATTACTAACTCGCCAACTGTAAGCTTTAATCGACCTGTTAGTGACTGTCAGGAACCTTTTGCTAACTGCTAGTAACCTTTCGTCAGCTCTTGCTAACCTATTTTCCTCTGATAGAAAGCTATTGCTAGCAGTTGGTTAAGCATTTGCCAACTTTTGAAAGTCCTCTTTCTGTTGTTAGTGACCTAGTGCTAATGATTGCCAACTTATATCAACCTTTAACTGATCTATTAGTAACGGCCTATAACCAATTGTCATTATTTGACAAAAATATTTTTTTCTACTGTTAATAACTTATTGCCAGCTTTTACTAACTATTTGTCAGCTTTAATAACCTTTTGTTGGTAGATGAGAAAAAAATTCCTTAAATCTTTAAATTTTGACTGCTGAATCAATGATTAGCCTTTTTTATTTATAAGTTTTCACGCTTTGTACTCCTAAACAGATACCTCATCAATCGCCCGCCAATCCCCCAATTACATACCCTATTAAACTTTCAAACGCTCTCATACCCATATCCATCTTGGTTATTAATGTCCTTACTTTGGTTATTAATGCCCTTACTTTAAAATGTCAGCTATTTGTTTTGTAAATATCATCTTCCTCTTCAACTCTTGGCTTCGAAAGCCATACCATCTTCTCACGAAAGTACCCTCTCCCGACTACCATTCTCTGGCTGTTAATTTTGAATGTAGCCGCCAATCTTTTTGATACTGAGTTAAACTACATATTGCACTTCGCATGAACAGCTTCGTTCTAAATTGTTTTCTTAAGGTTACGTTAAGCATTTGTTACAGTATTATAGAAGAATCGATGATTCGATTCATATATAAGTAATATCTCTCTCTCTCTCTCTCTCTCTCTCTCTCTCTCTCTCTCTCTCTCTCTCTCTCTCTCTCTCTCTCTCTCTCTCTCTTACCTGATCTAGTTTGAGCAGTTCCTCGGGTATGTCGGGCAATTGACCCAGCACCAGAGGGGGATTGAGGTTGATCTCCCTTCCGAATGACCTCACGACCTCTTCCCTGTTGTAGCGATCGGCGAAGACACATGACGCTGGCACCAAACCGTGCACCGTGTATGAAATCCCACGCACCATTATTCTGTGGAAAGGCAAAAACAGCGTCAGGGCTGATGGTCGTCTTGGTTTAATACAGGGTTATCTCAACTTTGGTTATTAAGGGGGCGTAATCTATTGGAAGTCATAGTTATCTTTGTCGTTTCGTAATGTATTTTTTTTTTTTTTAATCAAATTTATCTTGATTATGGCAGAATTTCATTACCTTCTGGATGTCATAATTATCTTCTCCATTCCAAAGTGGAATCGACATGAGTTCGAACTACTCTCGACAATGGAAATGTTATAACAATTAAATCATGTTTACGAACTATATCCTTTAGGAAATTAATGTAAAGATTACTCCGCCATTGAGGTAGGGAAGTTAATTATTTCAAAATCAATCCATGTGAAATTGAAGGAGAGAATAAAATTTGACAGCTATTTATAGATTTGTAATTCTTTTTTTCAATAGCAGTCCTGCTTGAATGGAATGAAGGATTTAAACTACAAACATTTTGTAAGAGGATTGTGTATTTGATTGAAGGATTTGTACATCGAACCTCTTGGAAAGGAAGTTGAGAAATGATGCTCAACTCGTTATTTTAATGAAAGAGCTTGAAAATTTAAGCTAATTTTAGAAATCAATAAAGATTGATTATGTTATGGCAATGAAGGAATAAAGGAATTTAATACCACACCGAGAGTGAATTATGGATTTGAATTTCAATTCTATTTGACAATATTGAAGAACTTGATTTACACAAAATGTTATTTAATTCGCCACCCCACTGAGAAGAAATACAGTGTAAAGGATTCATTCCAGCCTGGGGACGTTGAACAGAGATTGGTCTCCGGATAGGGCCATCCTACCTGAACTGGTCCCTGCCGTTGGAAGTCTCCTGCTTCAGAGACAGGATGACAGGTCCCAGGTCTTCGTCTTGGGTGAAGTAATTCCAGTGTTCAGACCCGTAGAAATACTTCTCATATGTCTCCTGTTCGATGCTCGTCAGCTCGAACTGGCCGTTGCGTTCGTACTGCTCTTGGATGCAGGTCTTCTGCCGCGAGGGCTCGTTAATGACTGGTACTTGGCCGCCGGGGCATACCTGCGGGCACGGACGGGCAGTCAGGAAGGAGCAGCACGGGACAGAAGATTGATAGACCTGGTGATCATAGAAAGACAAGTAGCATTGCGAAGTGAAAAGAGAAAGATTTTTGGTTGTCAAAGGAAGGAGCAGCAGAGAAAGAATTTAGTAACAAATATTAAATATGTTATTTTGAAAAGAAGATCGGTGGTGAAATATAAAGGGAAGATTCTGAGAACTCGGTTATGAGGCAGATTCTATTTTTGACAATTTTATGGAAAGTGAACATACACATTGTATAAGGTATGAATATGCATGGAGTCAAAAACAGATAAGAGTAACTCTAAAGCATAGGGGAATGCCATGTCAAAATATGTTCTATCATCTAACAATTACAGGAAAGGGAAGCCGTCAACTCTCTCTATGCTTTCCCTACTACGACTAAGAGATAAATTTCAGTGAAGATCAAATATATGTAGTTTAACCATTGGAATCTCTTACTGAATTTATTCCTTGGATTTATCAATGGGGCTACTTCAGACCACACCTTTAAAACTTAAAATTAACGTTTAATAAAAAAAAGACAATAATTACGTCATTTCCACAGAATTTAAACCTGGGATTCATTAAAGGGTTAGTTTATGTAACTTTACTCTGGAAACCATTGTAATTTGACTTCTTTTATGTATTATGCCACAAAGATGGACTCTTAACATTGTAAGTGTCTCGGGTGAAAATCTAAGGGATCTATCTGTCAGTTTGATAGGCTCCCCATACGCTGCCTAGTAGGTGAGGGGAGGGCAGGGCAGGGCTTGGTGTAGGAGGCCCACTCAAATGAGGTAACACACATGAGGTTAAATATATAATATAGGGAGACAAACTCCCCTTCCTAAAAATGCTGTGCTGGAGAAATCTTAGGTTAGTTAAAGGGGAATGGTTAACATTGTTACAGAGGGGATTCCTATGGGTTCCATTAAATTGCAGCAACATGCACATGGAGGGTGGTACTTTGCATGTCTCCATTTAGCTTCATGTTTCTACTCTAGAGGAAAAATTCATGATGTGGGGATACTAAGCTTTACTGTCAGAGGCTGTGTGCTTTGAAGTAAGCAATGCTAATTCAAACCATTTGCTAATCAAGGAATGCTCTTTTTCTGATAGATTTATATTTTTGGGAATGGCCTTCGTTGCTATTGTTTTAGAATCTTTTAAAAGCAAAACAAAATTCCCCGTGCAAGTAGACTAAATCTGTTCCCGCTAAAAGGGTATAGGATTTTTTTTTTTTTTTTTTTTTTGTGATATTATTTTCATCAAGTAGAATGAAGACGGACAAAATGTTTCCGTAAAGTAAATTCAGATCAATGACGAATAATGTTGAGTTGAATGACTGCAGTTATATGTTTGCAAATGCCCATTTGTTATTGATGGCTTGAATTCTGAAAGATCAAATACCATCAATTTTCCTAGAATATTTTCCTTGATTAGCCTTAGGGGTCGGGATGTGAATGCTAAACCCACTTCCTTCATAAAAAGGTCCACCTATTTACAAAGGGAAAACGTTGGGATACAGTACTTGAGCTTTTTTTGCCACCTGCTATCTGCTATCTATGCTGTGATGAACAACATCATTGGATAAATGTCTGAATTTGCACATTTCCTATGACCTTGCCATAGGGGATTTGTTACTGGTGATATTTAATGCTTTGGCACAAATTTCAAGCAGGTTTTGTTATTAGGATTAAAGGTATAAATCTATTATGATTTTTTTTGTTAGTGTTTAATTACTTTTTATAAAAGTGAAGTCATGAGATATTTGTATTGTTACTGTTTCATCGATAGGTTCTTTGGTATAATTCATTGAGCAAAGATGGAGGATTCTTCGAACTATGATTAATCATTCTATAAACTATGATTGATGTGCCAAGTCAGCTTTAATTTTAGTTACCATGATTTATGCCATATTGTTTAGTTAGTAATTCAAGATTATCTCTAGTTGGATAATTAAGCAAGTGCCTTGAAATTTCGGTTTGGCTCTACTCGAATAGCAGTGATTTAGTTCTCTAAATTAGTTTATCAACTCTGCATGAATTGAAAGGAAATCTCTAAAACAATTTTGGCCTATGCCATGGCCATTATTTAGAATGCGAGTCCTGTCTTCATTTTGGATTAAGAATGAGATTTACCGTAGTTGAAAGATGGAAGGTGCGAGATTTGGACGGCTGTTTCTTCTGATTTTAGCATCTTTTATCTAAGTCTCCTTTCAAGTTTTAAATATTGTTGCTTATTTATCAGTCTATTGGGCGATGAGTCATAAAAAAACTGAAAGTTGAGCGAATTTGTAAACATTTAAGTGTTTCTTTGAATGCAATACGATAGCAGAATAACAAAAGGCAAAAAATATATCTACAGAACTAAAAAAAAACCATTGCTAGAATGGAGTTCCATATAGTATCCACCTCTTATTTGATGATGCCTTTTATGTATTCTATTCTGTTGGGGGACGCGTTTGGACTCTTTTTGGACTTACAAGGGAAACAGAACAGATTCCACTACCTGTAGCAAGCATTGAGGCCTCCTGACCTGGATGTTCTGGTCCGATTTGTCCGGGTGGTCGCTCTGCGGAGAGCCGTCGTCCAGTTCGGGCTCCGACTCATCCCAAATGGTGTCGTCAGGAAGGGTCGTTCCAGCACACTCGATCCAGTAGCCGGGGGTAGGAAGGAGGTTGTGGGGGTAGCCAGTACAAAACTCATCTGCCGAAACGAAAGGAAGAAGTTAGTTCTACTTCGACTGTTGTTGCTCACGGTTAGCGTCCAACACCAAATCCAGCACGTCCATTTAGCATAGCTAAGGGAGTCCTTTCTTTTCCATACGCGTAAATCAACTGGCAGGAGCTAGCACGCTAGTTCCACAATCTTCTTCAACGGACTACTTTTAGCTGTAAGGAGCGGACGTGCCGGATTAGGTGTTGAGTAGCTTATGGCACCTCCTTTCCTCTTATTTTCTCAGCATCTCCTGGCCAATATCTCGGACCTTTTTAGAATTCGGTTATGGGGGAGGATATTAGATGCCAGGAGGAAGGCAAGGATGTTATTACGGGGTTTTGAGAATGTTGGTTACTTACCGTAGTCACAATTGGTCTGTAAATTAGAGGCACGGGATCTTAACTGGTACAGAGACCTAGGCTAGTAGCAGCAGACTGCATGTCAATGTCAGCAATTATAGTTAATATAATTGATAATACATTACGAACCGTTAATACTTATATTGCAGGTGTAGACAAATATCTGTTACTAATCGTGTCAAGTAAACGACGTAATTTCTGTATTTTTAAATCTAAGTCATTGTAAGTGTCTCATACACAGAACACCGAAATATTGAACTTTAAAGCAAACTATTTTCCGTAGAAAGCTCCGTTTTGTCATCGCTCGTGACATTCCCTCAGAAAGAACATCCATCAGCTCCATGACAAATTGCCAGGAATGACTAGATCCGTCCATGAAGTTCTCGATGAAGGGCACAGGTGAAAGGCTTAGTTACCCCAGTGGTGAAGTGGTTGGGGGCCAGGAGAATGCTCGGGGATTAGGAACGAATGAGAGAGAGAGAGAGAGAGAGAGAGAGAGAGAGAGAGAGAGAGAGAGAGAGAGAGAGAGAGAGAGAGAGAGAGGTGGGGTGGCACGAAGAAGACAATAATCCAAGATAAATTAGAAATTATAGAAGAATAAAGGAGAGAAATGTTAATTTTTGTCTTTTTTTACTTTTTTTTATTTCGAGCGTTTTACATGCTGCCATGCCTAAGCGTGTTAAATCACACTGCCTGTTTTCAGCATGATTGGAAAGTGTATTATTATTATTATTATTATTATTATTATTATTATAAGCTAAGCTATAACCCTAGTTGGCAAAGCAAGATGCTAAAAGCCTAAGGGCTCCAACAGGGTAAAATAACCTGGTGAGGAAAAGAAGAAAGAAA
>NC_090727.1:178854314-178859314 GCF_036898095.1 Palaemon carinicauda | reverse complement strand
TCCTCCTTTTTCTTCTTCTCTTCCTCCTTCTCCTCCTCCTCATTCTTCCTCTCCTCCTCCTCCTTTTTCTTCTTCCTCCTCCTCCTTTTTCTTCTTCTTCCTCCTCCTTTTTCTTCTTCCTCCTCCTCCTCCTTTTCCTTTTTCTTCTTCTCTTTCTCCTCCTTTTTATTCTTCTCTTTCTCCTCCTTTTTCTTCTCCTCTTCCTCTTTCTTCATCTCCTCCTCCTCCTTTTTCTTTTCCTCTTCCTCCTTTTTCTTCTCTTCCTCCTTTTTCTTCTCCTCTTCCTCTTTCTTCATCTCTTTCTCCTCTTTCTTCATCTCCTCCTCCTCCTTTTTTTTCTTCGCCTCCTCCTCCTCCTCCTCCCCTTTCTTCTTCTCTTCCTCCTTTTTCTTCTCCTTTTTCTTCTCTTCTTCCTCCGATTTCTTCTCCTTTTCTTCTTTCTCCTCCTCCTCCTCCTCCTCCTCCTCCTCCTTTTTCTTCTCCTCTTTCTCCTTTTTCTTCTTCTCTTCCTCCTTTTTCTTCTCCTCCTCCTCGTTTTTCTTCTCCCCTTCCTCTTTTTTTTCTCCTCCACCCCCCACCTCCTTCGTTTGTGGTTGTGGACCTATCTTCTTATTCTTGGTTAGAGGTTATTAAGGTCAAGAGAATACATATAAATAGTTTCTCCGAGAGGAAGAACTTCTTGGAGGACCGAGGGATACTGAATTGAGAGACTTGCGAATTACTTCATGGAGATTTTTCGATTCAATGCCTTCAATTCCATCGCTCGTAGAATAGGAGTTGCTGCTGGCATAAATCCATCTTAATTGATTACTATTGATTGTATCTTGTGTTGTGGTAGGCAGATTACTTTCGTTTAAATCCAGTAGAACTCTAATTATGTACGTAGTTTTTTTCCATGAAGGAAAATTGTTTTTTTCATTCATCTTTCTCGATCTCTACCCTGATCTTGTATAATGCGTGTAATGTACATGAATATATTTACACGTGCGAATGTATATATATGTATATATATATATATATATATATATATGTGTGTGTGTGTGTGTGTATATATATATGTATATATATATATATATATATATATATATATATATATATATATGTATATATATGTATATATATACATATATATAAATATATATATATATATATATATATATATATATATATATATAATTTGTGTATACACACTCATACAGATATGCATATGCATTATAGATATATTTTTCTTATTCTTTTCCCCGTAGATGGTATGGCACCAATATGTATTATCCAACCGGTTCTCGGCTTGTTTTTAAGAATGACGTTGCGAGGCCTGTGTCCTTCCGTTTACATTTGGCTGATGCTGGTACCCATTCACTGCAATACTGGACATCAGTAGCAAACCAGGATCGAATCACGGTCATTGGGAGATGGGTGGTTCATGGGCAAATAAAGCTGCACTAGGTACCATCATCCTCTTGATGGAGTGAAGGCTATAGTAATCGGGGGATATAAAGAAACAGGAATAGAAATACAAATATTGGATGCATACGTAGTAAAAACATCCATTGAACAATGTAGTCCCAAAAGTACTGATTTCCCTAGAGTAAAGCTCAGAAGATTTACCCGATCATCTGCCATTATACCGTGTATGGGGGCGGGAAAGGAGCTTTCTCCCTTGAGATGGAATATTTCTGAAGAATGGAAAGAGAAAAACTGACTTGCAGTTTGGGAGAGATCCAAGGGAATGAGGAAATAGGTGACCAATACTCCTTACGGGGAAAATGAGGCAAATGTATGGCCTTATGTAACATCGATGCTATAAATGAATTTATGATATCTGACGGTACAGTAGTATATATATATATATATATATATATATATATATATATATATATATACATACATATATATATATATATATATATATATGATAGATTTAACTTTTTCATATATACAATTCATCGAATATGCGTTTTAAAATTCTTGAAATCCTAAAATTTGAGCAATTTGAGTTTTAGCTACATTTTCGATGAAAGGCATTAAAGGTTTGGATGGGAATATATATATATATATATATATATATATATATATATATATATATATATATATATATATATATATAATGTATATATATATATATATATACACACACACATATATAGGCCCTATATATATAAATATATATATATATATATATATATATATATATATATATATATATATATATATATATATATATACTACTGTACCGTCAGATATCATAAAAGTGGGAAAAGATGCAGACAAAGAAGAAGATGGGAAAGTAGGCTGAGAAATAATTAGACTTTGTGTCTTGAATGCATTCAATTTAACAATTGTATGGACGGGCAGCCGAGTTGGGCACAGATGGTCCACAGATGAAGTTAGGATAATACCATGCATGTTTGATTTCAGATAACAAAATAGGTCTAAGAATTGAAGGTATAAGAAATGTCTTTAATTTGGGTTGGACGTTGAAAGTAGGGGAAATTGGGGAAGATTAGGTCTGCAAATGAAACGCGGAGGAATGAAAAGCGATTCGAGATGGGAAACGGAGATCAAATATTAAGTGGGTAGATGAAAAGTCAGAAATATAGTATCAATCAGGAAGTGAGTGTGACCATTCACTCCTAGGTTAGGAAAGGTCACCGTAGGTCCTATCAACATAGGTTTCAGAAGAATAAGTTGAGTTAGGCTTAGGATATATAAGAATAGTAGAAGTTGACGTATCAAATGATGAAAAAAGAGCGATTTAAGCTCTTATCTTTAAATATATATATATATATATATATATATATATATATATATATATATATATATATATTTATATATATAAATATATATATATATATATATATTTAAATGTAAGTATAAATATATATATATATATATATATATATATATATATATATGTAAGTATAAATATACATATATATATATATATATATATATATATATATATATATATATATGTAAGTATAAATATACATATATATATATATATATATATATATATATATATATATATATGTATGTATATATAAATATATATATATATGTATATATATATATATATATATATATATATATACATACACACACACACACACACACACACCTTTTTAAGTGGGGATACCTTAGTGTGGGGAAAGTGTTTGTGTATTGCCATGATCAGCAAAGCCGTACTAGCCAAGGTCAACTATAGTAGGTTGATTTGCTGTGAGCGATTAGTCAGAAATGTCCCACCAATCCGCAGTGGCCAGCGTAATGGTGAAAATGGCCAAACCCCAGACAGGACTAAAGACATGTTGCTGTTTAGTATATATATATATATATATATATATATATATATATATATATATATATATATATATATATATATATATATATATATATATATATATATATATATATATATATACCTGACTAAGGACATATTTCTGTTGTGTGTATATATAATTATATATATATATATATATATATATATATATATATATATATATATATATATATATATATATATATATATATATATATATATATAAATACCTGTGCCAGGTATAAAAGGTTTCACATTTTTCATGTTTATAAATCCTGTTGGCATTAAATGATTGACTAACTTCGTATACTGTTGCTCGTAGAACTCTTTTATTTTAACAAAGAAATGGAATATTTGAGAGAATCTTTTGATAGTTAAGTATTGAGTGAATGAGAGAGAGAGAGAGAGAGAGAGAGAGAGAGAGAGAGAGAGAGAGAGAGAGAGAGAGAGAGAGAGAGATGGGTTTCCGGACTCAGCGGTGTTGTTTTCTCTTATCGGCATAAAGATTATCCATTTGTTGTTCAATACATCCAGCCCAACATTCTCGTGACGTTCATACCTTCTTTGAGAGAAACGCCTTTAATCTCTTTGATCGGCTATTTTGGGATATTTCTCTTCAATCCAGAATATTTTGGGAATGGCCGTGTGCCCCATTCATGCCTAGATTGAAGACAACATGGTCCTTTTTACTTTTAAAAGCAAAATAAGATAAAATTTGCAAACCCTGACTGGATGTATGTATGGTTGCCATTTTACGCTATCAATGTGTCATTATCATTCCCTCTGATGATAGATGGATTAACTGCTGATATTTGGAAATATAAAGACATTCTAAAAAAAATATTTACATTCTAGTGCATTCTTGTTTTCTTTAGGTATGTGTGGTTTAACCGTTTTTAAAGACGTTGAAAGTCATTGAAAATACCTTAAGATGCATTTAAATATTACTACTCTTAAAACTTTTGTCGCCATGTGGAAGGAAATGCCATTCTTTCAAAAGTGTCCATACCTTACACTTGAAATGTTTTTGAAGAAATTAGTACACATAGTAGGAACTCACGGGGAGACTTGTGCATTGCAATGGGTATTAAATAACATTACATAAAAAAAGGACTTTCATGGTTCGTTTATAGTGTTTATAAGGTAGTCAGTGAACTTCTTTTGGCTAGGAGAAGAAACCGTTGTTTAGTCCAATCTTACTTTTACTGCCATTATCTCGAAGCGTAATTCCAATATTGTTTTATTATGATTGAATAAAAGGTGCTTTAGAATTTGGACACTGAAAAGCAATCTTGATTTAAATAATTATTCTTAAACCAACCCTCTTTCATAGGACTGAAGAGCTGGTGGCCGCAAATGAGAGTATAACCAATTTTGAATCTGATAAGATGAACTATGTGTATGAATTTTAAGAATTAAAAAGGGGAAAATTAGAAATGCATAATAATGGTAAAAAGGTCAGCGAAGGGAACCCAATATGGATTAGGGAGACTAGAAACTGATATTCAAAGAAACGGCTACGTAATTAAAAAATGTTAGCATGAGGGAGAGGAAGACCTACAAATCTTTGAATAGATGGTATGAAATAGGTATTGGAAAGAAGGGATAGAGATATAAAGTGCAAGAATCTTTGGGTTTTCGACAAGCTACTGATTAATATTCTGTAAAGAAGTATCAA
>NC_090727.1:178844314-178849314 GCF_036898095.1 Palaemon carinicauda | reverse complement strand
CGATAATAAACAGTAGGAATACAGTCATTAGATGGAGCGATAGCAATGAAGTTATTCAAGAATAACTCCACAACCATGTTGGTGTATAAATGTATTCAAGGGGACCTGTCTGTAGTTTCAAAAGTCTTGGTTGTGGAATTATTCTTCAAGATTTTCTACTTCATGCAATGATGACATTTTGGATTTGGCGAAACAACATTGATGACTGTGCTTTCATTTGGCGATTTTATTAATTACTCGTGAATGCCACTCAGAATGCCTTTGTTTCTGAATGTGTGGTGACAGGGAACTCTCTCTCTCTCTCTCTCTCTCTCTCTCTCTCTCTCTCTCTCTCTCGCTCTCTGTCTCTCTCTCTCTCAGTAGATGATCAATATGTACCAAGTCATTTAACTAAACACTGATGTTAGCAGCAGTTCCTATGCCTTTAATAGATGCAAGACTTTAAATCTTTTATTAAATATCTGTTCGCCCAATCACAACTTCCTAACTTCTCGAACTTTGTCTTATTTAAGCTGTCTTCCAGCATTTGACAATAAATCCTTTAGGTCAGCCAATTGCAGAGATGAGAGTTAATAGTGCTATCAAGCACTGTTAGACAAAATAGTAAAATCTACCATTAGAGACCAGAGGAGGTTTGATGAGTTTCACTCTGAATAGGATGTAGTTGGGCAAGCCTACAGTGTGTCCTAGGTTTTCCTGTCTTAAGACAACCTGTGTTGATAAAGATCATGAATTCTTTATAAAAAAGATAGTTAGCATAATATATATATGTATATATATATATATGTGTGTGTGTGTGTGTGTGTGTGTATATGTATATCCCACTATATATATGTATGTACTATATATCGTTATCATCATAGGGATCATCATCTCCTTCTACGCCTATTGGCGCAAACGGCCTCGATTAGATTTCGCCACTCGTTTGTATCCTGAGCTTTTAATTCAATACTTCTCCATTCATCATCTGCTTTTCGATTCATAGTCCTGAGCCATGTGGGCCTCTGTCTTCCAACTCTTTTCGTTCCTGGTGGAGCCCAGTTAAATGTTTCATGAACTAATCTCTCTTGAGGAGTGGCAAGAGAATGCCCAAACCATTTCCATCTACCCCTCACTATGATCTCATCCACATATGGCACCTGAGTAATCTCTCATAGTTTCTTGTAGGATATATATATATATATATATATATATATATATATATACATATATATACATATATATTCTTTGATTTCAGCTAAGATATTGTCCAGAACTTTTAACGAGCATAATGTCTCAATTATGATTGTTATTAATTCTATTTTACGCTATCACTGGACACATCTACAATCGATCAATCTTTATCTGCGGTAAGCGGCTCTTGTAGGAGAAGGACATTCCAAAATCAAACCATTGTTCTCTAGTCTTCGGTAGTGCCATAGCCTCTGTACCATGATCTTCCACTGCCTAGACTCTAGAGCTTAAGTTCACTTGCTTGAAGTTATACTTTGGTTCTCTATTCTATATGTATCCTAATTTTCTTTGTTCACTGGGTTATTTTCCCTGATGGAGCCCTTGGGTTTAAAGAATGTTGCTTTTCCAACTAGGATTGTAGCTTATGTAATAATAATAATAATAATAATAATAATAGTAATAATAATAATAATAATAATAATAATAATAATAATAATAATAATAATTACCTTTAACTTCGTAACTGCTGGAATCAAACTACACACGGTAAACCATTGAAATCATTTGTATTTTGACTCTATCTCTCTCTCTCTCTCTCTCTCTCTCTCTCTCTCTCTCTCTCTCTCAAGGGATGATAGATGTGCACCAACTGAATGAAACTTCAAAGTTATTTCCCGATCATATTAGGTTCAACTTCGGAAATGCTTGAATCAAACTACACACGGTAGAGCATTGAATTAATTTATATTTTGACTCTGTCAGACTGTATATATATATATATATATATATATATATATATATATATATATATATATATATATATATATATTATTTGCCCTTGGGACAAAGTCATTTTCATAGGCAAGTTTCATGTAATGCCCTGACATGAATTTTAAGGTTTCATTCAAAATCCAGATGGATTTAGTTGTATTTTCATAAATGTTTGTGCAGGATATATTACAATTTTCTTAATTTTTATGTTTTTAAATTTCTTTTCAAATTATGATTTGTACAGTCATGATATTGTATAAGCATACATATCTCTTTTAGAGATGCCGTGACGAAAGCCATTAGTTACTGGTGGAACAGCTGTTGTAAAACATGAATGAATAGAGCAACAATGTAACAGATTCCGTTATTTTCTTCAGAACTGCAGGTACGATACAGAAAACCAGAAAAGAGTATATCGATTGGGTATGATTAGGAACGAAGCAGTGAATGTGAGAACGGGTGTGAGAAATGAATTAGTATCTAGAGTGGGTACAAATGTCTTGAGATGGTTTGGTCACGTAGAGAGGATTGGCAATGGTCGTCTGCTGAAGATGTTGATGAAAGTAAGAGTAGGTGGGAGAAGTACAAGAGAAAGGCCAAGGTTTTGGTGGATGGATTAGGTGAAAGGAGGGTAAATGTGAGAGGCAAAAGAGCGCGCTAAAGAATAGAAATGAATGGCGAGCGATTGCGATGCCGTTTCGATAGGCTATGATACTACGTCGGGTCACCTTGGTGACCGCTGAGGTAGCGGCAATTGCTAAGTCAGCATATGAAGCTTCATTTGTGTTGGAGATGGGGAAAAGTAGGCTGTTGCACTTTAGTAGTACCAACCAAACTCGGTTGAGTCCCTCGTCGGACAAAGAGGAGCGATGAGAAAACATCCGCTTGTTTCCTTTATTGATATTGATTACCTCCCAAAATTGGGAGAAGTGCTATGGTATATATATATATATATATATATATATATATGTATGTATGTATATTAACTAGGGTGGGAGCATGTGTAGATCCAGACTTGGGTAGGAGAGTAAGTGGGCTATTTGGGGGATAGCACGAGAGTGAAGAGTGTAGCCAGCCAGACATAGGCTGCAGTGTATTGGAAACGTCTTTGTTTGTCTACCCGTAACGCTGACTCAATTTTGTGGAAAAGAAAATACATAAAAATGGACCCCGATGTTGATAGCCATCAAGTTGGTTACCTTCATGGTAAACACAAAGAATTAATTGATTATTTTCTTTTTATTTCTTCCTGCTTTCTTATTTACTTGTGATATCATGATTTTATTTTGTTTATTTTTAATTTTATGGATGGTCCATAGAAGCATCATGCTATTTACAAAAAATAAACTTAATCGAATAATTAAGTAATTAGGTAATATATTTTTTTAAAACTTTCTTTTGTATGAGATGTGAGTTTTGATAAATATGATATTCGGTACAGTCTTTTTAAACATGAAATTGTTTATTAATATAAAGTGTATTTAGCCAATTTATTCCATAAATTGTTTTAGTTCCTTATGTAACAGGTGTCGGTTATCAGTTTTATATTCTCATTTTTATTTTTATTGACTTTTACCCATCAAATTATCACATAATCCTTTTATTATATATTTAATAGATTTATGTGGAAACTGTATGTTACGAGATGATAAATATCAGAATATCACTTTTAATTTATTAAATTAATTTCTCTATTTGGTGTTTTACATTGTAACTGGTTTTGTAAGTTTTACATTTTATATTTTATTAAAAAAGTATTTCATGATATTCTAAGCATGTTTTATTTTATTCTTATTCATGATTTTCCTTATTTTCAATCTTATTTCTTGTATGCTAAATTCTGCTTCGAACTTTCCTTCCGGGAAATGCAATCAGTAAATCAATATTCCTTCTGCTGACCTGTCTATCAGTACCTTTATTTGGTTATTGTTTTTTGTAGTGAGAGAGAGAGAGAGAGAGAGAGAGAGGAGAGAGAGAGAGAGAGAGAGAGAACTTATATATAATATGCCAGCTATTACCTGGGCACGCTTAGATATGCAAATGACAGATAGTTTTAGAAGTTTAATTAGCTATGGAATTCCACACACCTGTCATCTCTCATCGCACTATAAACTATATCATCACATATTCGGGCAGCCATACTCCCATTCCCACACACCCTAAAACGCTCACATCTCTCTCTCTCTCTCTCTCTCTCTCTCTCTCTCTCTCTCTCTCTCTCTCATAAACACAAACACGCACACACACACACACACGCTCAAACCGGAAGCAATTAAACAAATAGCTGAGACCAAAGCACAATGCAACTTCCTTCCCGACCCGCACGCCTCTCCTCAACAGACTTTATAATTTACCTCCTAAGAGTTTGATAACAACTACCAAATTAATTAAGCAACTTTGGAGGAGTTTTAAAGTCGGGTCACGGTGTAAGATCTTGCACGAGAGAGAGAGAGAGAGAGAGAGAGAGAGAGAGAGAGAGAGAGAGAGAGAGATTTTATATCAATTGACATCATCCATTAACAAGAGTTAATAAGTATGTAATAGATCAGTCCTCAAAAGATAATGACGCATATGTTTGTGAATGAAACAGATACAAAAACCTTATGAAAAGTTTTGAAATTTTCTCGAAAGCGTGACTGACTGGGAGATTATATTGTTAATCAAATATTATGCTCTTAGGCCAGAACTGGGTTTGGTTCCTTCATGTCGGTCGATATTGTTATGTAAGTCTGGCGTTATTTCAATAATAGGTGTTGTTCATTGATCAGTCAGAATACGAGAGAGAGAGAGAGAGAGAGAGAGAGAGAGAGAGAGAGAGAGTTACAAGAAATTACAAAGATTTTGGAGTTCTTATAATCTTGTCTAATTTATTCTTGGAATCGTTTACCGCGTTACTGTTCACTACATCTGCTGGAAGTCTATTCCAAGAGAGAGAGAGAGAGAGAGAGAGAGAGAGAGAGAGGTTTCATTCTCATGAGCGTATTTCTGAATGCCTCCGCGTCGAAGACCATCTGCGTTGTGACGCCTGCTACTCCTCACGATTAGTAGATCAGCCC
>NC_090727.1:178826814-178836814 GCF_036898095.1 Palaemon carinicauda | reverse complement strand
CTTCAAATAACATCTTTTAGGAAAATTTAGTACAAGTCATTTATCAACTCCCTCAACCTTTTCTCTTACTGGTTCATTTGTATAGTAGACATCCTATAGGATATGATGATCTACCAGAAAGAAGGGGCAAAATTATATCATCACTTGTGGTAAATGAGGATGTGGGATTCCTTAATATAGGAGAGCCCACACATTTTCATATTCAGACAGGTACCTTGTCATGCATTGGCACTTCAGTTGCTAGATCTAACTGCCTTCTCGATTTTGATTGGAGAACATTACATAATTAGCATACTAGTGATGATGTACCAATTATAACAAGCAATATTAAGAATCTATTATTGCAGAGCTCTCCACGATGGAACCTCAACAAGGCGGACTGGGATAGATTTCAGGAATTAAGCGAGATTGAAGGGAATGCAGAACAGTTTGAAAGTGTAGTAGATGAGGCCATATACTTACTGAATGGGACGCTTCACACAGCAGGAGTCAATTCAGTTCCCCAAACCACTGGATTATTCAAACAGTGACCAGTCCCTAGGGGGTTATCGGAACTAACAACCCTGCACAGAGCTACAAGAAAATATTTGACTCGATTGTGTAGACGCCATACAGAGGAGAATTTAATGGTATACAAGAAATATTAGCACGGTTTCATCGTTCAATGAGAGTAGCTAGGTGCCAGTCTTAGATATCGTTGGTTTCCTCAGCCAACAGCAGAACACCACCATCTTCTGTAAGGAGTAAAATAAAAATGGTGGCAGACGAATTACTCCCAACCCACCACCAGTATTGAGAATGAATGGTCAGCATGTGACTGGAGCACCTGTGGTTAGCAATACATTAGCAATACAGTACTATTTTTAATACCTGCTAATGATGAGATTGTAGCTGCTAACTATTGCATTGACATCTTGTTAATGAAAGACCATGGAGATGATGGTCAATGAAAGACTGGTGTAATACCTGGAGAAGATAGGTATTTTAACACCAATCTAGTGTTATTTTAGGAAAATGCATTCAAACAGTATTGTGCTGGTTAGACTTGAGTCATCTAATTGTGAAGCCTTTGCTTCTAAACAGCACTATGGAACTCTTTTAACCTTAAAAGGCATATGATATTGCAAGGAGACATGGTATACATAAACCCATTCACGATTCATTCAACCATTTGTGGCACAGATTTTTTCAAGTTGAAGTAGGGGAAACTCTGTCAGAGAGAAAATGCCACGAAGGGGTAGTGTTTTGAGTGTAAACCTATTTGTGTTAGCCGTACATGATATATCCTTTGTCATTTCCCAAGATATTTACAACACTGTATAGATGATCTCTCCATATCATATGCTGGAGCTTAAATGGCAATGGTTGAGAGAAAACTGCAGCTCTCCATTAACAAAATTATTCATTGGGCTGATATGATTGTATTTAAGTTTTCTACAAACAAAACTGCTCTTGTTCATTTCTGTCATATTCGGGGAGTACATTCATACCTGCCATTTAACTCCCAATATTCTTCTGAGGCCTTTGTTCTCAAATCTACAAAATCTGTTGGATATTGTTTTACTGTCATACCATGACTCATGTCCACACAGTAACACCGATCTCATTAAACTGATATAAAGCCTTATTTTATATATATAATTTCAGGCGATTATATTTCCAAATTTTACTCAATCTAGCCATTGTCTGATTTGCTTTTTTCAATCTTTCATTAAACTCAAATTCTAAAGATCCTGTATCAGTGATCATAGTTCCTAAATGTTTAAATGATAAATATATTTAAATGATTCCACCTTATCAATCTTTCTCCTTCCAATGATATTTCATCTTCCATTGCATATTCCGTTCTCATCTTCTCTTTCTTTCTTATATTTATCTTGAGCACAACCCCCTGTGATATTTTATGCCTTCTGGTAAGCGAGCTTTGCAAATCCTGTATTGTTCTGCTAATAAAGACAGTGTCATTAGCATACTCTAAGTCAGCTAATTTCCTGTTACCAATCCAATCCAATCCTTCTCCACCATCCCTAACGGTTCTATACATTACAAAATCCATGAGGGGAATAAACAACATGGTTAACAAAACATTACCTTGGAATACTCCACTTTTCACTGAATATTCATCTGATAGGACTCCACTAACATTACCTACAAGCTTTAGAAATGTTTTATTCCAGTAACCCTTCAATTTTAAAGATTCTAGAATGGCTCTTTATTATAAAGCTGAGATATATAACAGTTCAGTTTTGTTGGGTTCCAGCAGACGTAGGTATGCCTGGAAATGAGGAAGCAGAGAGAGGGCCAAAGGAAGCTACAGCTGAATTGCTTCCAAGAGAACAACTGTAAAAACAAGATACATTTCTACTGTAAGAAGAAGTTGCAGGCTCGATGGTATGAACTGACCACCAATACAAAATTGCAACAAATCCAACCTTCAGTGGATAAATGGTCATCTTGTAATTCTACAGGTAGGAGGGATGATATTTTAACTAGACTGCGTATTGGCCATACACAGCCAACCCACAATTATTTAATGAAGAGTGATGAAGGGAAACAGGCCCCTCTTTGTAATACTTGTCAAGTGACAATAGATATCAAACATATTTTAGTTGATTGTCCTATTTTTAATCATCAGAGGACATTTTCTTCAGGACAAACCTTTAAGAGAGATACGGGGGGAGAATTGTAATACCCTGAACTTGAAAAAATTATACAGAGTATTGGTTTATATCATGAGCTTTAAATAATTTTATTGATTTATTGTTTTAATCCTTTTAATCTCTCCTTATTTTGCATTTAAATATTATTGTGTGAAAGTTGTGTGATTGGTTTTAGATGTTAAAATGATAGCAAATTTGAGAGTACGGGTATGGTTGATTAATTTGCATTATATAGCGCTGAGTGGCCTTTGATGCCCCAGTGCTTGGCTTAAGGCCTAAATTTTATATTCAATTCAATTTGATTCCCTCCTTTGTAATTACTTTTTACCAGGTATAAAGATGTTTTATAATATTTGGTAACAGCATTGGGGTATTCGAGATGAAAATGTGAGGGAAATAACGAGTATTATATCTCCTTGGGGTATAACGTGATGCTCGAAAGTAGGAGACTATGCTTTGTCGACTTCACATTGGTCTCACTCATTTGACACACAAGTTTTTGATGAATGGCTAACACCAGTCATATTGTAATGACTGTTTGGTACCCCTGACAGAGAGGCATTTATTGATAGCATGTCCCAATCTTGGTTACTTAAGAAATAGATATCTGTTTGAGGTTCGAGATGGGGAGGGCAGGTTCATCCTAACCAAGATTCTTGGAGATATTTGTTGTATAATACAATCGTTTTTTAGATTTGTTTCAGAAGCAGGCCTTCTGAAAACTATTTAAATTTTATACTGACCTGTTTGTATATATAGTTTTCAATCGATATCCTTTAATAGTTTATTTATAACAAATGATAATGACATCAAGGACGTTCGATGTTTGGTTGCCAGATCCCCAAAATCAATCAATCAGTAAGGTAATGTGTTTGACGTTGTATTCCACAATTCTTATACTCTGCAGAATGACGACTTGCCTTTACAAACTATGTGTTCATACAGCCCAATTTGAAATTTCTTATGTGTGCCATTTATACTACTCCAATTCCTCAAAAACATTTGTTGACTTTCGTACTTAACATTTATATATGCCTTGATGATTGTTTTCTCTCCATCATTTACCGTTCTAATGGGTTTTTATAGCCCTTCCCTAAATATTTCCGCCTCTTGCCTCTAGCAAGTCATTTGAGGTGGCTTTGCTGAAATGTTGCTTAAAATATTTTCAACTAAAAGTAACACTTTTTTTTTTTAACTTTCATCACTTGTCCTCCCCAATCGCTACTGACTGAAAAACATACTCTGTTCTTTTTCTATTTATGACCCTCGATAATGATGTTGAACCCGACTTCCATCTCCTGTTCCCTTTCCCTTCTTCCTAGTCTCTTGTAAACATATGTATCTATGTCGTTTATTTCCATTACATCAACTATTTATCTTTTTTTTTTTTTTAGGAGAGGTGGGGGGGGGGTTAGGGGGTTGTGCACCAACATTTCAGGATCTTACTCTAATGTTCCTTTCTTTTACTGTGTATGTGTATAAGTAAATTTATGCATACTTATGTATATATACATACATGCAGTACAGTATATATGTATATGTAATTTTATGCTTGGGTGTATGTAATGAATTTATATATATATATATATATATATATATATATATATATATATATATATATATATATATATATACGTATTTATTATTACAAATATGCATTATATCGTAATAATCCTCATACTTCGCACCAGAATTAATGAAAGTCGGGAAAAATTGGAATGTTTCCCTTTTCAATCGTAATATTTTTATGGTCACAAAAATAACATTATACTTTTAGATTCGATATCAAATCCTCTGGCACCTGTAATCCCCAAGCAACCCAAGGAAATGTTGAGAAACTCCATTTCAAATTATCATTTACATTGTTAAAAGATATGCGATAATATCTCATCTAAAAACACGAAGCTGATACTGTATTCGTGACGTGAAGTTTGGTTCCGACTCTATTTCATGTCATTAGAGTATAAAAGTAATACATGGGTCGTATGGAAATTATAGAGGCTTGATGCGAGGACCTCAGATTAAATGATATGGTCAAGCAGGTACTATTATTAAATAGTTCAGCATCCTGAATATTAATCAGGTCAAATTGTTTAGAAATTAGCTATGCCTCTTATTGCAAGACCTTGGGTCATTTTAGAGAAATACTATTTTGAGAACGATTCAGGTGTTTTGCATTTAATAGTGGAATTAATTTGGGTAGTAATATGAATGGTTATTCTTTTTACTTGATCATGTAGCAAAGTTCATCGGTTTTACAGCTTGATCTGTGAAAATGAGCTAATGACTATGAAGACCTTTTTAAGTATGCGGCTGTTTAAAGAGTATGTAACAGGCTGTAATGTATGCTTTGCTATTGCTTAAAATGCAGAATATGTTGCTCTTATTGTGGTATGAGGTATGTTACGTAGAAGTCTGTTAAAGATGGGATGTAGCATTTTGTTACATGGGGCGGGTATATATCTTTAATATATTACACATTGTCGTCTGTAATATTTGATACAGTATTGTGATATATTATATACTGTATTATGCAACTAAAACTTTGTTGATGATTTATCAAGTACAGTACCATAAGCAGATTGACCTTCGTTGGGGCCATACTGGCGGTATTTGGAGCACCGAATAGAGCAAGAAACCTCAATTATTAAAAGAACTTCCTAAAAATAAATCTTTATTTCTTAAGGTCACGGTGTGGGTTTACAGGAAAAGAAAAAGATCAGTAGGAATAGAATATTTCGTGAAGTCTGGTGATGTGACTCCGGCCAAAGAGTATTTTTTACCGTGGGTCAAAGACAGCGTGAAATTTTAATGCTTTATTATAAAATAAGATTGCATCACCTTCAGCAAAGATAAAAGATATTATGGGCACTTGTATTCATAATTATTGGGGGTTATCCATTGGGTACAAGATCATCACAATGGAAATTAGTATCCTTCGTAAGAGTAACTTGTTCATTGGCTTTGGTATTTTATTTCTGCCCCTGTTTTTCCAAATTATTAGAACCTTTCGAAATAAGAATGAGGGGCTGCATAACAAAATAATCAAGAAACAGGCCAAATTAACCACATCAGGTAGACATCAGCGTGTTAAAAATACTTGTAAAGAAAACAAAAACAAACAAAAGAAAATATGATTGCAAATGGCAGGAAGGAAATCGTCTGCAATAAAAAAAAAAAGTTCTCGATAAGTTCCGAGGAGTTTGCAACCCAAAGTCTCTTAAAGGTTTTGGGCCTATTCCCATCACGACCCCCCACCCCCCTAAACTCAACCCACCACCATCGCATACACACCTCCCGGCCAAGTCCCAAGTAGCGAAAGTCTTGAAAAAAAGTTGATCGTTGCAAACTCCTGTCATCCTAAATGACACACGGTTGATGTTCCGAGGGAGAAACATCAAATATCAAAATGAAAATCGGTTGATAGTTTAACTCGCATGAATATTGAGGGGTTTGCCTAATTGGTGTGTCAAAATTAAGATTTTCCGTATATTTCAGTTAAATTAGTAAAATACATATCATAGTTATATTTTGAAAAATTTAATATGTAGATTTAACTGCATCGAAGATTAATCATATTGGAAAGGGAAAGTATGCATAGTGGGATGAAATTCTTTTGATATTCAAAGCCTGCAGGTTTGTTCCCTTTGGGAATTTAGTACTTAAGATAAATATTTGATAAAAGAATTAAACTACTGTAAAACCTTTGAATATTTGAGAACCGTATTAGAATAAATCTTCTCCCGAGATTGGTTTATAAAAGGTAAGCTTCTTTGATGCTTCGAGTATCTAGTTGAATACCTCTGAGTATTTGGGTATTAAAATTGATCACCTTGAAAGAATTTATTGTCGATATTGGCACGACCAGTCAAATATGGGAGCCGTGGTACTTCAAATGTTCTACGATCGAACATTTAACTTCAAGATTTTAGCTCAGAAGTTTAAAGACTTTTGAATCGTTCGATATTTGAATTTACTTAATATTTATATTTCAATGTGGAAATTAAATTTCTTTGAAGGTTTTACTTTTAACGGGAAACTTCTTTGAAGAGTTGAATAATGAAAGATAGCCTAGAAAATAACTGTGAAGATTTGAACATCCTGGGAGAAAAGAAAGTTCTTTGATGACACAAGCTTCAGAGTTATACGAATTTGAAGACCAAAATAGAGAACTGAAACACCCGTAAATATCCCTGAAAATTAGATTACTTTTAATACTTTTTATTTTTCTAAAGTAGTAATTTACACAAGAAATTTTTTTCCTCCATGAAATACATGTGGGCAGAAATCTTTTGAAAAATATCTCTTGAAAGGGGTTTTATTACTGCCGCCAACGAAGTTCGAAGGAGGCTATGTTCCCCCCACCCGTTATATGTTTGTAATTTTTGTGTTTGTGTTTGTTTGTGAACAGCTTCTTGGCCACAATTTTTAATCGCAGAGGAATGAAACTAGCAGTGAATAACTTTTATGTAAAAAGGTGGAAATGATTAAATTTTAGAAGGTCAGGGTCAAAGATCAAGGTTACGGTCAAGTAAAATGTTCAGTTCGCGTAATCAGCCATGAGTTTGAATATCGTTGTCACGGAGACTTCAAAGTTGGTTCATATTTGAGTATGAAAATCCACGCTAATTAATACATGCTAAGGTCCAAGGTCAAGGTTTAGGTTAAGCAAAAGGTTGAGAGATAAGCTGCTGCGGCGGAGATCTGCACTCTGCTGGGTGCCCCTCTAGTTCATATTGAAATTAAATGAAAAGGAACATATTTAATTGTGAATTAATGTTACAGAATAAGCTATGCTTTGTAACGTAAATTGAATATCAAGCATCGTAACATATCCTGCATTATTTTATCCAACTTTATAAAATAATGTAATAATGTATATTCACATGTGTAGATGAGAATTCCATTCATTGTGTTAGAATATTATTAATAAAGATATGATACCTAGTTCGTATTTTAACCGTGGTCATGTATTAGAATAAAGGACATGGAATATATATATATATATATATATATATATATATATATATATATATATATATATATATATATATATATATATATATATATAGTGTGTGTGTTTATGTACGTATGTATGGATGTATGTATGTATTTATGTATGTATGTATAAATATTTATACATATCTGTACAGTGTACAGTATATATGCGTGTATATATATATATATATATATATATATATATATATATATGTGTGTGTGTGTGTGTGTGTGTTTGTATGTATGTATGTATGTATGTATGTATGTATGTATATATAATGTGTGCTTATGTATATATATGCATATATATACAGTATGTATATATATATATATATATATATATATATATATATATATATATATATATGTGTGTGTGTGTGTATATATGTACATAGATTTGCTTGTGTTTATATATGTATAAGTATGTATATATACGTGTATGCAGATATATGTTTACAGTATGTGTATTACATGATATTTAATGTATTTTAAATATTTCATTTTAATTTTTCATTACTTCTTATATCGTTTATTTATTTCCTTATTTCCTTTCCTCATTGGGCTATTGTTCCCTGTTGGAACCCTTGGGCTTTTAACATCTTGCTTTTCCAGCAAGGGTTGTAGCTTAGCTAGTAATAATAATGATAATAATAATATCCTGTTTATACATGTGTATATGCCTGTGTGTATATAATGTGTGTGGGTGATATATATTTAGCAAAAACTGTTCACACATGGAAAAAATAAATGTTTACAATTAAAACCATGACTGAAATGATGTTATAAGATGACTCTGTGTTGTATTTAGTTTACATATACATACATACATACTTAGTCATGCAGTCACAATGTAATGGAGGAAAATATTTCAAGAATTAATGCTTAAGTAGTTTATGTGTGACAATTCCCTGTATGAATTTAATGTGTAAGAATTAGTGTAGAATTGTGCTCTAGAATTAATGTAAAAATTTTATTGTTTCACTTATCATAAAAGACTGTTGGGTCACAATATGGCAATTTCCATAGACAACTAAATCGACTAAGTGTCCAAAACTAGTAATTCACTGGTAGAAAATGTTGTCTTCTGATGTATGTAGTGTATGTGTAAATTCTAACCAATAATTTTCATACTAACTATGATGAATAATTTTGTGATTTACAAAGCACAGATGAATTACCCACCGATTTGAATATTTCCGTTTTAGTAGCAAATTTAACGCACTGGAGAATTAAAACTAAAGGATTATTTTGCTAGATTTTCCTAATAATAATCGTCTTTCAGAAGTGAAGTTGGTGCATGTTACGCTTATTCCGAGAAATTTGTGCTTGCAATGTTCCTATCTTTTTTAAAAGCCATGAATGAAGATGAAAACATTAAAATTACCCTATTGGATTTTGTATCTATGATTATGACAATATTGTTCAAGAATTATACAATGAAGATTTAGAAAAAAAAATTTGTAAGCGTCTATGGAGAGAATACCTCTTGCCATTCCCACAGCCCTTGGCAATAATATAATAAGATTAATAGGCCACCCTGAGATATACCTCCAACAAATATGCTTAAACTTTTCAAAATTATAAAGAAATCTATAAAGTGCTACGAGATATAGCTGATAGTGACTCCACCGAGAAATACTGACGAAGATGTATGGGCAACTTGGTAGCCTAAATTACAATATAATTGTATTTACCATCCACATGAAAAATCAGCACTGATCTATTTGGTATATGCGCCAGGGTGGGTTGTATGAAGAAGGCTAAGGCATGCAATATCCAGCCCATAATTTGTGGAACCATTATCTTCAGTTACATGATAGAACAAGAAAAGTAGAATCACCGAGGTCTCTCTCAAAGCTTATACTTATCTTGAGAACCATTCCCATAACTACAACTGTCGGTAGATGTATAGTATTTGGATTTACCCCTAACTAAAGGGTTAATAAATTTGGGTTGCTTGCTTGTATTTTCATGAAAACACCATGGATATCTATCTGTCTCTTATTTATCTTTCTATCACTCTATGAGTTGTTTTCAAATCCCCGTCAAAATCTAATTGTAGTGAAACATGGGTATCATCATCCCTAGAGTTTATATATAGTATTATCTTGATTCGTTATAACCGAAATTCACAAAATATGGTATACAAAATCAAAATCTGTTTTCATTTGTCGTGTTTATATCTTCATTATTATTATCAATTATATTATTATTTTGAATTTCAACAAAATGTAAACCAAGTAGCTTCCATTTAATTGAAAAACAGATAATTTCCGTTATTGGTGATTTAAATTTTGTGATATGTATGATAAACTAAATATAAAGTTCCAATGATGACTTTA
>NC_090727.1:178809314-178819314 GCF_036898095.1 Palaemon carinicauda | reverse complement strand
ATTTCCACCACATAGATCTTACGCCATAGATGACTCCATTAACGGAGATTAGAAGTCTCCGATTGCTCTTATTCCTGTTAATTTTATGTCTAATATAGTTTTTGTCCTTTTGTAAGGTCTGTATTGTAAATTCCATCGTGAAATACTTATGTCTTAGGGTATTTCCAGACGGTGGGACACTGTCTGACGAACACCAATTGTTACCAGTTAACACTGGGAAGCAGAAAGAAGTGCTGATGACTTCAATAACGAACACTAATGGTTGTGTTCGTAGGAGTTATGCTGGTTAACCTGATGAATTTAACTGTTTGTTTATTAGGTTTTGCCTGCCCTGTAGACAAGGCTAGCTGTAAATCCTGTTACGGAGGAAAGCTGTCATTGGGAAAGAGGAGAGTCTCAGTTGCTAATGGAACTGTAGCCGCAGAACCTATGATCATGAAATGTCAAAACAGATACAGAGTAGTAGGTTGGCCAGGGCACCAGCCACCCGTTGGGTTACTACCAATAGAGAGTTATGGGGCTCTTTGACTGGCCAGACAGTACTATATTGGATCCTTCTCTTTGGTTACGGTTCACTCTCCCTTTGCCTATACATACACCGAATAGTCTGGCCTATTCTTTCACATGACAACACTAAGATTACCAAACAGTACTTCTTCACCCAAGGGGTTCACTACTGCAATGTAATGGTTCAGTGGCTACTTTCCTGGTGGTAAGGGTAGAAGAGACTCTTAGCTATGGTAATCAGTTTTTCAGGAGAATGACACTCCAAAATCAAACCATTGTTCTCTAGTCTTGGGTAGTGCCATAACCTCTGTACCATGGTCTTCCACTGTCTTGGATTAGAATTCTCTTACTTGAGGGTACACTCGGACACACTATTCTATCGAATTTCTCTTCTTGTTTTGTTAAAGTTTATATAGTTTATATAGGAAATGTTTATTTGAATGCTGTTACTGTTCTTGAAATATTTTATTTTTCCATGTTTCCTTTCCTCACTGAGCTATTTTCCCTGTTGGTGCCCTTGGGCTTATAGCATCCTGCTTTACCAACTAGGGTTGTATCTTAGCACTTAATAATAATAATAATGATAATAATAATAATAATAATAATAATAATAATAATAATAATAATAATAATAATAATAATAATTACCAAGATACAAATAAACGTGTTCAGGAAATTACTATAATAAATTCAGAGAAGTGGATTATCACCTTCGCCTACGAAGTTGTGATGAAATTATATTTTCGCCCTTGTTTGTCTGTTTGTTTGTGTGTGAATAACTTTCTTGCCACAAGTTTACACATAGAGTAGTGAAACTTTCAAGGATTAATTGTTACGTCGAGAAGTGGAAGAGGTCAAATTTGGAAAGTCCTAGGTCAAAGGTCAAGGTCAAGCAAAATATCGACCTTATTAACACTAGCCTCAAGAAATAGGTTTCCGTGGTGGGAGTCTGCACTCTCAGAGTGCTTTTCTAACCTGTTACTGAATTAGAAGTCGAAGTAGAAAAGAATCCCTTTGGGGTTAATACAGGAGAGAGCTACGCTAATTGGAGAAATTAAAGAAGACATTTGCACCTCCAAAGTATGGTGTTTCGATGATACAACATGACAGAATCTGCTACAATTATGGAAACGTATGTGTTTAGGTCCATCTGAGATTTCTAACCAGTTTCAGGTTCCTTTAAAATGGTTGAATGGCATCTCTTCACTTCGTCTTTGTAAGCAGTCCTTCCATGCACCGTTCCATTGTCCTCGCAAAGGTCAATATGTTTTTTATTTTATGGTGCACTATTGTTATGATGCACTGCACTTTAAGCTGACAACTATTATTTGTTCTTCCATCACAGACTAATAACAATGTCATAAATACCTGTGTGTTTCCAGCGGACATCAGCTTCGAAAATTGTCTCCCGGTCTTTGCCTGGTAAACGGAGTAGAAACTATAGTAGGCAACTTCATCTGGTACCACTGATTATTAACCTGTCAACTTCCCTCCAACGCTTATTACGTCATGCTTCTTTGCTTTATGATATAGTAATGTTTTTGTCCGATAGACACTGTTCGGCCATGTTGACACACCTTTGCCTTTTATTGATTTTTTATATCACCTACTTTATGTGTTCTAAATGAAAGTTCAAGGTAGTTTTATTTTTCAAAATATCATATATTGTAATTCGTTTCACATACACACGCACACACACACACACACACACACACACACACACATATATATATATATATATATATATATATATATATATATATATATATATATATATATGTGTGTGTGTGTGTGTGTGTGTGTGTGTGTGTGTATGTATGAGAGCGTCCACGGGATAAGCATGAAATATGTATTATAGCCACGAAATGAAAAGTGAAAACAAAACTTTATTTGAGTTAGCGCTTTGGTCCAATTGGTGACATCAATGGACTCAATGACAATAATCATATAAGGAGATCATGTTTATCCATGAAAATTGGATCCCCTTACAGCCAGGCTCCCGATGATTCTATATATATATATATATATATATATATATATATATATATATATATATATATATATATATATATATATATTTATATGTATATATATATATATATATATATATATATATATATATATATATATACATACATATATATATATATATGTATATATATAATAGATATATAGATATATATATGTGTATATATATACATATATATATATATATATATATATATATGTGTGTGTGTGTGTGTGTGTGTGTGTGTGTGTGTGTGTGTGTGTGTGTGAACAAATATGCTTTTCTGTGATACCCAATGTCCTAGGAGCGGAAACTTTCTAGCTCTGCTATATTGTCGTTACATTGATGGTATTGGTGCAAAAGTCATCTGTACCGTATATTTTATAATTAGAGTAACCTAACTCCTCATGGGATCCTTTTGAAGGCGAATGAAACCAGTTCTTAGTGAAGATGATCGATTATAATCCTGTTTTGAAATTGGGTGCAGTTCTTAGCATAGTTTTAAATTGATACATTGCTGGATTTTGTTGGTGGACTGCATTTCAGTCTGTTTGAACAGGTACAATGGTAGATTTTATTATCAGTTTGATTGCATTCCAGGCTTTGAAAATAGTTCAATGCAAAATTTTATTAGTGGGTTGCATGCCAGTATTTTTCAACTGGACAGTGTTAGTTTTTATTAGCTTATTAGTTCCGGTAATTTTAACTGGTAAAATGCGATATTTTTTCAAGCAGATTGCATTCCAGGTTTTGAAGCTAGTTCAGTACAAGGTTTTAATTTTGAATTGAAATCCTGTATTTTAAACCTGGTATAATGCTAGATTTTATTAATGAGTTGCATTCTAGTATTTTAGACTGTTGCAATGTTAGATTTTGTTGACAAATAGCATCCAATTCTTTTTAAACTGATACAATGCTGGACTTTATTAGCGGGTTGCATTCCAGTCTTCTTAAACTGGTACAATGCCAGGTTGTTTTGGATTGCATCCTAGTCTTTTTTTTAACTGATACAATACTGGATTTTACTAGCAGCTAGCATTCCGGTTATTCAAACTGGTATAATGCCAGATTTAACGGTGGATTTCATTCCAGTCTTTTTATACGGGTACAATGCTAGATTTCATTAATGGTTTGCATTCCAGGCTTTGAAAATAATGCAATGCTAGATTTTATTATCGCATTGCATTCCGTTCTTTTTAAACTAGAATAATGCCAGAGTAAGTGAGCTGCATTCCAGTCTTTTTAAACATGTACAATTTTAGATTTTATTAGTGGATTTCATTCCAGGTTTTGAAACTAGTTCGATGCTAGATTTTATTTTTGCGATGCATTCCAGTATTATCAAACAGGTGCAATTCTAAATTTTGCTAGTGGATTGCATTCCAGTCTTTTCTTAAACATTTGCAATGGTAAATTTCATTAGTGGATTGCTCTCCATTTTTTTTTCAAACTGGTTCAATGCCTGATTTTAATCAAGAAATGCGTACATTTTGCTTAAACTGGTGTAGCGCTAAAATGAGCAAATTATTCTTTCTATTGACAATGGGCTGGATGAAATAATTGATTTGCCCCTCTCAATTGTGGAATCTTGTGTTACTCTGCGTGAAATGAGTTAGTGTATTTCAGTATAAAAACATGCTACCATATTGGATAAAGTTTTGAAGCTATCATCTAAAGTCAAGAAAAATCTTAATTGTAATCCATGAGAAATATATGTAATACTATTAAATGTTAACAGCCTTTGTTATTATAAAGGCATAGGTCTCTGCTTTGAGTTCCAGTATCATCATAATAACCATGACTTAGGAATTTGTAAACAATTTGTTTGAAGTTAAAGGTGTTTAAGAAAATTAGACAAAAATAAACTGTAGGTATATTGCAGGATCTTCTTTCAAACGATTAATGAGTTGATGTTGACGTTATTTGAATAGTGTTGTACTTGAAGATGTCTATGAAATTCATAAATGCAAATTTCTCTATGTGATTCAGATTAGTTTGAAAGAATGTGGTATTACTCTTGCTAGTTTTTTATTATTCTAAATCATAGGCTTGATAATACTTAAGATACCTATTATTAATCTAAGTTAGCTTAGCTTTCAGTTTCTGTGAAAGTTGGTTAAATTTGGTTGTTTGCTCTATTTAGATGAAAAGAAAGTGTGTGAAAGGTTAAGTCTGGAGAGTTTATTGAACATTACTCTTTTGCGTGGCCTCTTTGGATTTCATTTGTTTTAATCGATAAGGCATCTTGAAATGCAATGAGGAACAAATAAAGCCCTAAACTATGTGAGATATTTGTTGATTTAGCTAGGAGTGTGGGTAAAAATTGCCAAAAAAGGAGATATGACCGATTGCAATAATTACAGAAGGATCACTCTAACCTCAGTTTTCATAAAAATCTATAGTATGCTCATTCTAAAGAGGTTAGAGAGAAAGAATGATGAAAAGCCGAGAGATGAACAAGCAAGATTCAGAAAAGGTAGAAGTTTTACTGACCAGATTTTCATTTTAAGACATGTGGTACATCTATATGTCGAATATAGAAATCCACTTTTGATGACCTTTGTGGACTGAAAAAGCATTTGATAGTGTGCACCGGCCAATTTTGTGGAGAGTTCTACGTTATTATGGAGTTCCTCTTAAATATGTAAATTTGACAAAGTCTGTTCATGAGCATACTAAGTTCAAAGTTAATGTTAGTGGTGTCCTGTCAAATGAAGTTCTAGTGAACAGTGAAGTACTTCAAGGGAATATGTTGTCACCTATGTTGTTTATCCTCCTCATGGCTTTTGTAATGCATAGAACAGTTGGGATGGTAGAGAAGGATTGGACTGTTTTGGTAATAGGAAGTTAGCTTGCCTAGAGTATACTGATGATGTCTTTATTAGCAGAACACCACAGGATTTGCAATGCCTGCTTACCAGACTGCATGAAATATCAAACGAGGTTGGACTTAGGATAAATAGAAAGACAGAGATGATGAGGACGGAATATGCAATGGAAGATGAAAGGATTAAGGATGTAGAATCATTTCAATATTTAGGAACTATGATCTCTAATGAAGGGTCTTTAGAATTGGAATTTAATGAAAGATTGGAAAAAGGAAAATCAGACAACGGCATGGTTAGGCAAGATTTGGAAATTGAATCGCCTGAAATTACATATAAAAATCAAGCTATATATCAGGTTTGTGAGGTTGGTGTTACTGTATTGACATGAGTCGGGGTATGACAATGAAACAATATCCAACAGATTTTGGAGATTTGAGAACAAAGCCCTCAGAAAAGTATTGGGGGTGAAATGTGGATGAGATCATGATGAGGGGTAGATGGAGATGGTTTGGTCATGCTCTTCGCACTCCCAAAGAGAGATTAATTCACCAAACATTTAATTGGGCTACACAAGGCACTAAAAGACTTGGAAGATTCAGGGCTACATGGCTGAAAACTATGAAGCGTGAGGTAGATGATGAATGGAGAAGTATTGATTTTAAAGCTCAAGATAGAGACCACTAGTGAAATTTAACTGAGGCCCTTTGCGTCAATAGGCATAGAATCCTATATACATATATATATATATATATATATATATATATATATATATATATATATATATATATATATATATATGATATTTGTCCGTTTGTCGAGTTGCGAAGGTAATGCATGCATTTATGAGAAAAAAGTGTTTGATTAGGAAATTTCAAAAATTTATTGTTTCAAAATGGTCACTAACGACGTTTTGTTGGTGCAAAATATTGTAAAATGCTGGCAAGAAACCCCTTTGGCCATTTTAAATATTAAATGATAGTGTCTAAATTTTTTAATTTTTATTGAGTAATTGGATACTCATACTTATGAAAGAGAGAAGACAAGACATTCCTACGTTTTTCGAAAACCGTTCATGAATGCTAATGATGTCAACCGGTGAATATGTAATCAGAAGTGATTGACAGGAATAAGTTGATAACATAGATAAA
Organism: Palaemon carinicauda; assembly: GCF_036898095.1. NCBI lineage: Eukaryota > Metazoa > Arthropoda > Malacostraca > Decapoda > Palaemonidae > Palaemon > Palaemon carinicauda. Next base: position 178,812,823 of record NC_090727.1, on the reverse strand, counting down.
GTGAATGTCAATTGACTCCCGTGATTTTGAACACGTAAATGGTCGTGGTGAGATTGTTGTTGATCTTGCTTTCTGAATATGCTATAAGATACATAAAGGTTACCTTTAGATGAATTATTAATGAATACCTGTCATTATTCTGTCTTGTAATGAGTGCGTGGGGTGACACTGAAATATTGCCTCCAGAAGCCACAATTATTCTCTGTAATTCTTCCCTTCCAAGGGAAGAAGGACTTATATTATCTTATTCTAAACACCAAAACCAGTACACGCACACATACATATACTTATACCATATACTGAATTTCAGGATTTTTATATGGCCCAGAGTACACAACATCAGTTAAAGCCTAAAACATAACAAACAGACTACATTTAAGACGACATTAAGTAGTACAGTTGCCGAGTTTCTAGTCGCGAAATTAAGCTTTACACACATTTATATATACAGTATGTATGTATACACACATATATATATATATATATATATATATATATATATATATATATATATATAGTGTATATATATATGTCTATACATATTTATAGTAATAATTATCCCAGAGTTTACAAATCAGTGTAAAATTATGATGCATACCTTTTTATTTGATATTTGGAATTGTTTACTCATAATTCATGGGAATGGAATTAGCAAATTCATTATAATGTTTATGCAAAACGGATTTTTACATTTGAATATAGAAAGAGTAAAAGTTTGACTTTCATCACAACACCGAGAGTTTGTGTCAGTATGGCATCGGGGATAAGTTCATAAACATTTGAAAGCGAATAGAAACTCTTGACAGAAGTACAAATTATTAATTTTTATTTATTTCATTTATTAGTCGTTGCTGAGAAAGACGATTGATAATGATGAAACAATATAACGCTCGTGAAGAGAACACATAAAGCAGACAACAATCCGTATCACATCTAGATTCGACTAAGTAAAACATTTTTGTAAAAATAAATAAAATTTGATAATAATAATAATAAGATAATGAGAAGATGGAGATAAGAACCTGACTTACTTGATGATCTTCCCTTCTTCTTGCCTGAGAAGAACAGAGAGAGAGACACAGAGTTAAAGAAGGCGTGAAAAAATAAGAGAGACACGTACACATAATATATACCCACGGCAAAGCTCTAGCTGAAGGTCTGGCCACTTTTCTTCTATTATGAATGTTGGTGCTTTTATATACGGGGGTTTCCTGTATACAGTAGATATTGTTGCAATGCACACTCTATACAGTACGCGCTGTTGTAATATTTACTCTCTATAGTGCATGCTGTTGCAACCTATACTTTATACAGTTGAAATGCACGTATGTTCTGTACAGCTGATGACATTGCAATACATACACTTTGTTTTTTTTTTATTGCAACACATGCTCTATATAGTGGAAGCTATTGCACAGTCCATGTCGATGTAATATATACTCTGTACAGGAGATGTATTTGCAAGCAATTACTTTAGTTTGAAGTATGGACTGTTGTAGCATATTCTGTGTACAGGAAGTACTGCTACAACTCCATGTTTACATATGTTACTTTGTATACTCTATGCAATAAGAGGGCTCTGTATAGAGTATATACCATTGCATCATATACTTTATTAACACAGTATATGATGTTGCAATATATACAGACTATAAAAAGTAGATGTTGCAAAGACACTTAGCAAATAAGAGAGATGTCATTACAGTACTTATTTCTGTATACAGTAGATTGCCACTTGCACTTTCTTTATACAGTTTATAGGATTGCAAAATATTCAGTTTTTTTAATAGGCATTACTGCATTCTAATCAATATGCTAATCTTCTAGCCAGTTTTACATCAGTGATCCCTTTAGTTTGCTTTTTTGAAAACTGACACTATATCATTGAAATTTTCTGCTTGATATTATGAAAATTTCATCTTAACACTAATTTGCTTAAATCTAATGAGCTTCTAGCGAAGAGTTTTATAAATGGTGGCAGATTTGGATATTTATTTGTAGGTTCTAATATTTCTTTGTTATATCTATCTGTATTATGATGTGTTTGTTTTTTGCACACTTTGGAAACAAGTATCTAATAGTTTAAAAGTTTCATTCTGGATTTTAAGACATTTTGTAAGTTTACTGTTTGGACATATTTCTGATATTTAGAATTGAGAAAATTTATAATACATTAGCCATATACTCATATACTCTTAACCTTACTTTTTGAAAAAATAATTTCATAATTGTAAAAAAAAAGAGTTTGATGATGCCTTCATTATTTCAAGTTGCTATTTTGATAAATATGTTATTTCAATATTTATGATTAATTCCAAGTTCTGTTTTTCAACGCTCTTGGATATAATTTTTTTTTCTAAACTTTTTGTTGATTCATTTCATAATATTGTCATAAATTAACAGCATTCAAATAGATTTTTATCTTTTTATTACTTAAAAAAGCTTTCTGAAATCTACTTTAATGATGACAATATTTTGTTTCATATATTGCTATTACTTTTAATTTTAATTCAACTGATTTCATATCCTTATTTTTCCCTCTGGTTTCCTTTGTTGCATTAGTTTTCTAAAAGTTGTCTTTAACAATTCCTCTTATTTTACTTAATATTGACGTATTACTTCAACTCATATTAGGTTATAGTTTTCTTAAATCAGTTTAGTGTATCTTTACTCATTATCTATTATAACTCATTTGCTTTATTTTCTAATTCTTATGTTGAAAAAAAATCCTGTATTTATTGTCGTTACTCTTATTTTCTTAATCTTTTACTACACACTTCTATTTATAGAATCCTATATCCTGAACATTCTGATTTACTATGATGAATTTATATTTCCTTTTACTCAAAGAAAAAAAAAAAAACATCACACCTGTTATCACTCATCGGCAGTGCATTGAAAACCCCAACCATACATAATGTCATTCACCTCGTGTTGCTTTCACCAAAATATTCTCTTCTATTCTTTCCACATAACCAAACCATTTTCAAGACACTGAATCATCTTTTCGCCAATGCTAAGTATATCCATGTTTATATTCCTTAATGTTTTCTACCAGATGATATCTAATAATCAATCAACCAATCAATGTTTTTATGGCATACTGTTTGTATACTAAGCAAATAGTATATTTCTACAGAAAAGGCTAATTTTCTTTCATTCGTTAGTCAACTTTCTTATTTGAATCCTACATATGATAGTAAACTCAAAAATCCTTCATACAGTAACATTCTCCTCGTAGGTTTCATGAAAATCTTAAGTCTTTTCCGAATCTTTGTCAAATGCCATCTTTACTTCACCTTTTCTGTGATCCACCATAACCTGTCCATCTCCCTCGCTTCTATTTATCCCATAACATTACTTCGACACTCATTTACTTACAAACTCGTTTTCTTATATACATCTTACATTCACTACCAAACTCTTTGTGACTATTTTCTGCATTTTCTCTTCGCTATAATCCACAAACTACCAATTCACAGCGCATTAACATCTTATATGTTTAACTT
>NC_090727.1:178791814-178801814 GCF_036898095.1 Palaemon carinicauda | reverse complement strand
TTTGTAAGTTATAGAAAACACAAGGTACTGAGTGTAAGGGTTTTACAATTGAAACATAAGTTTATTTGAATTTATCAATATTTTCTTCGAAGTGTTATCTGAATTAACAATTTTGGATGATCAGGAATTGATAAAAAGAGAGACAAAAACCAACAAAATGATATTGATCAAACAAGCATGCATTTTAACAATTAGAACACAAGTAGTATTTGAAATAGATATGTATGTACCTGTCTGGGTGGAAGTGTCGAAGAAAGCACATGAAGTTTCTACAGTCATAGTGGCAATGGTCCCATCTGTAATCTGAGCGCAAGAATCCCTTCGTCCTCGGGATTTCGACATTTCTTCACTCTGAGTACTCTGCCGTCGGAAGTTCCTAGCCCTCATGATGTCCTCGGTAGTAGACTGTCGGCGGAATCCTCTGGAGATGAGAATTTCTTCTGTGGTGGACTGCCTTCGGAGGCCTCTTTCTTTGGGAGAATGTTCCCTAGATGAGCAGGTAGATGAGGAATCTGGCGATCGAGGGGACCGGGATGAACGCCTCCCTCTGCCATGGTATTCTACAGCGGTGGTTGACTGCCGTCTTAGCCTACTTCTCGGAGATGTTTCCCGGGAATTTGAATCACTAGCTTCTGGTGATAAGTGGGGTCTTGAGTCTCGTCTTGCTCTTCTTCCCAGTGACAATTCCTCTGCTGCGGCTGAGTCAGGGGATAATGAATCTCTACGACCTTTTCTCGACAGTCCATCTGTCTCTGGGGCATCTGGTGATAGGAAAGGCCTTGAACCTCTCCTGGACCCTGGTATTGGCAGATTTTCTTCAAATGTAGTTGATTGTCTTCTGAGGCTTCTGAATTTTGGGGATGGCTCTCTACTACCTCTACCTGAACCTCTCTCAGGAGACACTTGTGGACGAGAGTCTCTTCTCCCACGATAAATTTGTGTTGTGGAATCTCGACGAATTGTAGTTGTTGGTGATGAGGGAGCAGGTGAAGAAACTGGGGATCTGGGTTCTATTATTCCGGGTTCTGATTGGTCTTTGCAACTTGATACCTGGGATACCAAGGAGGTCTGGGACACATGTGACTCGGCTGAGGCCTGTGTTGTAACGATAGGCCTAGGTACCAAGTCCCTAGGTTCAGGAGAGGAAACATGCCTAGGGGAATGTATTTCAGGTCGGTCAGGAGAAGCAGTCTTATCAATGCTATTTCTTGAAGATCTGGAGTATACTTGTGTTGTTGAATCACGTCTTTCCTTTTTTTCTTGCTCTAAAGAGTCTCTCCTTCTGCGTAGAATCTCTGCCACACTTTCTCTTCTAGCTAAGAATTTGGCAATATCTGTTCTTATATCTGTACCACTTTGTCTTCTCTTTTTCATTTCTGCTGACGATTCCCTCCTGGTTTTGTTGCGGGGAACGTCTACCATTGAATCTCTGCGTCGCCATGGCAAAGACTTGGCTATATCAGCGAGGGATTCTCTTCTTGTAAGATCTCTACTCTCCCTACGGGCTAGCGGTCCTACTGGGGTACTGGTGTTCGACGTGCAAGTGCTGGTTGAGCGCTGCTCCGTCGTTTCCCGGCGACCCCAGTCACGAAGGATGTCAGTGAGTTGCGCCAAGGAGGATCGGCGACGGCGGGTTGTTGGAGGTGAGGTTTCCCTCACCTCCCTCGGCGGCTCGATGGTAGTAATTTGCGCCGAAGAATCCCGCCGGCCCACCCGTGGCCTAGGCGACGAACTCTCACTGTGGATGTCATCGTAGCCATTGCCCCCCTCCCAAACCAGTCCCACCTGGTGACTCAAGATTGGGAGGTTACACACAAAGCAAATGGCTGACATCCTCCTGTGGGAAAACATTGTATGTTAGTTACCATTTTTCTTTGAGTTTCACGTATAAATGATAGCATGATTATATGACAACATACTTGGCATGGGTGACTGCCATGAGTTACACACACACTGGCATGCTATTTTAGTTTTAGATTGAAATACTTAATCTTGAAAGTAAAATTCAAGTCATTAGAGATATTTATAAAGATACTTAATATCTTTTAACATGATACAGGGGTGATTCGTTATTATTATGGGTAACCTCCAGATTCATTCGGGTGAGAGTATTACATTAAAGTTACATCAGTTCCTTTAAAATATATTAACAGTTAAGGCTAAGAATAATGATCTTTCATTAACAGTGACCACAAAATCAGGTAATTTTAATTAAAACCAACGAGATTTGATAAATGTGTTATGGAATAACAGTTCTTGGAGGTTTCCCATCTAATATGATGATTAAGACCTTTGCTTCCCAAGCAATGCTACACAATGACATAAAACTACGAAGACTTACAAAGGAAAAATATTAGTTGTCTGTTTCCTATTTTAACCTAAAGGAAGTATAATATATTTTGTGAAATAGGGAGCATAACTATTTTAATATGTAGAGTAAAGCGTCAATTTCTGTTATGTTCCCAAAGCTCTCTCTCTCTCTCTCTCTCTCTCTCTCTCTCTCTCTCTCTCTCTCTCTCTCTCTCAGGGAAATGAATTTGTATGTTTGATTTAATCACTAGTATGCATAGCATAGCAAATAAGACTACATCTTATATAACTATTATTTGTTACTGATGTAATTATGGTGATTGATTAGCATGAAGAAACTAATTCATAGAGTATCCCATAAAAGTAAATACTTGCATCGTTTTCTATAGTATCCGCATAGGAGAACCACCGCTTAAAATATTAGGGGATACCATTGCATTCTGTTTTTCAAGATATATTTGTCGGTTTCTCTTATTTATCAAGGGATAGTTTTAATCTAAATCTGTGAATACATCGTTGCTGTTGGATCTTATTGTGGCGTAAAATAATTTTATTTGATATACAGAGCTTAGAATGTTATCGTCAAAATTGGTTGAACACTGTCCACAGCTCTCTCTCTCTCTCTCTCTCTCTCTCTCTCTCTCTCTCTCTCTCTCTCTCTCTCTCTCTCTCTCTCTCTCTCTCTAAATCATCATGTTGCCTCCCCCATAAGATTTTATAGGGCTATGAGTTATAGAACCTTGTAAACGTAAGTGTTAAATGTAATTCATAAGATTTTGTGAAGACCTGTTATTTAGCATCCTAACTTTGTGAGCATTAAACTGGTGTTTTTATTCATGTGATGTGGTAAATGTAAATGAATAGTTATTGCTTTCACACGTGTAATCGTGTACAAAGTGAATTATCCACCTGATTGAAACAAAATACACATTTATTATTTCTGAAAAGTAAAGAAATTTGATGTGCAAATTCGGATGGTAGTGATTTGTATTTGAATGATAGATGGAAGTGGAAAAAGTTTTGTATGTGAATAAATATGCTGTATTCTGCTTGAGACAGGGGATTACAAGGAAGGAGATCTATATACAACATCATCCTGTTTAATAGGTTCACGCAGTTCTAAAACCACGCAATTTTAGCTGGAATGGAAGTACCTTGGCATCACTAATGCATTTTAAAGGAGGCAACGGCATTGCCTTATTAGATTTATTATGTTTTCCATAAAACAGAAACACAGGGAAAGAACTGGTCACGAAATGGATAGTCACTGTTCAACATTACTTCAGAAAGATGGCTGAAGAAATATACAGTAGAGATGGATGGTATTCATAGACAAAATTAGACGAAGGAAGGGAGATTTGGTAGAACGGAAATGATAGTTCACCTATCAGAAATTAAAAGGATTTTAACTAGTAACTTTTATACTCTATTCTTTTAGCTATTATTGTGTTTCCTCATGCACAAATTTGTTTTTAAACTTCTATTTTTTTTATTGAGAGTTTGGAGCTGAAATAAGCCTTTTAAGTACAGAAACTGTTAATGAGTTGTTATTAAGTTCGTCATGCAATGGTTTAGGCAACGACATTTCGTATTTAATTACTGTCGAGGATTATGAGGCGAGCTGTGGTTTACAGTGGCCAACTGTTGTAGTAGTAAGTAGTAGTAGTAGTGTTTTGTCCACTAGCGCAGAACAAGCAGGCAAACAGGAAACAAATACACGTGGGACGTAAATTTAGTTTAAAGTTCTATGATATTAGCATTTTAGTTTTAGTTTATTTAGGTTACCGACGGACTCCTTGTACTCATCACCTTCATTCAAGTTTCCTCTGAAATCACAGCCTATATTTTATTCAATTGCTCATCGATAAGCGTCACTGCTCTAAAGCTGTTCATATACTGGAAATGGGGAGATGATTAATCCATGAATTTTAATCGTAAACGCTATTGATTGTGAGTTTAATTCTGAAATTCTCGCTATGAACGCTACTAAACCTAGTGTACATAAACTATTTCCATGATGAAGTGTATTTAGAGCGAATGTAAATGTGATCTTTTTCATTATAAATAATTTTGATCTATTAACTTACACAATATTGAAAGTAATAGTTTCTAATGGCTAGTAACTTCATGTACTGTATTGGAACAAATCTGTATGATCGACTCAATATTAATCCATATCTTATCTTTTCCGTATGCATTACTGTCCATTGTTTACAGGGAAAACCGCTTTAAGTGTATAAAAAAGGAAGCGGTATATTAACGGCAAATCAAAGTCACACAAAATATGATAATACTTTACTACCATACAATAAGTGAGAATCCACACATTAATTAATCAATAACATCGGGATTTATATCATTCGGAATAATTATGACATTTTACTCCGAGTATATAAGAATAAGTATTGCCCAGCAAAAGATTTTGGAAAGTACTACGCCAGTCAATCGCGTAGAGTTAAGTGTCAAATATCTTATCCCCGACGTTTGTGATAATTTAGTTATACTTAAACGCTATATTTGATATCAAGAACAATTCTCACGATAATAAATGCATTTTTTTTTTTTTTAATCTCCACTTGTTCCGGAAGAGAAGACGACTCCTGCATTAATCTTTATGATGGAAACTAGTCAATGATGTGATCAGTACAAAAAATTCCGTCGGATTTCTTCTTTGCTTAGTGACTGATTTAGATTCTGAGTTGTAGAGATTCGTTTCAACACGAAAGAGCCACAGGATTACATCCATGATCAGAAGTTAATTTACGAAGGGCCAGATTTCTGAATGTTTTTCCAGTTTTTGGGGGGATGTTTTCTTTTCATATATATATTAAATCAATGACCTTTAGTATCGGTTTTGCCTTATTATTAAACTCGCCATTTAATCAGATTTAATTGTATCTTGCTCATTTTAATTTTTTTTCCTCTCGTTAGTTCTACCTGTTGTAATGTAATTAGTTTTAGTGATTTTTCATTTAATGATTTAATTTACGATCGGGACTGACACCTGTTTTACCATTTTCAAAGCAATATACTTATATATTTTATAAAAAATAAACTATTGATACGTAATTATTACCAGACTTTTGATTGTTTTTTTTTTTTCGTCCGTGACTGATAAGTAACATTTTGAATATATTTCTAATTTAAATTTTATCCTTGTTATATTTTCTTTCATTTACTTTATTGTCCATATTTTGACTCTACATTTTTGTGGGAAATTCCTTAACTTTATATTTTCTGCATTTTATAATTGCCACGCCTTTTCATTTCAACCATTGACGAGTAGTATTTTACCAAAATAGTATCTGTATTTCTGTTTCATCCTCAGAATTCTTGTTAGTGTTTCCAACATATCTGCGAAAACGTTATCAAATACGTGTGAATTTTAGAAAATATAAATTGAGTTATAATATCCTTCTATTATTTGATTTTTAACAATATTTTAATATTTTCTTTCAACTTTGTGGTGTGTCTTTACCAAATTAGCATTTGTATCTCTCTCTCTCTCCCATCTCTACGTTTTCTCTGTAATCTCTATAAAAATTTTATGAATTATGAATTATATTAAATTAATTCCGTATTATCTATGAAACTAAACTTAATGAATTCACTTAGATATAATAAGTTCATAAAGAATCAACATATTATAAGGAAAAGGAGAGTAAGTTTTATCTAGGGAGAGAAGAATAAAAATGAATTGGTATGGTATATTAATGTAAAGATATTTCACAGGAAACAACTTGGAGCCTTTAAGAATATCGAATATACTTTCATAGTGTTGTATTTAGTTTTAAATTAATTTTACGTTATCTTTTCAGCAATATTATACATGGAATCATATTTTTATACTCATATATTGTCATTATTTATTTTTGAAAACACATTTATTGGTCTTCAATCTCCCAAGTTTTCATGTCAAGGATATACGCATTTAGTCATGGTAATGGCATTTACCAAATGAATTGATATGGTTCCAGAAATTGTCAAATTTGGAAAGTAACAGAGTAACGAGTTAATTGTTACTATGAACGTGCTCTTACAAATTACGTTACGGGACATCCCATCTTCATGTTAGTTTCTGTCAAATGCTTCAGGATTTCCTGTATTGTTAATAAATTTTTATGAATTAAGTAATACCCAGAGACGCCCTTTCTTCAAACCAATTACTTTAGTGAAGTGATGGGAAGCCTGCTATATGTTCAAGATCTACCATTTAATATTTTCTGTCGTCCAACACTTGTAATCAATCATACTTTTAATCTGCAATCGTAGAACTTGGACATCCTGTTATACAGTATGTTAATAACTGCTGTATTACAACTACAACCTACACATGTTATCATGATAAGTTGAATTTATGAAATTGTCCAACTAGATTATCAGGTGTAACTAATTCCCTTGCGTGAATTAAGTTTGATCAACTCAGATACATACTGTGTTTGATTTTTTTTAATAGGGATCTTTTTCTACGCTTTTTTGTTTGTATTAGACACTTTTCACAAGGATAGGACGGTCTTTTGTGTAATTGATATCTGTAATATGCTTCTGGGCGTAGCAGCGGGTAAATATTTCCTTAAATACGCTGTTGGACATCACAATGAGTATCTGTTTACTTAAATACGCATTCGAACATCCAAACCTACTGTGTGTTTGATATCTTGAGTATTCTAATGACCATTATTTCACACAATTAACATCGTTGTTCTACCTATGGACATTTCATTAATATTTTTTTTTTTTACTTTTTTATTAATATATATCCCTAAATTATTCCTTTTAGCTATTGGTAAAACATTCAGAAATCTGGCTACATCTACCGTCCTTAGCGGGTTGAGTTGTTGAGTTAGAGAAGGTGGCCCCAAGTGCGAGGTATTTGTGGTTTTTAATAACCCAGGTGATACGTTTCCAGATTTTTTTTTAGGACGACATCCTTTCCTTTCTTTATAGACAAAAAGTCCCAATTGCGGTAGGACACCTGTGTTTAATAAGAAAAATATATAAGAATATGGTTAAGAATGAAATAAATTTTCTTACTTTTTTTCGAAGGGGAGGGGGATTTTGGGGCTCGCAATGACATCAGTGTGGTTATAGAAGCAAATAGTTTAATTTTTAACAATTTTGATAAGATATCTGTTTAAAGAATGAAGTATAGTATTACGAGTACATTGCGAACCTTTGTTTTCCTATTTATTGAAACTGTGTGTTTAGAGAATAGATATACTGTATTATTGAAATATGTCAAATGTGTAAATATGATATATTACTTAAGTTTATTTTCATAAGATCTTATGTAAAATTTTAGATATTTACAATATAAGATGGAAAACGTTGCAATTTACTTAGATTTTGAGAAAATGTATTCAGAATAATTTTCTATAGCAATTAGAAAAGTTAGAATCATGTGTGCTGTATATTCGTGTGATATGTTTATATGTTTTATTTTTTTTATCAAGGAGTAGTTTGTATATGATTATATTTTGATTTATATTAATTCCTATCAGAGCACTTAAAATTAATTTCGAAATAAAGAAATGCAAAAATAGAAGATCATGTCGTTCGAAATACCTGTAATAGACGAGAAAGAAAATTATGAGACCAAATTGCAGACTATAAAGATTAATTTAAAATTAAAGCTACGAAAAAGGGACCAGGCATCAATGCAGTGGTGACGTTTAAAATTAATGGGGCAAAATATGCAAAAAGGATGAATATTTTTAATCTGTTTTGGTAGAACGGGGGAAAGAAGCATAAGCCATTATAATGAATTGAAAAATATAGATTTCTTTTGACTTTTAAAAATTAAATATGGAATGGAAAAATTTTATTTTTTCTACATTTTTCTTCTTTTTTTAAATTTCCATTTTTTTTTTTTTTCAAAGGGGAATCAGGGCAGCATATGCAGGATGCAGGGTCAGTTGGTATATGTCACCTGTTATGTTTGTGGACAGTTTTGAATTTTTTGGAAGAGGAGAGTCAAGGAAATCACGGAAGTGAAGTAAGGGTGTGTGCCTTGGGTTCACTTTTGGGACCTTGTACATTATTCTTTTTTTCTTTCTTTTTTTTTGAAGGGTGGGAAACCTGGGTTTTATTGTTTTTGTCCTTTATTCTTTTTTTCTATCTTTGTTTTGTATTTGTTTTTGTTTCAAGGGATCTGAACCACAAATACCACTCACCAGGTTTTACCTGATAGCCAGAGTTAAATGGTGGGGGTTCACCTGGATCGCTCCCATAATGGAGGAGAGTGTTCGTCTTCCTCCTCCTCCACGATGATTGAGGCGGTGATAGAGCTGCCCACTCCTGCAAAGGGGGAGAGGGGGAGGGGGACGGTGGAAGGGAGCATGGGAGAAGGGCATAGGTCATAGGCACACGCAATATGTGCACGCGCGTTGTGGAAAGAAAAGAAAAACACGCAATATTTTAGTTTTCTTTTTTTTGGGGGGAGCTGAACAAATCTTCCTTATGTTATTTTTTATTGTATATTGGTAAAGAGGGCGGGAGGGCGAGGTTGGAGAGTAAGGGCATGTGGAAGGGTTATGCTTTTTTTTTGGGGGGGTTGGGGGTTGTGAGGGGGGCGGGGGAGTTGTGGGGGGGGGGTTGTACTTGGGCATGGACTTGGAAGATATTTCCTCCCCTTCTGCTAACACTTTTATTGTCTTTATTAATTTAGATAAGAATTCCGGAATATATATTCACCAGAGAGAGAGAGAGAGAGAGAGAGAGAGAGAGAGAGAGAGAGAGAGAGAGAGAGAGCAAAATAAACATGGAGGTGGCTCGTTACTCTCTCTGGTCACTTATGTTAATTAATCTTCAGGTGAAATGTACTCGCACTGATATACATTCGTTAGTGTAATCTCTTACAAAATCAACTTATGACTGAAATTCTAATTGTCTTTGAAATTGCCTTTAGAACGCTCAGTGCCCATATCAGAAATGCTTATAAGATAACCTGCTGTGCCAGAGACACTCTCATTGTTGAACACCTGGCCGAAGTAAAAGGTCCCTCAGAGATGCCAGGAGAAGATGAAATGGCTGGTAACTCTAAATAGAAATATGATCAATGTGACCTTTTCCGTGACCTTATTTGGCATGCAGCCACTGATACTGAGCTTTGTTTTGTTTCCCAGCAAAATGGCACATACGTAAATCTTATAAGCGTAAATGCGGATTTTTTCTTGATAAAGATGAGTATGACGTTTACTAGTTACTCTAAAATGGTGTATAAGGCAATTGAGGATTTCTTTAGCTGCGATGGCACATGAGGATTTATTATTATTGGAATTATAGAAGTTTGTTCTTTGCTAATAACTATAAAATAGACTTTGTTATGCTGATGGTAATGTAAGTTACTTGAATTTTTTATTAGATTATAGAAAATGAACGTGTTTTCCAATGACCGGACAACCCTACACAATCTTGCTTTAATACTTTTTTTTTCCTAAGATTAATGTCTGAGTCTATTGCTTTTTTATAAATCTAATGTAACATGGGATTTACCACCAAATGAGAAATCAGTTACTGTTCGGACAAATCAGATACATTCAAGGTTACTAAATTAATGTACGCCATCAATTTGCTTTCTCACAATCTACATATTGTATTTGACTTTAAGATTGAAATTTAGGGAGAAACATCCTTCACGTTTATATTTTTTTTTCAAAAGAAAATTCCAAACTTTTTTTTCACCTGCACT
>NC_090727.1:178774490-178779490 GCF_036898095.1 Palaemon carinicauda | reverse complement strand
GTCAAAATACAGTAAATTTATATGATGATTGTTTTATAATAAATCATATTTTGATTTTAAAACTATCAAGTATATCCTCTATGTCCCAAAGATTTCTCAATGCTTTCAGCCAGTACGTGAAAAATAAATCTCGATATTAGACAAAAGATACTTTATATAACAATAAATAAAGAAGCTGAATTGGCATCCACTGTGTTATTTCTTGCTAAACCGATAAAAGTTTTCTGATACCATCTTTTGTTACAAGAAACTCTCTGCAATGTTTAGTTTGTCTCTTCAACGTTGAATTTATATTGTAGAGTTTAATTTAGTGTAATTTCAAAGGAGGTATGTAGGAAAATTAATATAATATATTTATATATATATGTATATATATATATATATATATATATATATATATATATATATATATATATATATATATATATATATATATACTATTCATATAAAGATAGGCATAGAAATATATTGATAGTGATTTAAATTCTGTACGAATACTAACTGAAATAGCCTAGATGATGAGTACTACAGTATAGTGAGTATAGGAATCTGATTTGTGGTATGCCTCAGCTTAGTATTCTTGGCCAGTTACTTTTCATAGTATAGAATAAATATGTGGTTTGGCCTAGAAAACAAGCTTGTTGCATATGCACATGATGCTACTCCCTTTGATACAATTCCATCTCCTAAATATAGATCTGTGGTTGTTAAATCCCTCAACATAGATCTAGCTAAAACTAGTATATGGTGAAAATTATGGGACATGAATTTGAATCCAAACATAACTCAAAGTGTGATTGTAAATATGTCGAGGACTGTGGCTTCTCAACATCCAGATCTCAGAATTGGTAATATTTCTTCAATTCTACATAACGGCTATAGGTGTGATTCTTAAAAAAACATATTCGGCTTAATTAGAAAGTCTTTTAAGACTTTTGGACATCAATCTTTTCTGAAGAAGTGTTTTAATTCTTTAATTTTGCCTTCTTTTGAGTATTGTTCTGTTGACTGGTTTTCAGCTGGCGAATCTCTTCTTAATATGTTGGACAAGAACTTGCTGTCTATTAAATATCTTATTCCCGATCTGCACATTAATCTCTGCTACTGTAATCCAGTTACGTTTTTATGAATGTTGCATAAAATTTTTCATAACTCAGACCATCCTTTGTATTCAAATCTTCCATGTCTGTACTATCGTGCTCGTAATACTAGGTATACAGATAATTGTAATAGTCGTGCCTTCTCCATCATAAGGCTCAATACTATGCAGTATTCTATAAGTTTTATTCTAGCTGTAACCAATTGTGTAATGATCTTACTAATCAGGCAGTTGAATCGGTGAAACTTCAAAAGTTTGAACTGGCTGACGGAAGTCTCTCTTTATAGATTATAAATGAAATTCTATTTCAATGTTGTTACTGTTCTTAAAAGGATTTATATTAATTGTTCATTACTTTTCTTGTAGCTTATTTATTTCTTTGTTTCCTTTCCTCACTGGGCTATTTTCCCCGTTGGAGCCTTTGGGCTTATAGCATCCTACTTTTCCAACTAGGGTTGCAGCTTAGCTAGCAATAATAATAATAATAATAATAATAATAATAATAATAATAGACTGTAATTAGATATATAATGAATAGTGCATTTTGTATATATTCATTTATATATATGTCGTAATGTTGTTTAGATAGCCTTTGTAAGTTACACGAAAGGTAGTTTATAGTAAAGATAATTCAATCGTTCTACGTGTAGTGTTACTTGAAAAAAGTAAAAGTTGCAATTTTGAGAAACCAAATGACTACAAGGTTTGTTAACGAATTTAAAAAAAAAATATTCATGAAACATTGAGAACGCGAAAATGTAATGAAAATTAGTCAAATAAAACTTTTTCTTATTTAAACGGTACGTGCCAACCTTGCAACGCTTGGCGTTTTTCTGACGACAATTCGTTACTGAAATTCGTATCGCACAGTCTCATTGAAGTAAAACATAACGGCATATTGATGATTTGCCAAGTTTTGACATACACACAAACAGACACATTTAGATATAAATAATTTATGTAGGTAGATTGATAGGTATGTTTTAGTGTAAACTTGTGTTTAAATATGCTGAGAATTAAATGTTTTGAAGTTTCAATGTCGTGTGAAATTTCTCCCTGTCTATGACTGCAATTTTCTTGAAGCTTATTTGGGAATTCAAACAGTTACATAATAGAGAGTTTTTGTCTAAAGTAAATTGGTGGAGCGCCCGGAACGTTTTTCATTTATATTACTGTTCTTCATATATTTACATTTCAATGAAAAAAACACATAAGCAGGTTAAGGTTTTATTTCAAAATCTATAGTCTTTGACGAATATTGGTCTCTGTGATGAAGGATTACATTGAAATAGATGGCCCATAGATTACGGTTCTGGAAATATTCCGATTTTTTTTTTCAAAGTTTTAAATTTGTGAAGAATGTATATTTTGTTTTTTTCATGGTGATGTGGACAGAAATTGGATTCTTATTTTTGGCGATTGTACTCATTTATGTGGGTCTGTAGTGTGAACCACACTACTGCTAGCATTTATTTTTTAACAGGGACTTTGCTGAAATCGTTTATTATTGATCGATATTTCAAAGTTAGTGATAATATCTTTATGTCTTTTGGGTAGTATTCCGCAAAGTAAAATTTAATTGTATACTGATTTTTGGGGGGGAATAATTACATGCGTAAAGTTTCCTCTTTCATCAGAAAGTTAAATTTGAGTCTTGTAGTTTGTAAAATTTTAAGTTGTGGTATTTTTATGGCAAATATTACACAATCTTAGATATACTTACATAAATTACATACACTGTATTTATGGAATCTAGGTAAGGAAATCATTAGTACTTCTATTGTTTTCAAGCTATATGAATACTAAAAATCAGTTGAAAATAGCTACTCAAGACGTACAGTTTGAGAAGACCCATTTTATTTTTGTATTTTTTTTTTTTTTTTTAGATTAAGTACACTGAGAAGTTAATGTATGTTAACTTATTTACAGCATTGAATTGTACATGAGAAACAATGATGAACCGCATTATAGTAAGATATAATTAGAGCCATGGTTTAATGAGATCTTCATAAGGTCTGTTTTGTGTGTACTATAATGCAATCATAAATCATTAGTTTTTTTTTTACATGGAAAATTGTTAGGCGATTCCATAATATATAAAGTAAATATTCATATCTTTATCTGGTTAGGAATATATATAATAATGGAATTTTTATCATGGAATATGAATATTGAAATGTGCAGAAATAGCCGGTATATTCATGTTAAAGAAAACATTAATTATTTATTAGCAAATTGGTGTGCTTGTCTTCGGTAAAATGCATTTAATATATGACATAACAGAAGTCTGATTTCTATTCACTAGCTTCGTATTCTTAACGTGTTCACCAGAAACCAATATGACGAAATATTAACGGAGAATTCCTAACATCTATTTAGGTATGTATTGGAATACATTAACTGAATTTATGTGCTATATTCCATTTATATACAGTAAAGGATTTTGTAGGTTGGAGTCAATCCCTCACAAGTTAGTTAAACGTGGATTCTGGTATCCGTAGACTTATTCACGGTTCCCTATATGTAGCCTACTGTAAATGCATATCTATAACATTTACAGTATATAAGTCATTTCTTGATTTTTATGAGAGCAGTAATATTTTTGCGATTATCTAAATCTATATGTATAAATAATCCCATTAATTGAAAAGTAAATAAATTTTATAAAACCGTAGGTGTGGGAACAGTGATTGTGATACCGGTAATTAATAGTGTTTATAAGCATTGAAAAGTACCAATTAAAACGATTAGTACTCGTACTTTTCACAATTTTTACTATTATAATTGTTCCCAAAAATACTATCAAGTACTGTTTTCGCTTGAAAGGATCTTGGTTTTACGGTTATTCCATGTGTTGCTACCACTAAATTGCATGTAACATTTTCATAATAAGCTATTTTACTGTCATGGTAATATTTGCACCAATACCATATCTATTACAACTTTTATTTTCAATATATTGTTTTACCACTACTTTATCTTTTTGTAACTTATCCCTACTATTTTTAATAGTAGAATAAATTTTTCATCACGCTATCTTTTCTATCTGTGATAGCCATTACTGTCAATATATTACCATCATCACTATTCTATGTTATTACCATTGGTTTGATTCATTATTTGTTTTACCTTAACTCAGTGTTTTATCATCGTTACTCTATCTGAGCTATTTTAGCCACCATTATATGTGTCACAAATTTAATGTCAACAAACTGGTCTTACCGCCACTCCAGTTTGTTACAAAACTTCCTGTCCATTTCCAACTTGAACACAACCACTTCCGTTACAGCGGTCACAGTAAATGTGTTGTGAGTTTTGCCATTCCATATGTTACAACTGTCGCAGTCACAACTACTCCATTCTTAACTACCGTTACTGTAAATGTATTCTCACTATTCCATGTTAGAAATGCTTCTGTTGATATATATGCTACTTTTACAACTGTTACCTCCACTGATTTCATTACTGTCAATATGTATGTTTCGACACTGTTTTATTCCTCTTAACCCTTATTAATGTGGTAAATGTTTTATCTTTAATCCATGTCTATGCCATCTTCAGTGTCTCCTTTCAACATCGTTTATTTATTATATTTCATGTATATTTATAATTTGAAGCCTTGAATTTTATGCAAACATCCCTTTTTAGTCTTTCTCTGTGTGCTGCTACGGTAGTGTGATTTATTTAGCAGCTGAACTCTCTCTCTCTCTCTCTCTCTCTCTCTCTCTCTCTCTCTCTCTCTCTCTCTCTCTCTCCACTACTACTACTACTACTACTACTACTACTACTAATACTAATACTAATACTAATACTACTACTATTACTACTACTACTTCACCCTACTTCTGTTCTATTACATCCCATTTCCGTAACCAGAAAGCTACTACTGCTTCTATTACTT
>NC_090727.1:178754490-178769490 GCF_036898095.1 Palaemon carinicauda | reverse complement strand
TCAGAACTCTTCCTCACACGAGACCCTAACAATCACACTTTCTCGAATACCTCTTCTTCTTCTTTTTCTTCTTCTTCTTTTTCTTCTTCTTCCTCTTGGCGAAGATAGTCTGACACCGGAAACTGACTCCGAGCTACGCAGACAGCAAAATAACAAAATGGGGAGGGGAGAAGGGAAGGGTTAATATCTCTCTCTCTCTCTCTCTCTCTCTCTCTCTCTCTCTCTCTCTCTCTCTCTCTCTCTCTCAAAGGAAGCAAATATTCTCCATCCTTATCTTCATCATCACCACTGCGATTATTGCCATCTGATTCATCGTCATGTCGGTAATTTCCGTCGCTTTATTTCCTAAAACAAAATCCTTATTTTCCCGTAAAGGAAGATTGCGAGCGATTGCATTTTTTCAGTTTCCATGACAATGAGAGTGAAAAAGCGCCTGATATGCTTACACTTTAACTACACAAGTTGTTATAGATATTTTTATCTCACTTTCTTTATTCTCAAGAGATAAGCATCACCTTGGACTCAACACTTCCTGTGATAAGTATTTCCTCGCCTTATCTTTTCCATTGTGATTTTTGTCTAGTGTTTAATACATTCTTTAGATAAAAGAATAATTATCTTTAAGTAGGCTTTCTTCTTTTCCGTTTCACTAAACTTTCCTAGATTTTTGCTGGGTTTTATGCTAAAGGTTGACACAATTTAAGGAAGCACACGATCACAACTACAAGCACTTTCTTCATCCCATAACGAACCGGATGTTCCTCAGTTGCGCCTGTTCCAAGTTAGTTCTAAGGGCTTGCTCCAACTGCTCCTGCGGAGAGAAAGTGGGATCAATGCTAGAGACGATGATAATTGACAAAGATGAAAAATATGTAAATAGGCATGGACTACCAACTCTGATACTTAATGCTTACGGACATGCAAGACATTTTATGATTGTGTTAAAGGAGTGTAGTGAAATAGCTATTATTAGAAAAAAAAATATTAGGTTTGTCATTAAGATATTTCTTGGGGAGGAAATGAGAATGGCTGTAAACTTACTGTATAATATTAGAATTAATAAGTTAAGATATTTGGGCATTTAGATAAAAAGTTTAATTCTAGTAATGGAAAGAAAGTTTTTCTTTTTAAACTGTAGTTTACATTTGGCTATTCCATTGTAATTCATTACCAAACTTCTACTCATAAACCGTGCCCATTTCTTACGGCATAGGAAATATTTTGCCAAGAAAATTATGTAACATTACACACTCATACGCACGTTCCCACGCACTGACACACACACACACACACACACATACACACACACACACACACACACATATATATATATATATATATATATATATATATATATATATGTGTGTGTGTGTGCGTGTATTTATATATATATATATATATATATATATATATATATATATATATATATATATATATATAAATATACAGTATATACTTCATATATGATATATCAAGATATGTTATATATATAATACATATTTAAATCATTTTATAGGATGAAAGCTGTAATTTTATCACCAAAGAGAATTCCTAAACAATGCTATACAATAGCGATATAAGAAATAACTTTGCAAGTAGAAATGATTAATTACCTGAGCCGTTACCAAAAGTAACAAGAGGAGAAGTGAAGAAAGTATTAAAAGGCACGGAAAGAGGCAAAGCTTCAGGAGAAGATGGCCTAAACATTGATTTAATAATAGATGGAGCAGATTTCATAGTATTAAAACTCGAGGAATTTTACACGAAATGCGTGCTGCTTGTATAACTTTATCATTATACTAACTCTCAAAAAAGGGAGACACAAAAGACCTAAAAAATTATGGCCGAACAAGTTTACACTCAGTAATAGATAAAGTAGGCAAGCTTTAGAAGCGGGTGTTCAACAACGGACAATATCTATTTAAATAACCAGCTAATAGAAAAATCAACAGAGTATGACAAACAACTATATATGGTACGTATAGATTATGAGAAAGCTTTTGATTCTATCAAAACTTCTGCAGTAATGAAAGCCCTTCAAAGAGAAGGAACAGATGCATCTTATATTAGAACCTTTGAAGGTAGCTATAAGGGAAGTACAGCCATCCTAAAATTACTTAAAGATAGTGAGAAAATTCCAATTAAGAAAGGAATTTGACAGGGAGACCACACATCTCGTTTCAAGCGTTTAGATTGCAAAAATGTAGAAAATAACATTAATGGAAAACATCTTAACAACTTACAATTTGCATATTACATAGTTCTATTTAGTGAATAATGGGAGGAATTACAAAAGATGATAGAAGATTTGAATAGAAAAAGCAGAAATGTAGGACTGGAAGTTAATATGAGTAAAACTAAAATAATGTTCAATGAAAATTTAGAGAGACAACAAATGAGGGTTATGCACGAACCTCTAGAGACAATAATTACCTAACCGCATGCACTGCTAAGGCTTGCTTCACACGAATGGTTTAAAACCATGCAGTTGCAACCGTGTGGTTTAGAAATCACCGTATATCAATGAGGCCCTTCATACGCTGCGGGAAATAACCATGCGGCAGAATAACAGCACGATAGTGATTACCTAACCGCATGCACTGCCAAGGCTTGCTTCGCACGAGTCGTTTAAAACCATGCGGTTGCAACCGTGTGGTTTAGAAATCACCGTAAATCAATGAGGCCCTTCACACGCTGCGGGAAATAACCATGCGGCAGAATAACAGCACGATAGTGATTACCGAACCGCATGCACTGCTAAGGCTTGCTTCGCATGAGTGATTTCAAACCATGCGGTTTAGAAATCACCGTATATCAATGAGGCCCCTCACACGCTGCGGGAAATAACCATGCGGCAGAATAACAGCACGATAGTGATTACCTAACCGCATGCACTGCTAAGGCTTGCTTCGCAGGAGTCGTTTAAAACCATGCGGTTGCAACCGTGTGGTTTAGAAATCACCGTATATCAATGAGGCCCTTCACACGCTGCGGGAAATAACCATGCGGCAGAATAACAGCACGGTAGTGATTACCTAACCGCATACACTGCTAAGGCTTGCTTCACACGAGTGGTTTAAAACCATGCGGTTGCAACCGTGTGGTTTAGAAATCACCGTATATCAATGAGGCCCTTCACACACTGCGGGAAATAACCATGCGGCAGAATAACAGCACGATAGTGATTACCTAACCGCATGCACTGCTAAGGCTTGCTTCACACGAGTGGTTTAAAACCATGCGGTTGCAACCGTGCGGTTTAGAAATCACCGTATACCAATATGGCCCTTCACACGCTGCGGGAAATAACCATGCGGCAGAATAACAGCACGATAGTGATTACCTAACCGCATGCACTGCTAAGGCTTGCTTCGCACGAGTGGTTTAAAACCATGGGGTTACAACCGTGCGGTTTAGAAATCAACGTATACCAATGAGGCCCTTCACACGCTGCGGGAAATAACCATGCGGCAGAATAACAGCACGATAGTGATTACCTAACCGCATGCACTGCTAGGGCTTGCTTCGCACGAGTGGTTCAAAACCATGCGGTTGCAACCGTGCGGTTTAGAAATCAACGTATACCAATGAGGCCCTTCACACGCTGCGGGAAATAACCATGCGGCAGAATAACAGCACGATAGTGATTACCTAACCGCCTGCACGGCCAAGGCTTGCTTCGCATGAATGGTTTAAAACCATGCGGTTGCAACTGTACGGTTTAGAAATCACCGTATATCAATGAGTCCCTTCACACACTGCGGGAAATAACCATGCGGCAGAATAACAGCACGATAGTGATTACCTAACCGCATGCACTGATAAGGCTTGCTTCACACGAGTGGTTTAAAACCATGCGGTTGCAACCGTGCTGTTTAGAAATCACAGTATATCAATGAGGCCCTTCACACACTGCGGGAAATAACCATGCGGCAGAATAACAGCACGATTGTGATTACCTAACCGCATGCACTGCTGAGGCTTGTTTCATTCGAGTGGTTTAAAACCATGCGGTTGCAACTGTGCTGTTTAGAATTCACAGTATATCAATGAGGCCCTTCACACGCTGCGGGAAATAACCATTCGGCAGAATAACAGCACGGTAGTGATTACCTAACCGCATGCACTGCTAAGGCTTGCTTCGCACGAGTGATTTAAACCATGGGGGTTGCAACCGTGAGGTTTAGAAATCACCGTATACCAATGAGGCCCTTCACACGCTGCGGGAAATAACCATGCGGCAGAATAACAGCACGATAGTGATTACCTAACCGCATGCACTGCTAAGGCTTGCTTCGCATGAATGGTTTAAAACCATGCGGTTGCAACTGTACGGTTTAGAAATCACCGTATATCAATGAGGCCCTTCACATACTGCGGGAAATAACCATGCGGCAGAAAAACAGGACGATTGTGATTACCTAACCGCATGCACTGCTAAGGCTTGCTTCGCACGAGTGGTTTAAAACCATGCGGTTGCAACCGTACGATTTAGAAATCACCGTATATCAATGAAGCCCTTCACACACTGCGGGAAATAACCATGCAGCAGAATAACAGCACGATAGTGATTACCTAACCGCATGCACTGCTAAGGCTTCCTTCACACGAGTGATTTAAAACCATGGGGTTGCAACCATGCGGTTTAGAAATCACCGTATACCAATGAGGCCCTTCACACGCTGCGGGAAATAACCATGCGGCAGAATAACAGCACGATAGTGATTACCTAACCGCATGCACTGCCAAGGCTTGCTTCGCATGAATGGTTTAAAACCATGCGGTTGCAACTGTACGGTTTAGAAATTACCGTATATCAATGAGGCCCTTCACACACTGCGGGAAATAACCATGCGGCAGAAAAACAGGACGATTGTGATTACCTAACCGCATGCACTGCTAAGGCTTGCTTCGCACGAGTGGTTTAAAACCATGCGGTTGCAACAGTACGGTTTAGAAATCACCGTATATCAATGAGGCCCTTCACACACTGCGGGAAATAACCATGCGGCAGAATAACAGCACGATAGTGATTACCTAACCGCATGCACTGCCAAGGCTTGCTTCGCATGAATGGTTTAAAACCATGCGGTTGCAACTGTACGGTTTAGATATCACCGTATATCAATGAGGCCCTTCACACACTGCGGGAAATAACCATGCGGCAGAAAAACAGGACGATTGTGATTACCTAACTGCATGTACTGCAAAGGCTTGCTTCGCACGAGTGGTTTAAAATCATGCGGTTGCAACTGTACGGTTTAGAAATCACCGTATATCAATGAGGCCCTTCACACACTGCGGGAAATAACCATGCGGCAGAATAACAGCACGATTGTGATTACCTAACCGCATGCACTGCTAAGGCTTGCTTCACACGAGTGGTTTAAAACCATGCGGTTGCAACTGTACGGTTAAGAAATCACCTTATATCAATGAAGCCCTTCACACACACTGCGGGAAATAACCATGCGGCAGAATAACAGCACGATAGTGATTACCGAACCGCATGCACTGCTAAGGCTTGCTTCGCATGAATGGTTTAAAACCATGCGCTTGCAACTGTACGGTTTAGAAATCACCGTATATCAATGAGGCCCTTCACACACTGCGGGAAATAACCATGCGACAGAATAACAGCACGATTGTGATTACCTAACCGCATGCACTGCTAAGGCTTGCTTCGCATGAATGGTTTAAAACCATGCGGTTGCAACTGTACGGTTTAGAAATCACTGTATATCAATGAGGCCCTTCACACACTGCGGGAAATAACCATGCGGCAGAATAACAGCACGATAGTGATTACCTAACCGCATGCACTGCCAAGGCTTGCTTCGCATGAATGGTTTAAAACCATGCGGTTGCAACTGTACGGTTTAGAAATCACCGTATATCAATGAGGCCCTTCACACACTGCGGGAAATAACCATGCGGCAGAATAACAGCACGATAGTGATTACCTAACCGCATGCACTGCTAAGGCTTCCTTCACACGAGTGATTTAAAACCATGGGGTTGCAACCGTGCGGTTTAGAAAATCACCGTATACCAATGAGGCCCTTCACACGCTGCGGGAAATAACCATGCGGCAGAATAACAGCACGATAGTGATTACCTAACCGCATGCACTGCTAAGGCTTGCTTCGCATGAATGGTTTAAAACCATGCGGTTGCAACTGTACGGTTTAGAAATCACCGTATATCAATGAGGCCCTTCACACACTGCGGGAAATAACCATGCGGCAGAATAACAGCACGATTGTGATTACCTAACCGCATGCACTGCTAAGGCTTGCTTCACACGAGTGGTTTAAAACCATGCGGTTGCAACTGTACGGTTAAGAAATCACCGTATATCAATGAGGCCCTTCACACACTGCGGGAAATAACCATGCGGCAGAATAACAGCACGATAGTGATTACCGAACCGCATGCACTGCTAAGGCTTGCTTCGCATGAATGGTTTAAAACCATGCGCTTGCAACTGTACGGTTTAGAAATCACCGTATATCAATGAGGCCCTTCACACACTGCGGGAAATAACCATGCGGCAGAATAACAGCACGATTGTGATTACCTAACTGCATGCACTGCAAAGGCTTGCTTCGCACGAGTGGTTTAAAATCATGCGGTTGCAACTGTACGGTTTAGAAATCACCGTATATCAATGAGGCCCTTCACACACTGCGGGAAATAACCATTCGGCAGAATAACAGCACGATTGTGATTACCTAACCGCATGCACTGCTAAGGCTTGCTTCGCATGAATGGTTTAAAACCATGCGGTTGCATCTGTACGGTTTAGAAATCACCGTATATCAATGAGGCCCTTCACACACTGCGGGAAATAACCATGCGGCAGAATAACAGCACGATAGTGATTACCTAACCGCGTGCACTGCTAAGGCTTGCTTTGCACGAGTGGTTTAAAACCATGCGGTTGCAACTGTATGGTTTAGAAATCACCGTATATCAATGAGGCCCTTCACACACTGCGGGAAATAACCATGCGGCAGAATAACAGCACGATTGTGATTACCTAACCGCATGCACTGCCAAGGCTTGCTTCGCATGAATGGTTTAAAACCATGCGGTTGCAACTGTACGGTTTAGAAATCACCGTATATCAATGAGGCCCTTCACACACTGCGGGAAATAACCATGCGGCAGAATAACAGCACGATAGTGATTACCTAACCGCATGCACTGCCAAGGCTTGCTTCGCATGAATGGTTTAAAACCATGCGGTTGCAATGTACAGTTTAGAAATCACCGTATATCAATGAGGCCCTTCACACACTGCGGGAAATAACCATGCGGCAGAATAACAGCACGATTGTGATTACCTAACCGCATGCACTGCCAAGGCTTGCTTCGCACGAGTGGTTTAAAACCATGCGGTTGCAACTGTACGGTTTAGAAATCACCGTATATCAATGAGGCCCTTCACACACTGCGGGAAATAACCATGCGGCAGAATAACAGCATGATAGTGATTACCTAACCGCATGCACTGCCAAGGCTTGCTTCGCATGAATGGTTTAAAACCATGCGGTTGCAACTGTACGGTTTAGAAATCACCCTATATCAATGAGGCCCTTCATACACTGCGGGAAATAACCATGCGGCAGAATAACAGCACGATTGTGATTACCTAACCGCATGCACTGCCAAGGCTTGCTTCGCACGAGTGGTTTAAAACCATGGGGTTGCAACTGTACGGTTTAGAAATCACTGTATATCAATGAGGCCCTTCACACACACTGCGGGAAATAAC
The DNA here is from genome assembly GCF_036898095.1 of Palaemon carinicauda. Taxonomy (NCBI): domain Eukaryota; kingdom Metazoa; phylum Arthropoda; class Malacostraca; order Decapoda; family Palaemonidae; genus Palaemon; species Palaemon carinicauda. The sequence continues at coordinate 178,761,710 of NC_090727.1, read as the reverse complement.
CATGCGGCAGAATAACAGCACGATAGTGATTACCTAACCGCATGCACTGCCAAGGCTTGCTTCGCATTAATGGTTTAAAACCATGCGGTTGCAACTGTACGGTTTAGAAATCACCGTATATCAATGAAGCCCTTCACACACTGCGGGAAATAACCATGCGGCAGAATAACAGCACGATAGTGATTACCTAACCGCATGCACTGCTAAGGCTTGCTTCGCATGAATGGTTTAAAACCATGCGGTTGCAACTGTACGGTTTAGAAATCACCGTATATCAATGAGGCCCTTCACACACTGCGGGAAATAACCATGCGGCAGAATAACAGCATGATTGTGATTACCTAACCGCATGCACTGCCAAGGCTTGCTTCGCACGAGTGGTTTAAAACCATGCGGTTGCAACTGTACGGTTTAGAAATCACCGTATATCAATGAGGCCCTTCACACACTGCGGGAAATAACCATGCGGCAGAATAACAGCACGATAGTGATTACCTAACCGCATGCACTGCCAAGGCTTGCTTCGCACGAGTGGTTTAAAACCATGCGGTTGCAACTGTACGGTTTAGAAATCACCGTATATCAATGAGGCCCTTCACACACTGCGGGAAATAACCATGCGGCAGAATAACAGCATGATAGTGATTACCTAACCGCATGCATTGCTAAGGCTTCGCACGAGTGGTTGATAACCATTCGGTTGCAACCATGCAGTTTAGAAATCACCGTATATCAATGAGGCCCTTCACACACTGCGGGAAATAACCATGCTGCAGAATAACAGCACGATTGTGATTACCTAACCGCATGCACTGCCAAGGCTTGCTTCGCACGAGTGGTTTAAAACCATGCGGTTGCAACTGTACGGTTTAGAAATCACCGTATATCAATGAGGCCCTTCACACACTGCGGGAAATAACCATGCGGCAGAATAACAGCACGATAGTGATTACCTAACCGCATGCACTGCTAAGGCTTCGCACGAGTGGTTGATAACCATTCGGTTGCAACCATGCGGTTTAGAAATCACCGTATATCAATGAGGCCCTTCACACACTGCAGGAAATAACCATGCGGCAGAATAACAGCATGATAGTGATTACCTAACCGCATGCACTGCCAAGGCTTGCTTCGCATGAATGGTTTAAAACCATGCGGTTGCAACTGTACGGTTTAGAAATCACCGTATATCAATGAGGCCCTTCACACACTGCGGGAAATAACCATGCGGCAGAATAACAGCACGATAGTGATTACCTAACCGCATGCACTGCTAAGGCTTCGCACGAGTGGTTGATAACCATTCGGTTGCAACCATGCGGTTTAGAATTCACAGTATATCAATGAGGCCCTTAACACTGCAGGAAATAACCATGCGCCAGAATAACAGCACGGTAGTGATTACCTAACCGCATGCTCTGCTAAGGCTTGCTTTGCACGAGTGGTTTGAACCCGTACGGTAGATGCCTGCATGCCAAAGAGTATGTCTTCACACGACCGGTTGTTTCCCGTGTGGTTCGTCTGCATCAGGGAACAGAATACTCAGCCTGTCGGTGTTTGCTCAAGATGTAGGACGTGAAGAGGAAAGTGGTCTTTGTGTATATAATGAACAGGGTACTAAAACGAAGCCACTACGTAAATTGTTGATCCACCTAATAATAATAATAATAATAATAATAATAATAATAATAATAATAATATTGTTATTTCAGCAAAGGTCATCTTCATTTCTTTTAGCATGACGGTTTCATCATATATATATATATATATATATATATATATATATATATATATATATATATATATATATATATATATATATATATATATACATATTATGTGTGTGTACTGTATATTTAGTATATAAATATATATGTAACTATATGAATGTATATACCACAAGTTCAATAATAAAATGAGCGTAAAAAAATGATCTTGCATACCACCACCATTTTATATAATGGCGTATCAAAAGTTTCTATCCTACGTGACACTTATATTTATCTTGAAAAGAAATCAATGTTTTGTTAATGGTGTTCACAAAAGGAATATAATTGGTTACTTAATATGGATAGGGTGTAGTAAATGTTTAGATAATTTTCGTATTACCCGGTAATTTGACCACCTTTATAAATTAATATTTTGGTCATAAGGTTATCTCTCTGCTTTTATTTATCTCACTGATTTGAAGCTTGACGCAGATGACGATGGTTGTATAGACGTTTTCTATACTACCACATCTCATGATGTTTTATTGCATTTGTTTATATATACAGGAAGTATATTTACAATGAATGGTATTTTCACTTTTTAATCATTTCAGACTTAGGTAGAAGACGAACGCAAACAGAATATTTTGCATTTTGAACTACATTTATTTGGGAGATTACTAAGATTACAGAAAATCATGTATCCTATTATAAGGACTAAAATTGATGAATATTAAAATATCTGATTCATATTCATAGATAAAATATTCAGAATTAAATGTAACGGTGCAAGATATCAATATAAAAAAGGCTGATATGGAAATAGAATAAACACAAGAACAACGAAAAATACATTTTTATGTAAACCACATAAAAAGAGCAAAAATAAATGTATCACAACACAAGCGTAGGATTTACTTATCAAAGATAAGTACGAGGCTCAAAATTAATGGTTAAGGAGGGCCCAACAAGCGTTAAGCAACTAAGTCCGTTTTTTTACGTGTCTTAATAGTTCATTCCCCAGTTTTTTTTTACTAGTGAGTAAACAACTTGTCGTTGGACCCTAGTTATCCTTTATTCATTAGTCTAGTACTTAAGATTAATGAGTATAACCTGAGTGCAAGTTATATGTACGTATGCACTTGTCAGCCTATACGCTGTGCCGTCCAGAGAAAGTTTATACCCTCAAGTCGTTACGCCCCGTGATCTTTATGAAACTGCGTTTTGCGACTAACTACTTAGCTCGTAATTCACTGCCATTGTATAAAAAGACGGAAGTCAAAGGCTCAGTGACTTTTAAATAAAAGCCCCAGAATCTCTGTTCCTTCTCTGCTACGATAGAACATCTTGCTGCCACTCACAAGACCCACTTCAGGTCAATAAACAGTACAGATAAATATACAGTAGATCCTTTTTTATACTATTAGTATAGATATGAGTAAAATATGAAAGTTACAAAGAAAGGCCGTTTTTACTTTTTCGATGTAATTGGTTTTTTTATCAGCTGTGGGTCCCTAATTTTTAAAAACAAATCTGGAAATTGTGTGATTATTAAAGTTTTTAGTTTTTTGTCACTGTCTCGGCCAACAATGGGTCCTGTTATTCTTAGTTTTAACTGCACACTGATTAGAATAAAATGAAATTTTGATTTGAACTCGTTCATGAGATCGTGACTTAACTAATATTCAAACTATCCGAAATAATAAAGCAAGTGAAATTCAAACTTGATGAGATTACTTTTACTAAACATGACTAAAATTCGAACTTCAAAAATCATAATTTGATGAACGTTTTGGCTAACGGAAATACTACTTTAAACTTAGATTACAGCTCATTTGAGATTTGAAATTTCTGAAATATTTGACATGAACTCGGAATTCCTGATATTATAGTTCGACTTACATACGAATTTTCTAAAATTATAGTTCGATATAGATTCAGATTATAAAATTGTAGTTCGATTCAAGTTTGAGCTTTCTAAAATTGCAATGCCGCCTAGATTCGAAATTCTAATTTTTTTGGGCTTATATTCCAAAATTTCTCAAACTTTTTATCTCATTTGACTCAAACTTTTTAAAATCATAATTTGACGTACTCGAATTTTGTTTTATTTTGTAGTTCGACTTAAATTCTAACTTTCCAAAATTATACTTTGCCTTAGATTCGAACTTTCTAAAATACCTTTTTTTAGACGGACATTATAGAATAATATAATTTGACTAAGATTAGAACTTTCTAACTTGTTTTTGAAGTTAGATTATATCTTTTTAAAATTATAATTCAAACGTTCTAAAATGTAGTTTAGCTTAGGCTCGAACTTTCAAATATACTGTATATATATATATATATATATATATATATATATATATATATATATATATATATATATGTGTGTGTGTGTGTGTATATATATATATATATATATGTCTATATATACTATATATGTGTATATATACATATATATATATATATATATATATATATATATATATATATATATATATATATATGTCTATATATATATGTGAGGCCCTTTGCGTCAATAGGCGTAATAGGAGATGATGATGATGATGATGATCATGGTGATTATATATATATATATATATATATATATATATATATATGTATGTATATATATGCAGTATATATTTACACATATATATATATATATATATATATATGTATATATATGTATATATATACATATTTAAATTTAGATATACCTGATTTAAATTCGAAATTGTAACTTCTCAAATTGTATTATGATTGATATTGGAAGTTGTTTATACTCCTTCATATTTCTTAGACTTGGATTTAGTATATGCAAGAGAATTCATAGTCTAAACGAGAAAGCCTTTGAAAACATTGTCTCTACCATAACAAAAGTGAGGATTTCTTGTGGTGGCCAAAGTGGTACGACCCTGACTGGTGATCGCCAGACTGGGGTTCGAGTCCTGGTCAAACTCGTTAGTTCCTTTCATAGATGCAACCTCACCATCCTTGTGAGCTAAGGATTGAGGGTTTATGGGAACCTATTGGTCTATCTGCCGAGTCATGAACAGCCGTTGCCTGGCTCTCCTGGGTCCTAGCTTGGTTGGAGAGGGGGCTTTGTCACTGATCTTATGTAGATATGTTCAGCCTCTAGGGCATTGTCGTGCTTGACAGGACAATGTCACTGTCCCTTGCCTCTACCATTTATGAGCGGTCTTCAAAAAAAGGGAGGCGGGATCTAAAGTAAAGAAATTTATAAGAAATAATGCATTAATAAGAAATAAGCTATTGACAGACTGCATTTCTGAAGGAAAGAAATATGCGGTATAAATAAAGTATATAAAGTAATGCACTAAAAAAGAGGTGTAATGTATAGGGGAAAAAATATATGTGAAATGCAGACCTGTAAAAGTGAAATTCCAGAAAATGAAATCTATATGAAAAATAAAGCACTAAAATAAAAATCAATAGGCTGAAGAAAATGTATATATCGTCACGCTCTAAAAAGACATAAAATTTGAAGGAAAACCATATATTGGAAGCAAATTGGCTTAAAAAGTAGTTTCAAAATAACATCAGAAATGAGGCATTACAAATACACAAACATTCCTTGGAATAGTGTGTGGAGTAAAACACCAGAAAATACAGTTCTAGAGGAATATAGTGTAAGTGATATGAAGTACTGTCATCCCAGAAAGTGTTTTGGATACTTTGACTGTTAAGTTAACGTTGGAATATTTTTTTGTAAAGCTGTGTTGCCCATGCAGCGTGTCCTATATACCATTTGTTGAATTTTGTGTTCCATTAATGCATACAAATGTACATTTTGACTTCTGAATTTATAGTCTCTCTCTCTCTCTCTCTCTCTCTCTCTCTCTCTCTCTCTCTCTCTCTCTCTCTCTCTCTCTCTCTATATATATATATATATATATATATATATATATATATATATATATATATATATGTATATATATATATATATATATATATATATATATATATATATTTACATATATATACATATATATATATACAATGTATATATACACGTATATATATAATATATATATATATATATATATATATATATATATATATATATGTCTGTGCGTGTGTATATATATATATATATATATATATATATATATATATATATATGTATATATATATATGTATATATATATATATATATATATATATATATATATGTAAAAATTAATCACTAGCACATGACTTGAAATTGTAGCATCTCTCTCTCTCTCTCTCTCTCTCTCTCTCTCTCTCTCTCTCTCTCTCTCTCTCTCTCTCGAGTGAGTATATATGCCATGTATGACACACACATTCCAATCAGGGACCACTTTGTCACACTGCCCATTACCGAGGGTCGTCCGCTCCATTTGCTGCAAAACTGTGGAAGAGAGCTCGTAGTTCCCAGTGGTATACTGAACTGAGGTACTTCTAAGTGTAAACAAGGCATTGAATACTCTTTAAACGGCGTATACCAACGTCTTAGCATGTGTGGTGTATCTCACAACTGCGTTTTTTGTGTATTTATTCATTAACTTCCTTTGTTTCATCATTTTTCTAGTGTTTATTTAGTGTTAATTGCCCTTTTTTCCTGGCATGATCTTTTCGATTTTTGGTTTGGCTTTAGTTAACTGTTTTTTGTTAATAAAAGTAATATTAAAATGAAAGTTCTATACATTTATCCATGCAATTTGTTTGTGTACCTTTTTATCATTGGACCTTTTGACCCCATCTTATAATTAAAGAAAGATATAAAAATGTTTCATTAAAATTTCTTCATGAATTTGTCTCTTAGAATATCGGAATGGAATATCCAAAGGAATTATCATTACAATTATGATATTCTTTTACCGAATTATCAACAATTATGAAAAATTACTTTAAAGTAATTTCCTTCACTTTGAACAATAACTTATAACGGAGAGATATAGAATTTAATGGATATTTGTGCATTCGATTAAATTTATTTGCATGTTTCTGGGTAATGTTAATCAATAAAATAATATCAAACCAAGTGTGTGCCAGAATAACTAATTTATTTTGAAATAAGAGGCGTTAAATTTGTCTTGAAACTTTAACATTAAATAAAACAAAGGGACGAGAATATTTAGTCACTTGAAGAAAACCTATGTCTTCGAAGCAGAGGTAACAGTTGCCTATTAAACCCAATGAATATCTCCTCTTGATAGCCGGAGTGTGGTTTTAATATTTAACTATCAACTGAGGCATTAGGTCGAATTCTGTCCTCCTGGCGGAGGTACTTTCCACACATCAAAATTTCCTATTTGTTATTGTATTTCTTATTTAGAGGGAATTCCATATTAAAAACTCTATGATTTGACATTTACATTTTGTATATATATATATATATATATATATATATATATATATATATATATATATATATATATATATATATATATATATATATATATATATATATATATATATTATATATATATATATATATAATAGATATACACATATATATTA
>NC_090727.1:178729490-178736990 GCF_036898095.1 Palaemon carinicauda | reverse complement strand
TTTTATTTGGTCTGCAACCATTTGGCAATGCCCGATACTCATAATGGGAGAGAGAAAAAGGGGAAATTAAGAACACTGCGGAACTCTCGGGTAAATGTGAATGCCATCGAGGTAGACGAGAACGATGTTATTTTGTATGTGTTTTTTCCTTCCATTTTTGTTCGGATCTCATATGCGTTGTTATGCTGTCTGGTCATTGTCCGAGTATAATACTGTTTGTTTATGGAACACGCGTACGTTTGAAGGCTCAGCCACTCGATATAGTCTCAATTCAGTAGCCGGAGAGACCATGTTTCTACATCCGTCATGTTTTATTTTAGAATTGAATCGAAAAGCTCTATGCCAGTTTGATGGAGAGAGAGAGAGAGAGAGAGAGAGAGAGAGAGAGAGAGAGAGAGAGTGCAATAAGTATTGACTGTAGTTCATCTTCCATGCAAGTGTTGGTCCACGCATCCCTTGAGCCTTATGACTGCTGCATCCATCTCAATAAATCATCAAGTTTCATGCGGCTCCTCTATTCCTGTGCCATTCTCTTCCAGTCTGGCAGAATGCATGTGGCCTTACTCCACCTCCCTCAACCCTTACTCGCCTCCCCCTCTTCCTCTTCCTCCTCTCCCCCACCCCCTCGAAGAAAATAAAAATTTACCTTCCCAAGTTTCGACTTGTAATCCTGTTTGCCTCATCACTCTTCCTCAACCCCACACGTCTTGAAGGTTTGAATGTAAAAGCTAAGTGGGATATTTCGTATTTTTTCAGTTCAAAATTTCTCCTAATGTTAATCTTAAATCATTCGGTAAGAAATAATTTAGAAGATTCATGAAAGTGATTAGAATTTTCCTGCCGATTAACAGTTGGCGTTTGATATGTGTATCCTTGTTGCACATTCAAAGGGAATTCATTCACATTTTATTGTTTTCATGTGTATGGAAATTGCACTATTTTTTTTTACTTGAAGTCTCTATGCCTTGCTTTATTCGTACCTGATTACTATTAGACGGTTATTTGTTTTAGCAAGTCGTATATTATGTTGCTTTAAATCCAGTTGACAATACCAAATCATTGTTTATTAAATACGGAAAGTTCTTACGCAAGTTGTCGCATTATTGACAGTCCTGTCTTCCTCTATTTGCTTGTGGTATTTTTCCTGTGGCTAAACTTTGGTCACGAAAGGCTGCACAAATACTAAAATTGGGGATATTTTGACTGCACGGACGATGGACGGGTGACGCTGACTACTATGACGCCTTTTTCTTAAGGCATCCTTTGTTAAGCAAAACGGCTTTCATTTGAATGATTATATTAAAGTTTTAATGATGAAAACGAATCATGATTAGGAATTATAAAAAGAAAAGGGACGACTTTTGATTAAACACTAGTTAATTTACCATTTTTATTTTTATTGGGTTTTACATATTTTCTGTGAATTGATTAGGCAAACGGTAAAGGAAAGGCATGATACGTAATGGTAAATGTAATATCGTACCATAGGAAACTAAAACGATTTATGAATAGTGTTTTGAAGTGGTTGATACTTACAGGTTATACAAATATGAATTAGGGGTAATGAAGACGAATTTTAGAGACTAGTGAAGGAATTTAGATACGGCTTCAAGGCTGGAGCTGGTCTCTCTCTCTCTCTCTCTCTCTCTCTCTCTCTCTCTCTCTCTCTCTCTCTCTCTCTCTCTCTCTTATATATATATATATATATATATATATATGTGTGTGTGTGTGTATATATGTGTGCGTGTGTGTACGTATATAGCATTTACTATTATTTGATGACTTTAAACTTCCTAGTTTTCCTTGATTGACTTCTATACTAAAGCAAAGTCATGCTGTCACTAGAGAGAGAGAGAGAGAGAGAGAGAGAGAGAGAGAGAGAGAGAGAGAGAGAGAGAGAGAGAGATCGAAAAATATTACAATGCGGAAGTCATGAGAGACTAAATGTGATGAGAAGCTGAGTCCAAAGTGGCGTCCAAGGTTGGTTTATTAATCAGTGTCGAGAGAGGACGAGATGTTTTGAGACAGACGCCTCTGTATTATTCTCGGACCCTCCTTTGCTTTCCAACGATTTCCCTTTACGTCCAGTCTATGGTAAATGCCATACTATTTGAATATTACGGAGGCGTATTATACACACACAAATATATATATATATATATATATATATATATATATATATATATATATACTGTATAATATATATATATATGTATATATATACTATATATATATATATATATATATATATATATATATATATATATATATATATACAGAGAGAGAGAGAGAGAGAGAGAGAGAGAGAGAGAGAGAGAGAGAGAGAGAGAATTGAATGAGTTTAGTTTAGCAATACAAAATAGATACTCCCAGCTACGTGATGAAATGGAAGCAAGTAAAGAAGAATTTAACATTGGTTTAACAAAATATTTATTATAATCATCACAAGAGATACGTGGAAAGAGTTCCTAAACAACGTCAAGGAGAACTAGCAGAAAAGATCAGAAATTAATAAATTAAAGATTGGAAATGAGTAAAATACAAGAGAGGTGAAATACTTAACTACCCAAAACAATAAACAAACTCAAAACCCAATACATCGGTAAACACAATCAGACCAAAAGTGAGGAAACACAAAAGATATAAATAAGTATCAAATAGATGAAAAGAAGATTTGGAACAGGACGCCAATAGATGTTTGCCTTAAAGGAGGAAATGGAATTATCAACAATAGAGATTGAATTATAGCAATTGCAGAGGATTTCTATACAACACTATACAAGAGTGATGTAAGAAATAACTTTGTTAATAGAAATAATTAAACACCGAGCGTAACAGTAGGAGACGTAAATATAGCATTAAAATGTATGAATAGAGACAAAGCAGTAGGAGAATATAGTCTAACAATTGATTTAATAATAGAAGGAGGGGATTTCTTAGTAGTAAAACTGGGTGAACTTACACAACTTGTCTGCAAGAATGCTCTACATTTACAGCTTAGAAAAACTTTGTTATTATACTAATTCACAAAGAGGGACACACAAAAGACCTGAAAAAATATACTGATTCAGAAAAATGACACACAAAAGACCTGAAACAATTACCGCCCAGTAATATACAGAATATTTACAAACATCATATTAGTCCGCATAGAAGGCAACTAGACTTTAATCAACCAAGAGAGCAGGCAGTCTTTTGATTATGTAATTAACCAGCTAATGGAAAAATCATCAGAATATGACAAACCATTTTGTATGGCATTTATAGACTATGTGAAAGCTTTTGATTCTGTCAAAACTTCAACAGTAATGAAACCCTTGAAAGACAAGGGATAAGCGAAGCTCATGTTAGAGCACTTGAAGATATTTATGCAGGAAGTAAGCAATCCTAAAACCACATGGAAATAGTGAGGAAATTCCTATTGAGAAAGGAGTTAGACAAGGAGACCCCATTTCTACTAAATTATTCAGAGCATGTCTAATTTTTTAAACATTTATATTGGGAAAATGTAGGAATTAATATTAATGAGGAATACCTTGAGAATTTGAGAAATGCAGATGACATAGTTGTGTTTAATGAATCATGGGAGGAATTGCAAAAGATGAGAGAAGATTTGGATAGATAAAGCAGGAATGTATGACTAAAATAAATACGAGTAAAACTAAGATAATGTTCAATGAAAATGCAGAGACAACAAATAAGGTTATGGACGAACCTCTAGAGATTGTTAATAAATACACGTATTTAGGACGGACAGTAAGTGTTTCCCCATGACATGAGACCGACATGAAGAGAATGATAAGCGTGATATGAAAGAGCTTTTGGTAAACAAATTATATTATCAAAAGTAAAATACCTCTTTCTCTACAAAGAAAAGAAAAATAGGCAGCTATTGACTGGCATAGAAAAACCATAAATAGATAGGAGTGAAAGACATGTCTGAAGCCTTTGTCCTGCCGTGGACTAGCAAGGCGAATTATGGGAATATCAGTGATTAAAATATTGGAAAATAATGAAATAAGAAAAATGGCAGGCGTATTAAAGACTACAGAGGTGATAAGGGTGTCACGACTGAGATGGTGCGTGCACATGTTGATGGTGGATAGTGGGGAGGGAATGATGAGGGCTTGGGAGGAACCTGTTAGGGAGAGATGATCAAGAGGAAGTCAAAGAATTAGATGGAGAGATAAGGTGAAGGATGAAATGAAGAGAAGAGGTTTGGTGGAAGAGGATGCCTATAATAGAAGGCATTGGAGAGGGCGAATCAGGCAGCCGACCCCTTAATGTAGAGATAACGGTGTTAGGAAAGAAGGTGCTATTAGAAATATTCGTTGCAGATATCTGGCAAACGCTTTCTTTTAATGGAAATATGCTTGCTTAGGCCAGTTTTAGAATGAATGATCGGAGCTCGTCATCCTTTTTAAGACTACGAAGGTTCCACAAATTTCATCTTGTAATGGTTCGCAGAAATGTGTGTAACTGGTTCATAGGGAAATGAGACATGTATTTTATACAACATGCACAAATAGTTAAAAGTGAAAATGTTAAACCAGATGTTGTCCAAGTTAAGATATGAGTCATCTTCCGGAGACCAGACAAAATAATAATTTTCAAAATATGGATGAATAAATTTATAAAAAGATTTCCTCAGGATAGATACTTATCTAAAAGTCCTGAAAGACTTTTTCAATATACATTTTTTTTTGCGTTTAATTAAAGGAGAATAAGACCTGAATATTTTTCAACAAAGTAGATTTCCTATCTGAATCACAACTATGATTTTTAGTAAGTGGCACATAGTTAAAGAAGCATTATCAATTAAAAGATCTGAGTGTGGAAGAACTGACTTCCTTAACCTACTTGCAGTCTTATTTTTTTTTGGGGGGGGGGGGGTGTTAACCTCATCCGCCATAATATGCTCACTGTACTCTTCTTCTGTTAAGGGAATTAGCAACTTCAGGTCTATATTCGGAAGATAGGATCGAGGCAAAAAGAGTAGCATCATGAGCAACCAGCTTGTTTGTAATTATAAATTGTATATTAAATTATAATACAGAATTAATGGCCCAAGACCATTACCCTAAGGAACACTAGACATTACACTCTGGTAGTCACTATGGGGTTCATCAACAACTACTCTTCGGAATCGATTATTTAAGATTCATTAATGATACTAAGAAATTTATAATTAACGACCATCTGTTTAAGTTTGAAAACGAGGGCCGCCTCTACAAAGAAACAATTGAAGACAAGATCAATCCTGTGAGCATCATGACTATAATCAAAGGCTCTGAGGATTGTAAGTTGAGCTTCACAATCTCTTAAGTCTCTTGCAAAGAGTCAAATTATAGACGAGGGAACCAAAAATTACCTCCAGCATATACATTTAGAAGTGTGTCCAAAAGGCGTTGAAGAGCTACATACTATGGGAATTATGAAATGTGGGCGATAATCGCCAGGACCATAGCAACTTCCCTCTTTCACCTCTACAATTTGGTATTATATTTTCTTACGACCATTAAGCGGAACTTCATCTCTCTTGAAGTATTTACAAATCTTGGCCATCTGTTCAAAAACAGTATCAGCACCTTATAATCCCGCCAACTGTTATTTCTTCACATTCTTCAATCCTAAGTGAATTTCACAATCAATCTCAATCTAACGCTAATCCCTTCCAGTTATGAGTCCTTTTTTATCAAAAAAATATATAATTATGATTTCATGTCGAGTACTTTTTCTGATATCGCTGCTATAATTTTACCATTAATGTTAGTTTCTATAAAAAAAAATTACCTATCAGAGTACTTTTGTTATTATACAACACCAATACATAGACCAATAATGATTGATTACTATTTTTATTATTATGAACATATCTCTTCGTAGACCAAAATCGTTCGTTCCCCAAAGTCGTGGAATGTGTTTGAACGTCATCTCTCCTCCCCGAGGAGGTCATCTCCACACCGTTAGCACTTCTCAAAACATGTTTGTTGGTTCACGTCCGCCCAGAAATGAAATATCTTATTCGATTTCACGCGAAAGGGAAATGTAATATAAAAGGGATGATTAAAGTTGTTTACTTGGACAAAGTACGGTCGTAAAACTAGTGAAGTTAACGACATTTTTTTTCATTTTATTATCAGTTTATCAAGTGGAAATCCAGATAAGGTGCGCTATTGATTTAGTCTGTGACAAATAGCATATAGCATCAAGCCAAAATTCTTGTAAACATGTTTAGCAAAGAGTAGCTTAATGAATGTAACTACTTGAATAATAGAAAAATATTTACGGTTGAAAAAGATCACCATCGATGACCATCGTTGATGCAACGTCAATTTATAATGGTAAGCCAATCAAAGAATCAACGTTAGTGCACAGTCGAGCTCGAAATCAACATATTGACTAGATTGCCAAAACAAATTTCATCAAACAAATATTGATTACAATTTTTTTTAGCATAAATGTTGGGCCTTAATGGGGTCGTCTGCGAGACCCAAGCTATGCGTCCACGGTCTGATAAATGTCATTAGTAAACAAATAACTTTCCCTTTGAATTAAGGAAATCAATTTTATGGGACCTATAAATCTACCTGCTGAACTATCGTAGCCGGTTCTAGTTTGTGGAAAGATGGGTGTAGGCTGTTATTATATATGAGCATTCTCTGTTTCTTAACCCAGATGTTAAAGAATGCTGTTATGTGTCACTCTTTCTAATTGGGGTCCAATACTGTTCACCGATGCTTTATTGTAACAGAGACTCAATTGCTTGACACTTCCTCAGTACCTGTGAATGTTCCAAAGGCAAATGGAGAAGTCAATTTACTTGTCTTTATTTTATTTTTTAGGTTGGCACTGAAATAGATGGCTATCAGCACGGAAATGGACGTGTAGTGGTTGGGAGAGAGAAAAAAGTTTTACCATTTTTATGGTGGTTGTGCTTTTTATTTTATAGCTACAGTGCGCGCAAACACACAAACACACACATACACGTTGATGATAGTTTTACTAGTATCGTGCGTGACTTTTTTTTTCTTTCAGAGTTCCGTGTGTAATTGACAGTGGTATCGCAAACAGCCAAGCGTTATAAACTTACTAATTGGCTTTCATAGTGGAGATGTGTTGGTTTCGATTTTGAGTACAAACGTGACTACCACGGGAAATGTCCAGTAGAGTCTACTGTAAAGCACTTATCCTAAGTACAATATCGCCTTACGTCTTTATACCAGTGACAAAATTAATTCGTTACTGAAAATTATTTGAAGAACATGTGTATACAGTATAATCACACACAGGTATGTGTTTATGTATATATATATATATATATATATATATATATATATATATATATATATATATATATATATATATATATATATATATATATATATATATATATATATATATATATATATATATATATATATATATGGGTTAAATGATGGAAATTGGAAATATCAACTATAGAGATAGAGTGATAAAAATGGAAAATTATTTTTGTGC
>NC_090727.1:178719490-178724490 GCF_036898095.1 Palaemon carinicauda | reverse complement strand
TTTCATGGTCTTCCACTGACTTGGGGTAGAGTTCTCTTGCTTGAGGGTACACTCGGGTATACTATTCTACCTTATTTCTCTTCCTCTTGTTTTGTTAAGTTTTTATAGTTTATAAAGAAAATATTTATTTTAATGCTGTCACCGTTCTTAAAATATTTTAATTTTCCTTGTTTCCTTTCCTCACTGGGCTGTTTTTCGTGTTGGGGCCCCTGGGCTTATAGCATCCTGCTTTCCCAACTAAGGTTGTAGCTTAGCAATGTATGATAACAAAGATAATAATAATAGTAATGATAATAATGATATATATATATATATATATATATATATATATATATATATATATATATATATATATATATACAAACTATTTGAGCACAGTCTTTTGATTCTACAATAAGGTTAATTTCGGAATGCATATGTATCACACAACATACCGAGACATATTTCAAGGCCTGTTTCACTCTTCTCATCCTCAAGGCTAAAGTTCCAAATGTACAGATGAAAACTACAACCATTTATCTGTCTTTCTTCAGGGCTACTCATGCTGAAAAGTGGAATTACTTCATTATGTAGGCGTCATACCAAACAGAATCCCGGAAACATTTAGAAAATTTCGAATTGTCAAAGAAATATTGTAAGAATCCGCCTCAAAAGTATCAAAACAGCTGGACTATTAACTTCATCAAAGGAGAGAAGGGAACAATGTTTTTGGACTACTACAACATCAGTAAATCAGGAACTTTGTTAACCCAAGCTCGTTGCATATGTAGATGATAATACTCTCTTTGCATCAATTCAAAATCCTGAATATAATTTTGATCTGTTGTTGCTGAATCATTTAATAAAGTTTAGCTAAAATTGGTGCATGGGGGAAATTATATGGTGTTAAATGGAACCCTGTAAACCTCAGAGAATTATTTCAAGTACGTCGAGGACGTGGCACCTCAACTTCCATATCTCTACATTGATAATGTTTCTTTAACTATAAACAGCTTATTTAAAACTCTAGGTCTGGTTTTTGTTTGGGAGAAGTCTTACAGCCACTGGAAAAGAAGGCTATAAAAAGAGACAAGGAGCTGAAGCATTCTTTTACCAGCTCTGAATTTGCCGTCTGATCCTTCATTATCAGAGTTTTCCGAGACACTGATAGCAAAGGATGGCAACTAATCTTTTGTGTATGAGTTTACTGATGTAATGTCTCCTGTCCTCCTTAGCAAGGCCGAGAATGCCAAAACTGATCATGACCCTTTAGCATTTGCCTTTATGCAAACTAAGGTTAATGCCTAAGTGGTAGGGCCTCTGATATCACCAATGTTTAAGAATCTTACTCATTCTCTATCTCCTCCAATGATCGTGTTAAGCTCGCACAACCAGCTATTTATTTCAGATGTGGGGGACCAAGGAGATTTCTCGAAGGCTCCAGGAGTCTATCCCCTATACAGGTAAGACAAGTATCTCTACAGCATACACCGAGACATATATTTTGTTATTCTGTGACTGGAGGGTTCTTATTTTTCCCCTTCACGACCTTCTAGTGTACCAAGTCTTCCTGTTACCCCACGGGGTTACAGGTACAGCTTCCCCTAAGAGGGAATTTGAGAAACAGTATTCTCCTAGAAAATCCTCATCCCTTCCTATTACCCTATGAGGCCCTACATGTTCAGCTTCTCTTAACAGGGAAGTAGAGACTCATCGCGTCCCTAGTATATCATCTAGACAAAATGATCAACAGTTTATAGCTCTTTGCCCTAATGCTAGAGCTAATTTATCTGTATGTCTGCAGTTGCACAAACAACCCCTTGCATACACTTTCTCACAAAACTTAGGAGAAGCATTTGCTAGTACATTCACAGGAACGCGTCATGCGTCATCTGAATGTGCTGCCACCATAATGTGTACACCTTATGGCATGCCATTTGAACGAGCCACCCCCATTATGCATTTTCCTGCTGAATGTACCCTTGCCATTATACGTGTGCCTAATTCCAGAGCTTTGTCTTTTCATTAACACCTATGGATGATTGCAGCCACTCATCAGTAATTCACCAATCTAAACCTTCAGGTTATAGTAAGGAATCATCGGTGTCAGAGGTTAAAACTTAGCCTCAATCTAGTGATAGAAAATGCAGTGTGGAGCCTTATCTTCTGCTTCCAAAAGTTGTTTGTCTTGTGTCCCAGTATTGTAAGACAACAGCACATAATGTAAGAGACCTCGTTCTCCTTCAGAAGCGTATGCATCACATAGGCATAGAACTGAACCTCAAGTTGAAACTTTGGAACAAACTGATGTTCATAAAAAAGGTTATATATTGCAGAAATTTGATTTCCACTGCTCATCACTGAGAAAGGGGCAAAAAAAGCTCTTCCTCCACCATTTTCAGGATGCCTGAAAACTTTAAATCATTCAATCAATCAATCCTCCACCATCTTCTTATGAGCCAGTTTCACCTGAATGGGAAACTTCTAGTTAATGAAAAAATTTTCCAGAAAAGAATGAAAATTTCAGGGCATTTCCTAAACAGGAACCAGCTCCATTACTGTCTAGGCCTAGATATATGTCTCCAGGCCCTTTAACCCGTACAGTTGTAGAAGATTCTGTGGAACATTCTGGTGCAGCAGACTCCTTTGAGGTGACAGGTGTTGCTCCTCTGGAGGTTCCAGCCTTGGGTCCAGGTGAAGCATCCAATTTTATGATAATAGTGTGTCTTGTTCACCATACAAAGGGCCTTGTCAAAGCCCCTCATACTCCTGAGGTTAGGAGATGCTGTCTTATTGATGGTTTCTTCCTAGAACCCCATAGTGCCTGTTATATGTTTGACATTCTTCTCTCTAACCAAGTTAGAGATATCCTAGTGTTTTGAATAAACAAATCTCAGACGCCGAAAAGTCGCCTAGGTCGAGTTAGTCAACAAGACTTCCTCCTCCTCCCCTCTCCCATCAGTGTAAGTTTTACATTCCCACAATAGCTCAGTACACCAGGTACCTCCAGTGATTGTCTTAACTATCAGACAGATGCCCTCTCTTCCCCTGAGTTGCAAAATTTAGAAGCTGCAGCCATGTCAGCTTTTCAGGTCTGCTCTTGGCTCGAGCAGTGTCCTTCTATGTTGTGTCTGAAAACTTGTTGAAACCCAATGTTTTAAAACAGTATGAAGAACTTATACATAGACCTTAAAGACGCATACTTCCAGATCCCAGTTCATCCAAGATCAAGGAAGTATCTGTCGTTACCCTTCCGAGAAAGGATATTTCAGTTCCTCAGGTCTTTACTCGTCTCTTCACTCTAGTCTCTTCATGGGTTCATGCCATAGGAGCAGAGTCCTGTGTTACCTGGACAACCAGCTGTTACTGGCGTACCCAGGAGCCTGGCTTCTCTGCCACAGGGAATTTCTTCTGGAATTTTGCCATAATCTTGAGATATCATTAAATTACAAGAAGTTGAGTCTTGAACTACAGTGTCATCTTCAATATCCTTGGCATGGACATAGACTCGGTCCAAGCCAAATTGTTTCCATCCAGAGAAAGGATTTGCAACTACAGTAGATTACAGCTCCCTTCCTCGAAAAGGATATCCTTCAAGCTCACCTTCAGCAGGAGTTTGTCAGACATCTCGCTGCTCTAGAAAAATTAGTTTCCTACTGGAGAATGCATCTATGCTTAGTGCAGTTGTCACTGAAAAGCTAATGGTCTCAATCATCCGACCATCCATATGTTCTCGTAAGAGTAACGCAATATGTCAAACTAAATCTCTCTCGGTTGATGAAGAGTGAGAAAATGTTGGTCAGAATACCTTTACAGTACATGCCCGTCCTCCTGATTTCTATTTTTTGCAGTCTGACTGCAAAAAAAAAAAAAATGGAATCTTAAGCTCCAACGACATATTGGGCCTGTAAGATCAGTCATGAAGTTCTGTGAAGCCTTGTAAAATATCAATTGTGCATTTAAAAATTTATTTTAAATTTTTATCTTTATATATGAAAGAGTCTAAAGTTTTCATGTATCATTTTTTAAATTAGTTTCGAAGTTTCCAAATAATTTTGTATCAAAATTTTCACCACTATAGCCTTTATATTGGAGTATAATTCCATCAATCAACTAATGTTGTCCTGAAGAAGAGTAACGTAGTGATTTTAAACATGTGTCGACACCAAATGACAAATGGAGAAACTTAAATGCGTTTTTCTTGCTATTCGGAAATCTATCTGGAGAACAGTTTGTCCTAAGAGAAACCATCTTCAGTTTTTTAATGCCACCAAGACATTGTCTATTCATTATAAACGTATAGCAACATGCCCAATTACCGTATTTAGAAGTGACAAGGCATGAATAACCTGGATAGAAGCGCAGAGGAACCTTCACCGAGGAGAGAATGCTAGAACCAGGAGACTTCAAGCTGTTATAATTAGTGATGTGGTTCTAGATGAACTGGAATCAGGGATTAACTTAGTCTTCAAATTCTGAAGGAGTCAGTAAGCTTCAAGTTTTAAAACCTCTTCATCAATCCCGTTGCAACCTTGAAATTTTTGCTGCATCGGAAAAAGAAAAAAAAATGCTTGGATAGGAGTGCAGAAACCGTTTCATTGCAGAGGAAAGGCACAATTTGTCGTAAGGAAAGTCGCCGCTCTAAATGGAATAGAGTCCGAGATCAATGCAGATACCAGCCTAATTTCTGAGGGAGTGTGTAAGCTTTACATATTACTCTGGTTTGAACAAGAGATGGCGTTCCTAAAGAAGTGACGTCAATCTGATTG
Organism: Palaemon carinicauda; assembly: GCF_036898095.1. Lineage (NCBI taxonomy): Eukaryota > Metazoa > Arthropoda > Malacostraca > Decapoda > Palaemonidae > Palaemon > Palaemon carinicauda. Next base: position 178,719,742 of record NC_090727.1, on the reverse strand, counting down.
CAAAAAATGGAATCGAAATCTTCAACGAAAAAGTGGATGACCTATAAGATCAGTCATGAAGTTTTGCGAAGCTTTGTGAAAAATTCCTTGTTTTAAAAAATTTATCCTTAAATTTCGTCTTTAAATATATATAAGAATCTAAAAATTTCACTTATCATTTTTTTTTTTTCATTAGTTTCAGAGTTTTCATGTATTTTCGTAACAAAATTTTTACCACCATAGCCTTTATATTGAAGTGTAATTCCATCACTC
>NC_090727.1:178711990-178716990 GCF_036898095.1 Palaemon carinicauda | reverse complement strand
ATATATATATATATATATATATATATATATTTATATATATATATTATATATATATATATGTATATATATATATGTAAACAAATACCACGAGGAAATTAAAGGTTGAAGGCTTTCTAATACGCTTTAACTTGTTTGATTATGCAGTGCCAAAGTACATACGATGCATGTATTGGAACAATTGTCAAAAAAAAAAATTAAATAAAATAAAAAGAAGAAACTGAAAAGGGTTAATTATCCAAGGGCAAGAGAGTGCAACAAAATCAGAGATTATCTGGAGGGAAGAAGGTCACATATTGGAGCCTGTACTTTTTCAGAGAATCATAAACCTTATAATTAATCAAAATGAAATACTAAGTTTTAGTTATAAAATAATTAAGTCTAAATATTCAGTAGTTCAAAAGTAAACACCATTATTGTTTGATTTGATAAAGCACGATTCAGTGACACTCCATTTGACCAGTTTGCTTCTTTAAAGTTCATGGAATAGTCAAAATCTCTCAAATGTACAAATAAAACATTTGGGATTCTTACAGGATTGCGCCAATTCTAAGGATTCTCCAATTTATCCGTAATAGTTTTTGTCATAATGTTAATAAGAGTTTCATTTATGCAGAGAATCATTACTGAAACATTTTTTTTAATAGAATATTAACGATGAAATTACCGGAGGCACCATTTATATTGAAAAACTTCAGAATCCTAGGAGTCTCCTTAAATATTTCTTCGAATGATAACTTGATAATACTTTTCATAATTAATACATGTTTTCTCTTGCTTAGGGAAGATGTTTTCCTTGTTCTGTTCTCTGCTGCATCTATGAAAGTCCTGACGTATCTAAGCTTCAAGGAAACATCATGAATAGGGTTTATATCGGGCGTCAATAATCTGCGGAATGCAAATTCCTAAAGGAGAATGATTTTATTGGTTTCTCTTTCTATTTTGATATATTCAGAATGTTATCCAACAAGTCTGAAGTTCGTGCTTGAATGAAGAAAAGTCAAAAGGCAGTGTGTGAGTTGTTATTGTAACGTGTAATTTAGTTGATAGGCATATTGATAAAGGCAGAAATCAGAAATGTAAGAACACCATAGATGTGTACAACTGAATAACAATTTTAAATAATGGAAAAAAGGCGATGAATTATTTCACGTGTATGCTCATTTTTTTCATATACAATTAGATACAAAATAAGTTCCTCAGTTATTGAATAACAGGACAAATTTTACTAAAGGATTGTACTAAAATTGATTAAAATTCAGTTATCCCGACGGCTTTTCTGAAATTGTTTCTAACATGGCCGAAAAAAATTTGTTACCGAATAGTGAATCTCTCTCTCTCTCTCTCTCTCTCTCTCTCTCTCTCTCTCTCTCTCTCTCTCTCTCTCTCTCGTTTAACAATTTCACTAGCAAAATTTCGAGTTATGATAACTGGCAGCGTCACCTTAATATTTGCTGTATTGTTTATAAATTCAGTTTAAATTTATAATTTGGTAAATTTCGTTAGTTTGTGCACACACTGGCATATTGTTCTAATTCTGAAACAAGAATAATTATTTTTTTTCTTTTTTTGTTACGGATGTTATGTATAAGAATTTTAAAGTATACGTATCATTATATATATATATATATATATATATATATATATATATATATATACATGAAAATATTAAATTAACATATTCATAGATTGCATGAAGTTATTTATAATGCCAAATATATATTCGCATATGTATGTGTGTAAATATATATATATATATATATATATATATATATATATATATATATATATATATATATATATATAGATATAGATAATAATGATAATAATGATAATGATAATAATAATAATAATGATAATAATAATAATTATAATAATAATAATAATGATAATAATAATGTGTTTCTGTGTTGGTTGCGTTTTTATATAAATCCTAGTGGGTTTATCTCTTACAAATGTATGGATGATTGTATGTGTTTTCATGAATTTTCGATATAAAAATCCAAGTGTAATATCCGTACTCGTCAATTACACTCTTATATAACTGCTGCTTTATTAAATAAATTATTGCTTCAATTTTATACTTGTCATATAGTTTTCTAAACGGGTAAAAAAATAATTCATCACATTATTAAATAACACATGAGTCTGTATATATATATATATATATATATATATATATATATATATATATATATATATATATATATATATATATATCTGAGTGTGTGTGAGTTTGTGTGTGTGTATGTGTGTGTATGGCCACGCGATAGTAATTGTATCTGGTAATACAGTATAAGATTATCAACGCAACGCTGTGATTGGAATAAGTGAATGGTATGCAAATGAGATATATATATATATATATATATATATATATATATATATATATATATATATATATATATAATATATATATATATGTGTATATATATATATATATATACATATATATATATATATATATATATATATATATATATATATATGTGTGTGTGTGTGTATATATATATGAAAGTGACTAGCAGTTTATAGTAATATAAAAAAAAAGCGTCAGTCCACACCATGCGGAAAACACGAGTCCAATTGAAAATAGCCAGAGAAAAGAATTTCGAATTTCCAAATTATTGAAATGTGGAGCAAGAAATTGTTTAAGATTCAGGAGGAAAAAAAAATTGTAGAATGGCGGAATCCCCCAATTCTCCCCTCCCCTCCCCTTCCTACTACTTTTCTCCATCAAACGTACACCACCTGAATCTCTTCTTTCCTTACGCCTTAGTCCCTTCTCCCTCCCCTACCCTTCTCTTATACCCCCCTGTCTCACGCCTACTCTTCCCCCTCCCCCTAATTCACCTGTTGCACGGTCGCTCACGAATTATTGATCATGTTGCAATATGATAGCTTATGCTCTCTCCCACTCGGTCTCTCTCTCTCTCTCTCTCTCTCTCTCTCTCTCTCTCTCTCTCTCTCTCTAGAAATATTAAGTAATTTTAAAGATGATAAGTAGGCCTATTAAAATCATGACTGGTACTGTAGGGAAAGTAGAATCAAAGTAAAACTGTAGAAATATAGACAAATGTGATCTTATGCTAAAATTTTAGGCGTTTTCATGATAGGATTCTTTTTCTAATTTTGCTATCTAGATAAACAGATATGATTAGATAATTACGTGTGTTGACAAAAAACATTTACTAGATATATATATATATATATATATATATATATATATATATATATATATATATATATATATGTGTGTGTGTGTGTGTGTGTGAGCATATGTATATATATTTATGTATGTATACATTAATTTACTCACACATACACACACACACACACACACACATATATATATATATATATATATATATATATATATATATATATATGTCTGATGACTCAAAGTAATAAGTAAACCAACTTAGTATGCGTGGCCTTGGCTAATCCATCTTTACTGTTCATAGCGATACACAAGACCCTTTCCCCACGATATGGTATACCCAGTGAGAAAGAATTATTTATGTATATATATATATATATATATATATATATATATATATATATATATATATATATATATATATATATATATGTGTGTGTGTGTGTTTGTATGTGTGAGTGAGTGTGTGTGTGTGTTTTTATGTATGGCACATCAGCCTTATATTTTCAATCACACGTGTGCAATGCTACCTACAGTATTAATGTATGCATGCCCGGCCATTTGTACCTTGGGCATATTTTAAGAGCCTTACCGGTGATCCGAACATCTTCAAGCTGAATGAACAGTCAATGGATCTCATAACCCAAATTATCCTAATTGTCGTCAACTCTCTCTCTCTCTCTCTCTCTCTCTCTGATTGCCATGGTAGAGTATCTTTAAATCTACCTTTCTCTTCTACCTGTATCTCCCCTCCCCCCCTTATTTCCCCTCCCTGTCTATGGTTCCTTAATGGTTTTTACCAAATTCCAGAAAACTGTTCGCCCACATTGCATTGGAATAAAAATGGCCTCTTGCTTTTGGGTGGATTTTCCTGGAACTCTCATTCTTTCTTAGTATGCAATTTTTCTGTTATGAATTTATAGTCCTCAGAAAAAAAAGAAAAAAAAAAGAAAAAAAAAAGAAACATTATTAATGTATTTTGTCGTTCCGATCTAAAAAGTCCTGGTATTAATATCATATGTTCTGAAACTTAATTTCGTGCTGTATTTCCGTCCCAGGATTAAATAACTGTGAAAGTGTATGAAAGTGATTGTTACAAAGTGATTTTGTCTCCATAATTTCCTAGCCCTGTTCAAATTCGTACAACATAAGTTCATGGAAAGTCATTTAACGTGAAGGCACACCATCCCAAATTGTCTTTTAACATTAACACAATTTTCAAGGATATATTTTTACAAGTTTTTATTCACCAACGCAAGAAAAAAAAACTGTCAAGTGACTGAATATAAGTCGGTATTTCTGCCTGTGTCGTTTCGTTAGGCATTGGCGTTCTTTCCACTTTAACGGAACAAGACTCATTAATTGCATCAATCTCATCAATCAGTATATCCATCCGAACGTGCTCGTATTTCATGTTTATTCACGAGAAACACCACTATGGTCCTTAGTCCTCCCCCCTCCGCCAAGCAAAGGGGGTAAAGACTGAGGACATGGAATGCGAAAGGTGCTCTTATATGCGCGGGGGGCGAGAGATCCACAGGTGGTATGAGTCTTGGGGAACATGGATGGTGTTTGTCACTGGGTGCCATTTCTCTGTCGTTGGACCGTCGCACTGGTTGGATGCCTTTTGCGGGTATTGCTTCGGAGGCCGATTTCTTTATAGATATTAACTTATTTGTCACTGATTGCTCTTAAAACCGAAGCACTTTTACAGTTTTATACACTTTCGCACCTTTGCCTACGAGTACCGTAATTCCATGGCTCATCGTGAGGGGAAACTTTCTTGTTTTGAGAATGATACTTCCCAGGTCATTATTTACGTAAGGGCGTGAGTTAAAATGTT
>NC_090727.1:178649490-178706990 GCF_036898095.1 Palaemon carinicauda | reverse complement strand
ATTCATTGATATATATGAACTTATAAGACATGTGGTAGTCCAAAGAGAGTTGGGTAAATAAAAAAGATATAAAACACCAATGAAAGCATTTTGAGTTTATATAGAGTACAATGATTATGGAATTATGAAGAAATAATTATTATTTTTCAATGAAACATATTTGGGTTGGATTTATAAATGCTGATTATACAGCCCGGCACCGGGGCCTGTGAGGCTATGTAGTGCCTAAGTGCAGTTACACTATGGAGTAAAAGTTAAGGGAGATTGGACAGCAAGATGTAAGAAAAGAAAAAAGAACGAAATAGACTACAAGGGAATGAAGCAAGTGCAGATATAGGCTGAAGAATTGCTCTAAATACCCGCAAATAATGCATACAGTGTACTGCATGAGGTGCACCGATGGCTCTACGTTTCCTACGGGGTGAACAAGTTTGCAGAATGGTTTACTTTACGTCTGTACCTCGCAATTCTTGGGGCAGGATTTCGAGCCCTAGTCAGTCCAAAAAAGGTATTGTACCGCATGTGTTTCATTCACACTCGTGCACTGTAAAGGTTTCCCTTTTTTGTCTTATCACTTGCTCTTCTCTGTACTGATAATAGACCAGCTTTTGTAAGCATGCTAGCTCATATGTTATAATGTTTGAATTTTTTTGACATGCTTGCTCGTTAGTCCTGATATATAAGGTCAATGTCTATTTAGTTACATTGACCTCACCTCTCGGTCATAAACTAACGGTCCACTCGCACATTGGTGGCCCCCGAAGTGACCAGCTCCCTCCCGCCTTTCCCCTCACTGCTGTTTCTTACTGTTACAATGCCGCCCACTGAACCTGACTCTTCGATGCAAAGCCACCTCAATGAAACTGCCTTCTTTTTGCCAGCGGTGAAGCATTCGCCTGGTTCCAGCGTGCCAAAGTCACTTAAGCACCAAGGCAAACTATGTTTTCCCGGCAATCTCCGAGGACACTTTCCCTGAAATTTCCGATTAAGCTTTGCGACAGACTATAGCGTACGATGCCCTCAATACATACCTCATGGAGCAGTACTCGCCATTGCCAGCCGCCTGTATAACCAAGCTTTTTCAGCTCTCTCAACAACCTTTAGGGACCAAAACGCTTCGCTCGCCCTCAGAGAAATGACCAGTATTGCTCACCTACAACCTGTCATCGATGGCTCTCTTTGGTAGGTGAACCTTCTTTGTGCCCTTTGAGTACAATGATTAACTGAACTTGTACGCACTGCCATACCTGATGTAGATATTTTGCCCATAAAGGACCTGATGACCAAAGTCGACGCTCTTATGAACAGCCACCTCATCACTTTCAAGACCTCCATCAACGCCTCCACTCCTGACAAATAGGACAACTATTCTATATCAACCCAAGCTGACGTGAATGCGGTAGGACACAGACACCCACCCTGTGATGCCCCGGAGTGGTGACAAAGCTGCCCACACCCACATGTGCCATCACTCGGTCACGCAAACCAACAACCTCTACAGTCACGTCTGACGCCCATCGGCCCCAGTAATGCAAACTACCACTCCGGATTCGGGCTGCGGCGAAGAAATGTATGGACAGTTGTCAGTGGCCAAAAAACATGTAAGTAGGCCATTACTTGTGGCGGTGTTCTCTCCTATCACTAATCTTTAATTTTTACATGATACAGGTACGGGCGTGCAATTTTTGGTAAACGCGGTTGCTTGCCTATTACTTCTACCAAGGCCTCACTCCATGACACAACGTATTCTGTCTTAATCAGCTGATGACCGCCTAGTAGCTGTCAATGGATCTGCGATCCCCACCTACTGTTACGTGAACCTCACATAACTGTTTGGAAGCGCCAAATATCATTGGAAGTGTCTCACTGCTGAAGTCACATTGCCAATCCTGGGTACAGATTTCCTCTCACTCCTCCAACCTCCTGATTGATGTTGCTCACCGACAATTAGTCAATGCAGACTCTTACTCATCGACACCTCTTCAACCTGCCCCCTTTGATTTCGCTCTTCACATCATTGTACCCACGGATGCCTATACACACCTCCTCACGTCGTACCTGGAAGTCTTCCATCCAAAACATCACCAAATGCACACGGTTCCTGACAAAGACAGTAATTATGACCTTATCGATACAATGGGTCCCCAAGTGTTCGCCAGATTCAGGCGTCTGGCACCGGATCATTTGTAAGCAGCTAAACAAACGTGCGCTGAAGTGGAAGAAATGGGCTTTGTTAAAAGCCTCAATCCCATGGTCGTCACCCTTACACATCGTCCTAAAGATAATTGGCTCCCTACGTCCGTGTGATTACAGGTGCCTTAACATGCAAACAGAACCGGATCACTGCCCCCTCCCAAACATCACCAACCTGAACTCCTACTTGGACAAAGTGAAGGTTTTCTCCACGCTTGACCTTCTGAATGGGGGTATTATCAGGTATTCATGAACCCAGAAAACATCTCCAATACCGCCATCACCACCCCCTTCGGTACATATACCTTTAATTACTCCTATTTTGGCCTTCGTAATGGTGGGGCCACTTTTCAACGTCTCATGGATGGCATCATCGGGGACCTCCCCTTCTCTGTATGTTATGAAATACTTGTATTCTCTTCCTCCAAAGAGGAACACCTTCGTCACGTGCGCATCTTGTTTGACTGCCTACAACAGAACGGCCTTTTAATCTGGTACGACAAGTGTTCCTTTGGCGCCAACGAAGTATCATTCTTAGGGCACCACATCACTCCTAAAGGAGTCCACCCCTCCCTTAAAAGGTAGCAGCCGTCCAAAACTTCACACCCTCGACCGTCAAAGCACTGCAACAATTATTCGGCATGATCAGCTATTGTCACCGTTTCCTGCCAGCCATCGCCACCATTCTTGCCCCCCTCTACATCTTCCTCAAGGGCAAGCTAAAAAACCTGAAGTGGAGTCCCCTTCAAGGAGCGGCCATCTGTAACGCAAGGAGTGCCCTATCAACTGCTGCTGCTCTCACTTTTCCCGTGCCACATGCCCATCTCCTTCTCTCCTCCGATGCCAGCTATGTCACTGTTGGTGCAGTACTCAAGAAGGTGGTCAACAGCTCTTTTAGCCCATTGGCCTTCTTTGGTAGAAAACTGTCCAAGACGGAATCCAGCTACTCTACCTTCCGCAAATTGCTGGCGGTGCATTTGGTTTTCCGTCACTTTCGCCACTTCTTAAAAGGTACGCCCTTGGTTATTCGCACGAACTACGTGTCTCTGGTACATGCCTTCACTTGATAGTCCGACGCCTGGTCCACCCGTCAACGCCGACAACTATTAGCTGTAACTGAATACAATTGCACCCTTCAACACATCCCTAGGAAAATGACTCCTGTTGCCGACGCCCTGTCTAGAAACAGATTGGCCGCCATTCACCTGGGATTAGATAACAATGCCTTGGCAGAAGCCCAGTGAAAAGATACAGAGTACCAAGCATGTAAGATGTCCTGTATATCCATCCCTTGGGGAAAGGACCGCCCCCCCCCCCCCTGATGACTCAAAGGCCACCCTCCTCTGTAATGTAATGGTAGACCATGACCATGGAAACCTGCTCCCATGCGGTGAAAGGTGTTTGATTTAATTTAAGACCTTTCACATCCCTCACAGTTACTGAAGACGAAGTTCATTTGGCACAGCATTATGTGGAGTACTTCATGCCAAACTTCAAAAGTACATCGACACACGGATACAGGAGTGGACACCTTTCCTCAACTTCAGCGTCATTTTGCCCACATTCACGTTGCTGTAGTATGTCCCGTACCCACATCACAAGCTATTGACCGCTTCACTTGTTGGCCTGAAGCCATTCTCATAGAAACTGCAACATCTGCCTCATGTACATCTGCCTTACTCTCAGGGTGGATAGCGAGATTTGGTATTCTTGAGCATATTACTTCTGACAGGGGTACTACTTTCACCTCTCAATTGTGAACATCATTAGCAAATCTGCTAGGCATCACCCTACATCAGACAACAGAGTACAACCCTGCTCCTAACGAAGTGATTAAGTGTTTTCATCGCACCCTCAAAGCATCTTTGATGTCCTGCTGCAATAACTCCAACTGGTTTACTTGGTTTCCCTGGGTCATTCTGGGACTAAAAACCTCTCCTAAAGATACCCTAGGTGTCTCAGCAGTTGAAATGGCATATGGTGACCTATTGATCGTCCCTGCCGAATTTTTCCGTCTACAACCTCCTCCAATAATCTCCAATGCCTACATCACGTTGTGAGAAAATTTACTTCATGCCACCAGACTTACAAGCTCCCCGCGAAGCAAAATATGACGACAGATCTGCATTCACCACTCACGTTTTCTTGTGCAACGACACTAGCAAGCCACCGCTAACGCCTCCTTACACTGACCTTCTCCTCATGATCTGTCGTACATCAAATGCTTTCTTAATCAACGTTCGTGGCAAAGCAAAATGGGTCTCCATTGATTGCCTAAAACCTGCATATCTCCTACCTAATGACCTGCCTACAGTACACCTCTCTGTAGTAAGACGCCCTATCTCACATGTATATCATTTTAACGAGGGGAGCCATTTACTGCACGTGTTTCATAGACACTCGTAAACTGTAATGGTTTTACTTTTTTGTCTTATCATGCGCTCTTCCTTGCACTAATAATATACAAACCTGTGTAAGCATGCTAGCTCAAGTTTTATTTTTTTCTAATTTTTAACGTTCTAGCTCATAGGTCCTGGTATATAAACTCGATGTCTGTTTAGTAAAGTTTATTTGCCTTCACCTCGCCTCTCAGTCATAACCTAACGGCCCACTCGCACAGTTTTCACATGTGCTCACAACCTTCACCGTTCCAGTGAGCTACGGATGCGGTTTTTGAGGCATAGATCAACTTCCTGAGTCACCAGCAGCTATTTGGTAGAGTAGGTCTCTAAAAACGGAGGATTCTCGTAGAAGTGGTACAAAAACCAGTCATGTACTAAGAAAACTAAAGATGGCAGTGTTCTTATAATAACTTGATTCGTGGTTATAGAAAATTTTATTATAGAAGTTTCCTTTGAATTGATAACTTTGAGATTGATTCATGTAGATGAAACGACCATAATTGGAGTAATTGTATTTTATATATAGTTAATTGGTTTCTAAAATAGAAATGCAAGGGACAGAAACTACGTATTAACGTTATGACAACCCGAAATATGGCACTGCGAATGTAATCGTTCTTATTCCTATTGTAAGTTGCAATGTAAAATTTAAAGTGAAATAATCAAGAATTGTGTCCTTATTTTTCATTTATTTATATTTTTATTCATTAAATAAATCAGTTTCATCTATCTATTTTATTCATATATCATAATAAATATGTATGGTACGCATTTGTCTCTAATGATCAATTTGTGTATATTGATATAAATAATTAACTTCAGATTACTTAAACACATATTGGGACAATCTTAACTTAAAATTCTCTCTCTCTCTCGCTCTCTCTCTCTCTCTCTCTCTCTCTCTCTCTCTCTCTCTCTCTCTCTCTCTCAGAAGCCACAACAAATATGGAGGGTTCCATCTATGTGCTTGATTGGCACTCTGGCCATAATTTACCGTCACTGCTTTCCTTCTCCCTCCCCCTATTTCTTCCCTTCTCAATTGAAGACAGCAAAAAAAAAAAAAAAAAAAAAAAAAAAAAAAAATCTTACAAAACAAATGAGGGAGATTACTGTGACGTCATACGAGAGACAGTACCGTCACACCTTTAGAGTCAGATTCTTCCGTTATCATCATCATCATCACCATGCGATGACGTGTGATGGCTTTAATGAGAAATTGAAACCATCCTCGCGCTTTCAACTACTCTGGTTTTGCTTGTTTATACTTCTACTCTTTTATTTATTTGGGCAACTTATTTGTCTATAATTTATTTCTGTATTTTTGGGTATTTGTTGAATTGAGATGGGGCACTGGACCCCCAGGCTTGAAACGCTTCTTGTTTATAGGATTCTGGTTAATTCATTAATTCCTGTATTTGATTTTATTTCATTCCAAAAAAAGAGAGGCATGAGTAGAGTTAGAGATCTCGTAAACGAGAAGAAAATAGGGTTTCCGAATTATATTGACAAATAATTAAATAGAAATCGCAGTATATGGGTTTTATATGGAAAAAATGGAAGGGGGAGAGAATGGAGGGATCTCATTTTTAGCCAAAGAGAAACGAGAAATTTTAATTGGAGACCTTCTTGGAAATTGGCAGGTGAAGCGTAGCTCGGAGCTTGTTCTCAATAATCTAATTTATTGATATTATAAATTTCCCACTACACACATTTGGTTGAAATTAAATTTTTACATGATTTTACGTTTGAACATTGCATATATATATATACTGTATATATATATATATATATATATATACATTAGACTGTTATTTCAAAAGAAGGGTGGTTCCAGAGAAGAGGAACCATTACAGTCGCCGCCATATCCATTCACTAGCTGTTGAATAGAGATCCATATCCCCGTGCGGTAAAACTTCCTCATTAGTCACTTGATACATTTACACAGTATATATATATATATATATATATATATATATATATATATATATATATATATATATATATAGATAGATAGATAGATAGATAGATATATATTTATATATATATGTATGTATCTATGTATGTATATGAGTGTGTATTTATCTATTAATTTTGCTTATTTTCCTATGGTCCTAGATTTTCCCAAGGTTTCTGAAGTCACGTTCAGTCATGTCATTATGTTTTGTTATTTTTCAAACAATACTTACACCTATAATTAAAATAAAGCTTTTATAGCGCTATATAAATTTAGTTGTATTTCATCCATCTGGCGTCTCATATGATAAAAGAAGTTCATATTTCTTCTGTTTGTCTTCACATTTCCTGATTTTATATCTTTTTCATCAACTAACGATTTAGTATTATTCGATATCATTTTGACTTCACACTGTATGTCCTGACATCCCTTTTCACCATCTTTCCATTTCATATGTTTGGCTTTACTTGTCCTATATTTTGTATTTCATTATTTTGACTTGGCAATACTATAGTTATTTTATGTCTTTAGGTATTCTTGCCTTCCATTCATGCTCATCTGCTGTATGAAATATTGATTGACTGGTTGAGTAAGAGTTGTCTCTCTTAGCAAGTTCTTTTATCACTATCGTTAAGATATAATCTATTTTATTTTGCATTTGAGATGTTTTAAGATTACAACTACAGAGGCTATTTTTAACAGCTGTGTTCTTTCATTAATATTCTGGAGAATCTTCATAAACAAATATGGCTTCTTTATGTAAACAACGGTGATGTTTTTATCTAGCAAATTGTAGTTTTTTTTTTTTTTTTTTTTAAACTAATGCTTTCTCTAAGCATCTGTAGTTTTAATAGTTTCCATAAATGGGCTGAAATCCTTTTTGGAAAACTGTAAATGCATTGGTAAATTACTGTGATGTATTTACGAAGAACTACATATTTTTCATGAAGAATGCCAGCTCTATGGATATGTGTTATTAGAGAACAATAGAGCATGCAAATGTTTGTCAAGGACTGCTATGTACTGTATATATCATCATCAGCCGTTGTTAGTCCACTGCAGGACAAAGTCATCATACATTCCTTTCTACTCCCGTCTGTTTACGGTCTTTCTATGCCAGTGTATACCCACAGATTTTCTTAGCTTGTCATTTCATCATCTTCCTTCCCCTCCCCTACTTCGTTTGCAATCTCTAGGGTCCCATTCTGTTATTCTTAATGTCCATCTATTACCTGTCATTCATGTTATATATTCTCTCCACGTCCATTTCTTTTTCTTACTTGTTAAAGCTTTAGATTAATTACTTATCCATGTTGCTCTTTTTCTATTTCTTAGTGTTAACCCTATCACTATTGGTTCCATAGCTTTTTGCGTTGTAACTTGCTTATATTCCCAGGCTGTAGTAAGGTTCCAAGTTTGTGATGCATAAGTTGATACTGGTAGGACCATCTGCTTAAATACTTTTGTTTAGAGAATGTGGCATTTTACGTTTCATAATATTATTTTGTTTCCCAAAAGCTCTCTATCCCGTGCTTATCCTTCTTTGAATTTCAGTCTCATATCCTAGGGAAACACGTACTGTTTGTCCTAAGTACGTAAGTTATATTCATTAACAATCTCTAGAGGATCGTCCATTACCATTATTTGTTGTCTGCATTTTCATTGAAAATTATCATAATTTTGCTCATATTCATTTTCAGGCCCCCATATCTGCTTTCTTTATTCAAATCTTCTATCATCTTTTGCAATTGTTAATGTATTCCCCATTAATGTTGATTCCTACATTTTCCTTATCTAAATTCTTAAAACTTGTTTATAGGCATGCTGAAAATAATTTGCGAGAGATGAATTCTCCCGGTCTAACTCCTTTCTCAATCGTAATTGTCTATCTTTATATAGTTTCAGGAATGCTGTACTACTCGTATAGATATCTTCAAAGGTTTTAACATAATATTCATCTATTCCTTGTCTTTGAAGGGCTTTTATTACTGCTAAAGCTTTGACAAAATCAAAACCTTTCTCATAGTCTATAAAAGCCATACTTAGTGGTTTGTCATACTTTGTTGATTTTTCCATTAGCTGGTTAATTACATGGATATAGTCAATTGTTAATTATCCTCTGCTAAAGCCTGCCTACTGTCTTGATTGATTAAAGTCTAGGTGTTTTTCTATTCACCCTGATATGATCTTTGTAAATATTATATATATTACTGAGAGTAAACTTATTTGCAGTTAAATTTTTAGGTCTTTTATATTTCCCTTTAATTGAATTGATATGATGATAAAGTTTTTTCCAGGCTGAAGGTATAGAGCAGGTCTGCAAACTTTTTGTGTAAAGTTTAGCGGGTTTTACCATGAAATCTTCTCCATCTATTATTAAATCAACTGTTAGGCCATCTTCTGCTTTATCTCTTTTCATGCCTTTTATGGCTTTCGATACTTCTAATGTACCTTTTGGTACCGGCTCAGATGTTTCATTATTTCTATTGGCAATTTTTTATGTGACTATTATAGAGAATTTTAAATTGTGTATGGTTTTGGATAGTTCTGCTAATTCTGCTTCATCTCACTTTAATTTTACCCTCATTTCCAATCATTTATTTATTAGGTTTTTTGGTGCCTTATGATAGTTTTCCCTGATTTTGTTTAGGAAATGATTCTAATAAGATTTTTTTACAAATTACCGTTAATATATTCGTTACTTGCTTCCATTTCATTATGTAGCTGGTAGTACCCTATTTTGTATTGCTAAACTAAACTCATCATATTTTTCTCTTATCACAGGAGTGTTGATTTTTCTTTCTAAAAGTTGTTTTCTCTTTCTTTTCTTAGATCTAGACAAATTCTACTTACACACATACATACATATACACACACACACACACACACACATATATATATATATATATATATATATATATATATATATATATATGTATATATATATATATATATATATATATATATTATTATTATTATTATTATTATTATTATTATTATTATTACTAGCCAAGCTACAACCCTAGTTGGAAAAACAAGATGCTATAAGCCCAAGGGCTCCAATAGAAAAAATAGCCCAGTGAGGAAAGGAAATAAGGAAATAAATAAATGATGAGAACAAGTTAACAATAAATCATTCTAAAACAGTATATATATGATATATATATTTATATATATACTTATATATATATGCATATATATACATATATATGTATATATATATATATATATATATATGTATATATATATATATATATATATATATATATATATATATATATATATACGTTTATATTAACTAGTGCAAGGTCTTCAAATTTGTTAAGAATTTATAGGTATCGTGAACGAACTATATATGATGAATAGGTTTATGTGTGTTACATATGATTCATTCGACTTTTTTATGTGGCATGAAGATGAATCCTAACAAAACTCAAAAATATATTTGTAAGTAGGTCAAGGATAGTGGCTCCTCAACATTTTGATCTCGGCATTGATAATGTATATTTAACTCTCCATGACTTAAAATTTTATGTGTGATCCTCAACAGCAAATTTACTTTTGAGAAACACATTAGGTCTGTGTCCTCTTCAATTACAAAAAAAAAAAAAAAAAAAAAAAAATAGCATATTGAGAAAGTCTTGTAAGATTTTCAGTGATCAGTCTATTCTGAAGAAGTGTTTTAATTCTTTCATTCTATCTTGTTTCGAGTATTTTTCTCCTGTCTGATCTACAGCTGCTGATTCTAATCTTAATTTGTTGGACAGAAACTTACGGTCTGTTAAATTTCTTATTCCTGATCTAGATATTAATCTCTGGCACTGTCGTTCAATTCCTTCGTTATGCATGTTGCATAAGATTTTCCACAATTCTGACCGTCCTTTACATTCAGATCTTCCTGGACAGTTCCATCATGTTCGTAGTACTAGGCAGGTAGTTAATTCTAATAGGCAGAGCTTCTCCATCATGAGGCTCAATATTACACAGTATTCTAAAAGTTTTATTCCAGCTGTGACCAAGTTGTGGAATGATCTTCCTAATCGGGTAGTTGAATCGGTAGAACTTCAAAAGTTCAAACTTGCAGCAAATGTTTTTATGTTTAACAGGCTGACATAATTCTCTGTCTATAGTTTATATATCAAATATCTGTCTTAATGTTGTTATTGTTCTTAAGATATTTTTAATTGTTCATTATATATTATAAAATTTATTTATTTCTTTATTTCCTTTCCTCGCTGAACTATTTTTCCCTTTTGGATACCTTGGGCTTATAGCATCCTGCTTTTCCAACCAGGGTTGTATTTTAGATGATAATAATAATAATAATAATAATAATAATAATAATAATAATAATACATTATTCTTATTTGATACATTGTTTAATGTAAGACTAATATGAATGAAATGCTTTTCATTACATGATAATTTGCATTGCGGATGAGTATTATGCGCAAAAATATTTTCTTATATGATATATTAAACTTATAATACCTTCAAATTTCACGTTTTGCCACGTCATACAATAGGCATGATACAAGTTTTCTTATATACACTGTTGAAAATTTGCATTAAAAAAACGGTAAATATCTGGCAACATTTATTCCATTATTTTTTACCGTTTTAAAAACGGATATATTGACGTAAAAGATTGATATGACAGTCACCAACCCGTAAAAGATAATAACAAAGTAAGGTAAAATTACGGTCGCCCGTATTTTACTGAAATGCGGTTAAAAACTATATTTTTACGGAGATTTTCCGATTAAAATTACGGTTTTTTCTAACAGAGTAGGATCGATTTTTACATCCTTTTTTTTTGGGGGGGGGGAGAGCATTGTGCCAACAGCATGATATTTTTTCTTACAAAATAGATAAATTCTACGCCTGGAATTAACGTTTCGGTACATGATGTGATTTGACCCTTATTATTTTCTTTTTCTTTTATGATAGTTTTCACGTATGACAGACACACACGAGTGTCTGGCATACGCGGCTCTACTTACAAGTACCGCTTGACGTCATCTCCTTTAAACAGGGAATCAATTCATCTTCGGAGGTCATATTTCTTATCCACCCTTCCCTATTTCCTATGATTCTTTGCGACCATTGTCTGTTGCTCCCTCCTCTCCCTTTCATTCGAAATTCCCTCTCTTCCTGTTTAATTTAGAAACTGGGTGTGATTTCCTTTCAGTTTCTTAATCGAATTGGATTTTACGTTTGGCATTGTGCTCCTGAATCTCGGCGTGTATGTTCCTGACTATTTTTGGAACTTATTTTGAAGTCTCGTTTCTATTTTCTTGGCGTGTATTAACTTTTACTTCGTTTTATTTTTATTCCTTTTTTTATGTTTTTGATCCATTCATTTTCATTTCTCCTCTTGCTTTTGTATCTCTCTTTCTCATTTTAAAGAGATGGTTGACGGGATGGACAAATAAATATCCTAATCCTTCTAAATGAAAGTTACTCCTAACTCGAAAGAAACTACGGATTCGCCTCTTAAAAAGGAATTGTATTAATAAGAAAAGAATCCGAAAAGTGTGAAACTCCTTTAGGCTGCTGCAGACCTGTGATGGTTTGGAGGTAGATACATTTATGTTTCAAAAATGGGAGAACGCAATAGCATGAAACTTTGTTGCCAAGGAAATCATCTTACCTACTACTTACTGTACGTCTCTTGGTATATACGTTCGCCTTTTCCATGAATTATCGCTTGCAAGTTCTTGAGATATTCTGTTGAGAGAAATTCCCATTGACATGAGGAGGATATCGAGTAATGATTGCAGAAGACTTATTACTGGACTATTTGTCTATTTGTTTTATGATTATTTTCTTAAAATTTCTGCAACCTCTTATTAGGTAACGTCCATGTTCATTATTTATAATTTTTATTTCTAAATTCACATTTGTTTTTATTCATAGTTGTCTGGATGTGATTCATTCTAATTAGCTTTCTTCAATATTACGTTTATTGGTATGTATTAATTTTATTGTTAATTTATCTAATAACTAATGACGGACATATATTCACTGACGTTCACTGAATATAGCATCCGTTGGTCTCACTATTCCTTCATTTCGTAAATCATTTTCGTTATCACTCTGTTTCTATCATGACCTCTGATCACGAATCATTCATTTCTCTGATAATTCAGGTTTCGTCAATAGAATTTATTTATCGTAATATATATTATTTTATAATTTATTCGACTCTAGTTTCAAATGCCAAGCTCTGAATGCCAGGTATGATGATAGCGGAGGCCACCAAATGGAAAAGTATGCATTGGAAGCATCATGTTATGTTTCATGCTTAAAAGTAAATGCGTAAGTACGCAACCATTGTCATCTTACCCAAAAGAGAGGCCTCGGCCTCTCTCTCTCTCTCTCTCTCTCTCTCTCTCTCTCTCTCTCTCTCTCTCTCTCTCTCTCTCTCTCTCTCTCTCTCTCTCTCTCTGGAATTGAAAAGATACACCGCTCAATGTGGAATTTCTTTACATACAAAATAGCGAATACTTGGAATAGACTTCCAGCGGATGTAGTAAACAGTAACGCGGTAAACGAGTTTAAGAATAAGTTAGACAAGATTGTAAGAACTCTGTAAATGCTTAAACTATATCGCTCTATCAAAGAGCAAATGGAGTCTCCGCGGATGGACTAAAAAGTCTTTGAGACATCCAAAATCCTTGTAACTACTTGTAACTCTCTCTCTCCTTTTAGTCACAGCAATATGTGGATGGGTGTTCATGGTAACACCTTACAGCGCTGTTTTCTTTTCTCAGGATATGTATGTGTTTTAAGGGTAAATTGATAACGCATTCATACGCATTACCATATACATGAACTGTTTTGAATAAATCTTTATTTTGTGATCATTAAGAAGACTAGAAAATGATGTTAAAGAGATAAATTTTCTATTTACAAATATGTATATACTGTATATATATATATACATATATATATATATATATATATATATATATATATATATATATATATATATATATATATATATATATATATATATCATATACAAATATGTGTGTTTATGTTAAATTGGTAACACTTAGATCCGAAATACAATATTGCATATTAACCTTTTTGAAAATATTTCAATATTATTTTGAATTCTATAATCATCATAGAGATTGAGCAAGAATAATAAAGCCCCCCCCCCCTGAAAAAAAGCCTGCAATCTTCACTATTTACATATTATGTTGATCGTTAAAGCTACTAAAAAACTGCTGAACGAAAATGAAAATTTATTAATAGAAATATAACAGGTTAAAAACCAGAGAAAGTAGGCAAATAGTGTACTGTTAACAGAAGGCGAAATGTCGCTGTCGCGTTGACTTCTGGGCTTCATAGCAAACTATCACGCTTTAATGCTGACGAAAGGGGGCGGAGCTTGCTAGTCGTGATGTCATTGATGATAGGCGGGGAGAAAGCTCATGACGTCACTCATGAAGGACTGATGTCATGAACCATGGAATCAGGAATCTATTTTAGGAAACGGCTTTCCATCCAACCCCCTCCCGTCTTTTTGGATTTCAAAGCTGATGCACCGAAAGAGTTGAGAGAGAGAGAGAGAGAGAGAGAGAGAGAGAGAGAGAGAGAGAGAGAGAGCGAAGGTAGGTATAACTACATCAAATCCTTAATAGCTAATCACAGTTGATTTCATTTGTACTATTTCAATTGGCAATGTATGTTTTTAATTGCATTGAATATAAATGAAAAGAAAAACATAGTGACATTCTTGGCACGTGCTCGATTACTTCATTTGTGTGTGCTTAATAGTGAGCGTCTATGTGTGTTTGTGTTTACTTTGATCTGGTAAGTTTAGGAAATTATCATTCGAGAACAAGAACTAATAGTAAATCATTAACCCAACGAAAAAGAACATTCAGTAAATATTACAAGTACGTTAGTAAATAGTGAGCTTGACAAGACATACCACTTTTTTAAAGAAAATTACACCAGGCAGCTAATAGATATTATGGCCACAACAGTATATGGTCACTGCATGTTTTCTTATAGGTAGTAGGTTAGCCGTTGTTGTTTTAGATTGCCTGGCCCTTACTTGCAGCCCGTAGGTGTATTTTAGGTTTGTAGGTGGTTTGGGATATGGGATAATCTGCAACTTTTATTTGAAGGGGGTTACGGATGAGGGTCAAGGATATTCGGCAACTTGTATTTATTGTCTATTCAGCGTACTTTGTTTTAGAGGCACCCCAGCCTTTTTAGGTCAAGTGAAGAAGAAGAAGGGGAGAAGGCGTTCTCCTCAAAGGAACCCACTGGTTCCCGTCATGTAATTGGAGAGAAAGAGGTACACCCAGCAACAAAACCGGTGTCGCCTGGCCAGACCTGACTTGATGAGATCATGCCCCTCTTGCCCTGAAAGGTGGCCGACGTTAAACAACCGAGACATCGTTAGGATGGTTCGAATGTGAGGAGGGAAATTACCGATATCACTCAAAGAAATGCGATGAAGAGAGATAACCTTTTTATTCTTTTAAAAAAATGTAATCTAATATTATTTCTAAACTAATTCATCAAAAGATTTTAACATAACTTTTTATTTGAAATTTCCTATCCTATTTCTATAAAAAAAAAAAAATTCTTGAATAATATTGGAATTGACTATTCATATTAATCTTCATAACACGGAAATATCCTTCGTTTGCATTTTCTCAAGCAATTCCTCTCTCTCTCTCTCTCTCTCTCTCTCTCTCTCTCTCTCTCTCTCTCTCTCTCTCTCTCTCTCTCAAATAACACCTATTGGGTCACCAATCATTGATAAGTGGCCTTTGTTCAAAATTTCGAAGGTAATGAAGTTTATGGGTTTAGTTGTTGATTTCAGTGTTTTCCTTTGATTTCGTTCATGAGCCACGTAGCTCGGTGTGGTTGGGGTCAGCTTTTGTCACTGGCTATTTGGCTCCGGCCCTCTTAGAGAAAATAGTATTATTTGCTATATCAATTATATTAGTTTAAGGTTGGAGATTTAAAATGCATCATCAGTTAACATAACCTATATAGTTTGAAAAGTGATTGGTGAAAATAGAATATGCAATGAAACTTCGTTGGTGCATTATTATAGTAATCATGTGGTATATAGGATGTAGGGTATAAAAGAGTAAACTATCAACACATTGTTTACTCAAATTATCTGGTTCGGTGTCAATAACCTTAGATGTCAGGATGACAAAAAACTCCTAATCAATCAAATTATCTGGCCAAGAGAGAGAGAGAGAGAGAGAGAGAGAGAGAGAGAGAGAGAGAGAGAGAGAGAGAGAGAGAGAGAGAAGTGTTACAAGGATTTTGGATGTCTCAAAAACTTTTTAGTCCATTCGCATAGACTCCATTTGCTCTTTGGTAGAGCGATTTAGTTTAAGCATTTGGAGAGTTATTATGATCTTATCTAACTTATTCTAGAACTCGAGAGAGAGAGAGAGAGCCTTACCTTATTGCCTTATTCAATGTTTGGGTTCCCCCAGGTCCCTCAGTGTGAGGCACCTCGT
This sequence comes from Palaemon carinicauda, assembly GCF_036898095.1. Classification (NCBI taxonomy): domain Eukaryota; kingdom Metazoa; phylum Arthropoda; class Malacostraca; order Decapoda; family Palaemonidae; genus Palaemon; species Palaemon carinicauda. The sequence goes on along the minus strand of NC_090727.1, from coordinate 178,690,929 downwards.
ATATCCACCAGAGAGTTGCTTATGCATTTTCCTGTGTATTTTGCATCTTCCAGTCTTGGATGGTCTGGGATGCATCGTAGGTGTTTATCGAGCTTATTCTTAATCACATCTACGCTCACTCCTGATATGTTTCTTAGATGAGCTGGCAGCGCATTAAATAGTTGCTGCATTATCGATGCTGGTGCTTAGTGGATTAATGTCCTGTGTGCCTTCCTTAGTTTTCCTGGTATAGTTTTGGGCACTATTAATCTACCTCGGCTTGCTATTTCTGATATTTTTAGCTCCATGATGTTTTCAGTAATTCCTTCGATTTGTTTCCATGCTTGTATTATCATGTAGCGTTATCTTCTCCTTTCTAGACAGTACAATTTTAAAATTTGCAGTCTTTCCCTGTAGTCAAGGTCCTTAACTTCTTCTATTCTAGCAGTAAAGGACCTTTGTACACTCTATTTGTGCAATATCCTTTTGGTAGTGTGGGTACCATATCACATTGCAGTACTCGAGTGTACTACATACACAAGTTTTGTACATCATAATCATGTGTTCAGCTTTTCTTGTTTTAAAGTGTCTGAATAGCATTCCCATTTTTGCTTTACATTTAGCCAACAGTGTTGCTATTTGGTCGTTGCATAACATATTCCTGTTTAACATTACACCAAGGTCTTCAATTGCTTCCTAGTTTGTGATTGTCTCGTTATTAGGTCCCCTGTATGCATATACCATTCTTTCTCTGTTTCCATAATTTATTGATTCGAACTTATCGGAGTTAAATACCATCCTATTTATCTCTGCCCATTCATATATTTTGTTTAGATCTCTCTGTAATGAGTTCCTATCTTCATCACAAGTAATTTCTCTACTTATTCTTGTGTCATCGGCGAAACTTCTCACTACAGAATCTTTAACATTACAGTCTATGTCTGAGATCATAGTAACAAACAGCAGTGCAGCTAATACCGTACCCTGTGGCACGCCAGATATTACCTGTGCTTCATCTGATTTCTTGTCATTTGCAACCACTATCTCTTTTCTTTTTTGTAGAAATTCTTTTATCCATTTTCCTATCTTCCCCTTAATATTATGCTTTCTCATTTTTTTCTCTAATATATTATGGTCTACCTTGTCAAAGGCTTTTGCAAAATCTAGATATACCACATCTGTGTCTTTTTTATTTATCATATTTTTATATATGTTTTCATATTGTGCTATCAGTTGGGTTTGTGTACTTTTTCCGGGCACAAAACCGTGTTGACCAACATTAAACAAATTATTTTTAACCAAATGATTCATTATTTTCTTTTTTATTACCCTTTCATACACTTTCATAATATGTGATGTTAGACTAACTGGTCTATAATTGCTTGCCTCTAGTCTTGACCCACTTTTGAAAATAGGGGTTATATATGCTAATTTATGTTCAACATATATCTCGCTCATATCTACACTTTGTCTTAACTGTATTGCAAGGGGCTTCGCGATAGTGTGTGCAATTCTTTTTTAACAAAATCGCTGGAACTCCGGCCGCTGATCCATTTTTAATTTCGCTTATAGCCTGCACAATATCTGCTTCATTAATATCTATATCCGTTAGAAATTCACTATTTTCTTCTCTCATTTTTGTTTCATTATTCTCCTTCGCATTTCTTGGCGTGAATTCACTCTTATATTTTTCTGCTAATATGTTGCATATTTCCTTTTTCTATTCATTAACCGTCCTTCAATTCTTAGAGGGCCTATTTCTAATCTCCCTTTATTCATCTTTTTAAGTCACTTTTTTCATTTTCTTTCGATCATATAATCTTTTTTTCTGTATTTTCTTACTTTTTATTTTCATCATTTGTTTATTTTTTTTTTCGGTACATATTTTTCAATAATTTTCTCCAGTATTTTGTATAATATATCCGTAATTACCTGCATATTATCACTTACTAATACATTTTTCCAATCTTTGTTCAATTCTTCATTTATTTCTGACCATTTTATATTCTTACCATAGAAATTATATCTTCCATATCCTTCCCATTGTTTTGTGCTTTGTTTTTCTCTGCGTTCACTTGGTTTGGAATGGACTATTAATTCTATGACATTGTGGTCTGAAATTCCCGTGTTATACACTATAATTTCTTTAACATAATTCACCTCAATCACAAATACTAAATCTAGGACATTGTCCTTTCTTGTTGGAGTGTGGTTTATTTGTTGCATATTATGTTCTAATAGCATATCTTGAAGCTTTTCAAACTGTCTCTTATCTTCTGCACTGCTATTACTCTCTTTTTTATATGTATATATACAACCTCTTTGTTCTATTCGTTCTTTCCAATCCACGAAAGGAAAGTTAAAATCTCTGGATAGGAGTATATACCAGTCTTTATGGTTTCTACATATATCTATTTTTTCTATTATTATGTCAAACTCCTTAGTATTTGGGGGTCTGTAAACTACAATATTCACTAATTTTTCATATTCAAATTCTACCGCAATCAGTTTACATTTTGTGTTGCTGTATTTTTCACAGACTTTTCCTTGATTTATGTCTCTTCCATATATTGTGGTTCCCCCTTGATTCCTATTTGTTCAGTCTGATCTATATGTTTGGAAACCCTTTATCTGGTCGTCACTGCCAGTCTCTTGGGAATACCATGTTTCACTTATATTTAACATATCTATTTTTTCAATTTGGGTTAGTTCTTCTAAGAACTCTATTTTCCTTTTAGAGTTACTCATGACTGAACCCTGTGCATTCATCACTATTATGGTTTGTGTTTCATCCCCATTATTTAATATTGGTAATTATATGGATTCTCCCATGCTTCCTTCCTGTTCTGATATGGTGTTCTTTACTTCATTTTCAGGAATTCTGCCATTAAAAAATCCAACTTTTCTATATATTTGCTCTTTCGCCTTCATATTTATTTTTGTGTGTAAACCTGCAATTATCCCCATATCTGCACCAACCCCTGGCATTATAGATGCATTCTTTGTAGTTGGGCTCTAATTGTGCATATTTGGGTTGAAAAGCATCATTTTTTGGGGCCTTTTGTGCATAGCACGGTACATACTCGGCTTGTTTTTTTTTGTTTCTTTTTTTGTTTCATTTTTGCTTTCATTTTTCTTTTCTGTTTGCTGAGTTTTCTGACTTTCATTCATGGTTGCAGGATGCATATGTCGACATTTTCAGGTTTTTTGCATATTTTTGGATGGAGATCTCTGCATTCGTCTCCATATCCGTCTAAATACGCACATTTACCATATATTTCATAATTATGGCATATCTTTGGATGCTTGTAGTAGCATCTTTTGTCAAGAGAGAGAGAGAGAGAGAGAGAGAGACCAGCTGCTAGAATAATGCAAACAAAGGATATATCATTCCGACGTATATTAACTGGAATAGTCAGTTCACACAATATTTAAGGATTTTTAATAGAAAAATGTAATAAGGAATTCAAATATATCGGTATGATTATATTTTTTGAGAACTATTCTCGACAACAATTGCATTTCTTAAAAGAATAAGAGATAAGACCTCTCTATCTCATATATATGTATATATATATATATATATATATATATATATATATATATATATATATATATATATACATATATATACAGTATACATCTATCTATCTATATACCAAGGCACTTCCCCCAATTTTGGGGGGTAGCCGACACCAACAATGAAACAAAACAAAAAGGGGACCTTTACTCTCTATGTTCCTTCAGCCTAATCAGGGACTCAACCGAGTTCAGCTGGTACTGCTAGGGTGCCACAGCCCAACCTCCCACATTTCCACCACAGATGAAGCTTCATAATGCTGACTCCCCTACTGCTGCTACCTCCGCGGTCATCTAAGGCACCGGAGGAAGCAGCAGGGCCTACTGGAACTGCGTCACAATCGCTCGCCATTCATTCCTATTTCTAGCACGCTCTCTTGCCTCTCTCACATCTATCCTCCTATCACCCAGAGCTTTCTTCACACCATCCATCCACCCAAACCTTGGCCTTCCTCTTGTACTTCTCCCATCAACTCTTGCATTCATCACCTTCTTTAGCAGACAACCATTTTCCATTCTCTCAACATGGCCAAACCACCTCAACACATTCATATCCACTCTAGCCGCTAACTCATTTCTTACACCCGTTCTCTCCCTCACCACTTCGTTCCTAACCCTATCTACTCGAGATACACCAGCCATACTCCTTAGACACTTCATCTCAAACACATTCAATTTCTGTCTCTCCTTCACTTTCATTCCCCACAACTCCGATCCATACATCACAGTTGGTACAATCACTTTCTCATATAGAACTCTCTTTACATTCATGCCCAACCCTCTATTTTTTACTACTCCCTTAACTGCCCCCAACACTTTGCAACCTTCATTCACTCTCTGACGTACATCTGCTTCCACTCCATCATTTGCTGCAACAATAGACCCCAAGTACTTAAACTGATCCACCTCCTCAAGTAACTCTCCATTCAACATGACATTCAACCTTGCACCACCTTCCCTTCTCGTACATCTCATAACCTTACTCTTACCCACATTAACTCTCAACTTCCTTCTCTCACACACCTTTCCAAATTCTGTCACTAGTCGGTCAAGCTTCTCTTCTGTGTCTGCTACCAGTACAGTATCATCCGCAAACAACAACTGATTTACCTCCCATTCATGGTCATTCTCGCCTACCAGTTTTAATCCTCGTCCAAGCACTCGAGCATTCACCTCTCTCACCACTCCATCAACATACAAGTTAAATAACCACGGCGACATCACACATCCCTGTCTCAGCCCCACTCTCACCGGAAACCAATCACTCACTTCATTTCCTATTCTAACACATGCTTTACTACCTTTGTAGAAACTTTTCACTGCTTGCAACAACCTTCCACCAACTCCATATAACCTCATCACATTCCACATTGCTTCCCTATCAACTCTATCATATGCTTTCTCCAGATCCATAAACGCAACATACACCTCCTTACCTTTTGCTAAATATTTCTCGCATATCTGCCTAACTGTAAAAATCTGATTCATAACACCCCTACCTCTTCTAAAACCACCCTGTACTTCCAAGATTGCATTCTCTGTTTTATCCTTAATCCTATTAATCAATACTCTACCATACACTTTTCCAACTACACTCAACAAACTAATACCTCTTGAATTACAACACTCATGCACATCTCCCTTACCCTTATATAGTGGTACAATACATGCACAAACCCAATCTACTGGTACCATTGACAACACAAAACACATATTAAACAATCTCACCAACCATTCAAGTACAGTCACACCCCCTTCCTTCAACATCTCAGCTTTCACATCATCCATACCAGATGCTTTTCCTACTCTCGTTTCATCTAGTGCTCTCCTCACTTCATCTATTGTAATCTCTCTCTCATTTTCATCTCCCATCACTGGCACCTAAACACCTGGAACAGCAATTATATCTGCCTCCCTATTATCCTCAACATTCAGCAAACTTTCAAAATATTCCGCCCACCTTTTCCTTGCCTCCTCTCCTTTTAACAACCTTCCATTTCCATCTTTCACTGTCTCTTCAATTCTTGCGCCAGCCTTCCTTACTCTTCACTTCTTTCCAAAACTTCTTCTTATTCTCTTCATATGACTGACCCAATCCCTGACCCCACCTCAGGTCAGCTGCCCTCTTTGCCTCACGTACCTTGCACTTTACTTCCACATTTTTCTCTCTATATTTTTCATACTTCTCTATACTATTACTCTGCAGCCATTCTTCAAAAGCCCTCTTTTTCTCTTCGACTTTTACCTTCACTCCACCATTCACTGCCCTTCCTCATGCTGCCTCCAACAACCTTCTTGCCACATACATCACTTGAAATCCCAACAAAATTTTCTTTTACTAACTTCCACTCCTCCTCTAAATTGCCAGTTTCTCTTACTCTCACCTCGTCATATGCCATTTTCAACCTTTCCTGATATTTACTTTTTACCCCCGGTTTTATTAGCTCTTCAATCCTCACTACCTCCCTTTTACATCCACCTACTCTATTCCCCCACTCTTTTGCTACAACTAATTTTCTTTCCACCAAAAAATGATCAGACATACCGTTAGCCATACCCCTAAACACGTGCACGTCTTTCAATCTTCCAAACATTCTTTTAGTTATCAACACATAATCCATTAATGCCCTTTCTACTACTCTTCCATTTGCCACTCTTACCCATGTATACTTATTTTTATCTTTCTTTTTAAAGAAGCTAGCACTTATTACCATCTCTTGTTCAACACACATGTCTACCAGTCTCTCACCACTCTCATTTTCACCTGGTACACCATACTTCCCAATGACACCTTCTACCTCTCCAGCGCCCACTCTAGCATTTAAGTCACCCATAACAACTACATAATTCCTTCTACCCAGTCCTTCTACACACCTAGTTAATTCATTCCAGAACTCATTCCCCTCTTCTTCACTTTTCTCACTACCTGGCCCATACGCACTTACAAACGCCCAACATTCCCTACCCAACCTAACCCTTACCCACATTAACCTAGATGATATCTCCTTCCATTCCACTACTTTACCTGTCATCCATTCACTCAGCAATAACGCCACACCCTCTCTCGCTCTTCCCCTTTCAATCCCAGACACTCTACCAGACATTTCACCAAACATCACTTCACCTTTTCCTTTCATCTTTGTCTCACACAAGGCCAATACATCCATCCTTCTACTTCTAAACATACTTCCAATCTCACATCTTTTACTCTCTATCGTACTACATCCACGCACATTCAAACACCCCAAAACTAGAGTGTGGGGAGCAGTCACTCTCCCCCCAGCTTCATCTCCTTGTCGATGTCTCGCAGGAATTTTATACAGGAGAGGGGGTTCCCAGCCCCCTCGTCCCGTCCCTTTTAGTCGCCTCTTACGACACGCAGAGATAACGTTGGCGCTATTCTAATTTTTATATGCCCCCGCGGCCACAGTATATATATATATATATATATGTATATATATATATATATATATATATATATATATATATATATATATATATATATATATATATATATATATATATATATATATATATATATATATATATATATATATATATATATATATATATATATATATATATATATATGTATATTATATATATATATATATATATATATTATATATATTATTTATATATATATACATTATATATATACAAGTTTATTACAAGTCTACCGTACATATTCCTGTGGAATTCAGGAATCTGTTCTTAGTCTTGAGAGGAACCCTTCTCCACTATGATAGCTGATTAGTGAGTTTGCAACACGTGGTTATTTATCATGAATATATATATATATATCAATAACAACGTGTCGCAAACACTAATCAGCTATCATAGTGAAGATGAGTTTATTTTCAAATCTATGAACAGATTCTTGAATTTGATAGGAATATGTACGGTAGACTTGTAATAAACTTGTATTTGTCTTGATAGCATGGTTGCTTACAGTCTCTGTAAGCATGGTTTTGGCTAAGAGGCATAGGTACGAATTTCTGCCAAGCCAGAAGCTGTTATCATAAATGAAAATGGATATTCATTCCCAAAGATAGAATTCGATATTAAATGCCATTGTGGTTGATATTTACATTAATTAAATGAAGAACGTTAGTCATATATATATATATATATATATATATATATATATATATATATATATATATATATATATACTATATATATGTATATATATATATGTATATATATATATATATATATATATATATATATATATATATTTGCCAAGTTACAACAGTATTTGTGTCCAATCTATTGGAGTCCAGGCATGGATGACTATATATGAAAGGTCTGGGACTCACTGACGGGTGTTAAGTAGCAGGAGCGTGCATGGTGAGGAGGAGGTATGCTGGTTGTTTAGTTCGCCACTCACCTGGCTGAAGCGGGGTCATTTCATTCATAAAAAATACCTGAAGTATATGCTCTATTTAATTGTAGCACCTCTTTAGTCCACATTTTGAGGTTCCTTACCCCTAGCATCAGTGGCTTTTCCACCTCTTATTTTGAGGGTCCTTACTTCTGGCATTTGAGGTTCTTTGACCTCTTATTTTGAGCTTTTTTTACCTCTATTTTAGGTGCTTTAACTTTAGCTTCATGATCTTTGTATTTTTAGGTGCCTTATCTCTAGCATTAGGGTTCTTTTACCTCTATTTTTATGTGCCTTAACTTTAGCTCTATGGGCTCTATGACCTCTATTTTAGGTGCCTTATCTCTAGCATTAGGGGCTTTATGACCTCTATTTTTAGGTGCCTTACCTCTAGCTTTAGGGGCATTTTGACCTCTATTTTAATGTGCCTTATCTCTAGCATTAGGGGCTTTTTTACCTCTATTTTGAAGTGCCGTATCTCTAGCATTAGGGGCTTTTTTACCTCTATTTTTAGGTGCCCTATCTCTAGTATTAGGGGCTTTTTGACCTCTGTTTTGAGGTGCCTTATCTGTAGCGTTAGGGACTTTGTGACCTCTATTTTAAGGTGCCCTATTTCTAGCATTTGGAGATTTTTTTACATATATTTTGATAGGCGTTATCTCTAGCACTAGGATCTTTTTTACTTCTGTTTATAGGTGCCTTAACTTTAGCTTAGGGGCTATATGACCTCCGATCAAAGGGATTAACCGGTTATGAAGTTTGGGACAGAGGTAGATGGAGAACGCTGGCCAGAAACATCGACCCCACATAAAAGTGGGAAAAGATGCAGACAAAGAAGAAGAAGAAGAAGATGACCTCTATTTTCAGGTGCCTTTTCTCTAGCATTAGGGGCTTTATGACCTCTGATTTTAAGGTGCCTTATCTCTAGCCTCTAGCATTAGGGGCTTTTTGACATTATTTTGAGGTGCCTTATCTCTGGTATTAGGGCATTTTGACCTATATTTTGAAGTGCCTTGTTTCTAACATTAGGAGCTTTTTTACCTCTATTTTTAAGAGCCTTATCTCTAGCATTAGGGGCTTTTTACCTTTATTTTGAGGTGTCTTATTTCTAGCACTAGGGACTTTTTTACCTCTATTTTGAGGTGCCTTATCTCTAGCATTGGAGGTTTTTTGACCTCTATTTCAAGGTGCCTAATCTATAGCATTAGAGTCTTTTTTTTTTTTTACCTCTATTTCTAGGGGCCTTATCTCTAGCATTAGGAGTTTTATTACCTCTATTTTGAGGTACCTTTTCTCTAGCATTAGCTGACTTTTTACCTCTATTTTTAGGAGCTTTATCTCTAGCATTAGGGGCTTTTTTACCTCCATTTTGAGGTGTCTTATCTCTAACATTAGGGGATTTTTTACTTCGATTTTGAGGTGCATTACTTCTAGCATTAGAGGCTTTTTGACCTCTTATTTTTAGGTGTCTTATCTCTAACATTAGGAGCTTTTTTACCTCGATTTTGAGGAGCATTACTTGCAGCATTAGAGGCTCTTTGACCTCTATTTTAGGTGCCTTATTTATAGCAGTAGGGACTTTTTTTACCTCTATTTTGAGGTGCATTACCTCTAGCATTAGGGGCTCTTTGACATCTATATTTAGGTGCCTTATTTATAGCATTAGATGCTTTTTGGCCTCGATTTTGATGTGCATTACTTCAAGCATTAGAAGTTCTTTGACCTCTATTTTAAGGAGCCTTATATATAGCATTAGGGGCTTTTTGACTTCTATTTATAAGAGCCTTATATATAGCATTAGATGCTTTTTTTACCTCGATTTTGAGGTGCATCACTTCTATCATTAGAGACTCTTTGACCTCTCTTTTTTGGTGCCTTATTTATAGCATTAGGAGCTTTTTTACCTCTATTTTTAGGAGCCTTACATATAGCATTATGGACTTTTTGACCTCGATTTTGAGGTTCATTACTTGTTGCATTAGAGGCTCTTTGCCCTCCCATTTTCAGGTGCCTTATTTATAGCATTAGGGGCTTTTTGACCTCGATTTTGAGGTGCATTACTTCTAGCATTAGAGGTTCTTTGACCTCTCTTTTTAGGTGCCTTATTTATAGCATTAGGGGCTTTTTGACCTCTTATTTTAGGAGCCTTATATATAGCATTAGGGGATTTTTTACCTCGATTTTGAGGTGTATTACTTGAAGCATTAGAGGGTCTTTGATTTTTGTGGTGCATTACTTATAGCATTAGGGGCTTTTTTTACCTCGATTTTGAGGTGCTTTACTTGTGGCATTACAGGCTCTTTGACCTCTATTTTTAGGTGCGTTATTTATAGCGTTAGGGGCTTTTTGACCTCGATTTTGAGGTGCATTACTTCCAGCATTAGAGGCTCTTTGACCTCTCTTTTTAGGTGCCTTATTTATAGCATTAGGAGCTTTTTGACCTTTATTTTGAGGTGCATTACTTGTAGCATTAGAGGCTCTTTTACCTCTATTTTTAGGTGCCTTATTTATAGCATTAGAGGCTCTTTGACCTCTTTTTTCAGGAGCCTTCTATATAGCATTAGGGGCTTTTTGACATCGATTTTGAGGTCCATTACTTGTAGCATTAGAGGCTCTTTTACCTCTATTTTTAGGTGCCTTATTTATAGCATTAGGGCCTTTTTTACCTCTATTTTTATGCGCCTTATTTCTATCATTAAGGTTTTTAAACCTCTATTTTGAGGTGCCTTATTTCTAGCATTAAGAGGTTTTTTTTTTTGCCTCTATTTCCAGGTGACTTACCTCTAACATTAAAGGCTATTTTACGTCTTCGTTGCTGTTCTCTTCTGTCTGTTCTATTTTTTCAAGGTCTTTAGTTTTTCGGTTTCCTTTGATATTTCATCTTCCAGTTTCCTTAGTTCGTCAATTTCTTTCGAGATTTCATCGTATTCTTTCCTAGTTCGTCAATTTCTTTCGAGATTTCATCGTATTCTTTCCTAGTTCGTCAGTTTCCTTCTAGATTTCAAGAGATTTCAGTGCCGTGTGTCCTCAGTTCGTCAGATTCTTCAGAAAAATTAATGGCATCCATGTCTTTGTCCATCGGGGCGATGGGTAGAGACAGGAGTGCAATAAATTTTCTCCGCATACGTCATCACGCTAAAGTAAACGACGATCAACACAATATATTTACCAATACGATCTGGATATGTCCTTTCTTCAATGTCGAATTTTGGGACTATCTTGTTGAAGAACCACACGCCGCTCACCGTTTAGTTGACCCATTCTGTCTCCGTCCTTATTGCCTTAGTTCCAATAGTCTCCAATTATAGGACATCGTTGCAGAAGCCCAAGGATCATTCAAGGCACGTACATTATGTTCGTCAAAGCTCGAAAACTTCTGCAGCAACCACCAAAACGAGATGTAGATGTAGGTGTTCCGAAGAGCCTCCAGTTGATCCTGTAGTTGTAATACACAATTCTCACAGTCAGCTCCCTGTTCCAAAAATAACAATTAACAATGTTCACTGCGTTGCATGCTTAGTTTGAAAAAAAGTGATCAGGTCTTCAGAAGTCATTTGAAGCTCGGGGCGGAGCCGTTCAGAACTGCTCCGGGAAGATTCTGTTCTGGAGTCATTCAGAACTCCATGCTAAGTCTACGGCTATGTCTTCTGGAGCGTTTTGAAGATCCCGGAAAATTTTCTTCAGGTGCCGTTCAGGGAGCTCCAAGAAGAATCTGTTCTGGAGTCATTCAGAACTCCATGCTAAGTTTACGGCTATTTCTTCTGAAGACATTTGGAGATCCGAGAAAGTTTTCTTCCGAATCTGTTCAGAGATTCTGTTCTAGGGTTATTCAGAATTCCATGCTAAGTCTATGGCCATTTCTTCTGAAGCCATTCGGAGATCCGTGAAGATTTTCTTCCGAAGCTGTTTAGGACTCGTGAAAAAACTCTTCTTTCGTTTCAATAAACCCTAGTAACTCATAATCATCATCATCATCATCATCATCATCATCATCATAATAATAATAATAATAATAATAATAATAATAATAATAATAATAATAATAGTAATAATGATAATAATAAACTACATGATTTGATTTATGGATTTGAGTCTGAAAGTTCTGAAGTCGTTCAACGCTCGGTTTTGCAATTTGAAGGAAAAGTTAAGAGACTGAATAGGAAGATGAAAAGATAATTAATACTATAATGTATTACTTTCATTATTAAGTAACGCCTGCAGCGCACACGGCAATCGAACTCAGCCGAAGGGTAATTGACATTTCCAGCAAACTGCATTGAAATAACCGAAGGCTTTTACTTACTTTTTCAGGTTTGAGATTTAAAACAACCCATTTTCGGTACGAATCGATATCAGAGCCGTTCGAAACACAGAAAATACGTATAATACATAGGCTATAGTGTGTATGTATGTGGAGAGAGAGAGAGAGAGAGAGAGAGAGAGAGAGAGAGAGAGAGAGAGAGAGAGAGAGAGAGAGAGAATTGCTTAAGAAAATGCAAAAGAAGGATATTTCCGTGTTATGAATATTAATATGAAAAGTCAGTTCCAATATTATTCAAGAAAATTTTATAAAGAAATGGGATATGAAAATCCAAATAAAAAGTAATGATAAAGTCTTTTGATGAATTAGTTTCTAAATAATATCAGATTACATCTCTTAAAAGAATAAAAAAGTTCTCTCTCTTCATCGCATTTCTTTGAGTGATATCGGTAATTTCCCTCCTCCTCTCATTCGAACCATCCTAACGATGTCTCGGTTGTTACGTCGGCCACCTTTCAGGGCTAGAGAGGCATGATCTCTCTAAGGGCCAGGCGATACCGGTTTTGTTGCTGGGTGTACATCAGTGAGTCTCGATGAGTGGAAGGGCTCGGGAAGGAGTTGGGAAATGCTTAGTATGAGATATTGGTATAGAAGGAGTAAAAAATTTCCTTAAAGAATAAAGCTTAAGATTTTAGGATGAGCGATAGTATATAGTTTCAACGTGAGTAAGAGAGAGCCGAAGGAGGAGTATGGTTAGCGGGTAGAGCAATAGTGGAATAAACATTCCTGTACCTGAAAATACTACAAAAAAAATAAAAATAAAATTCTAATCTTATGTTACAGTTATTGAGACATCTACGTGCTTGTCAGATTTAATGTTTAGTTGGGAATGAGTCCTGAACTTCTTTAAAGAGAGAGGAGAAATTGCAAGTGAGAGAAGAGCTAAAAAGACGTTAAGCAGAGAATTACAAAGTTGGGTTACTTTGGTTTCAAACTGGTGCTGGTCATTACGTTATCTGGGGGGGGGGGGGAGGGTAGCTGCGGAGAAAAACTGAGAATGTATCAACATTCACAATTATGTGTTTTACGATTGCTGTCGCAGTTAAAGGAATGTTAGCGTTGAATTCCTGTCTTAGTAGGCTTGTTTTTGGGCAGTGCAACAGGGAGTTTTGCAGAGGTTCATCTGTCAGTTTCTGACAGTTGTTGCACGGTCATTCCGGTCTCTGTTGTGCTGCTGGGTCCTCTTTGTTATCGATGATGATTTGCCAGTTGCACAGATACCCCAGTCGCAGTCTACAAATAATAACTGCAACTTGGCGGAGAATATTTCTTGCAAGAGGATTAGGTTAGTTGCTTCGATGTACAGTTAGAATCAAAAGAACGCAGACACTCGGGGGAAATCTTTCGTCAGATGTCTCTAGTGTTCACGTGACAAAACAAACAAGGTGTTGCTCTTCTTACTACTACTATGAAATGGGCGGAGCCCGCTCCAACTTTAGCGAATTAAAGACAGCAAATGGGTGTTTTTGCTAGTGAAAGCAATACCATTTTACAAATCGAGTTGAGATATTTCATTCTGTTTTATCATTTGACGTTTCGAATATCCACTGCAAATACTGAATACACACGTACACACACACACAAACACACACACATTTATATATATATATATATATATATATATATATATATATATATATATATATATATATATATATATATATATATATATATATATATATATATATATATCATGAATCCTCAAAATCATGTAGAAATTATTGAAGTATTACAGCTAAACAATTCCTTCCGTTAACAGCCACATTAGATTATTTCGACATTAGTCTTAAAGTCACCGATGAGAGAAAAAGTACATTCAGATATGGTTTGAAGTAAAACAATACTAAAAAAAACACCATACATACATTCAGAGAGAGAGAGAGAGAGAGAGAGAGAGAGAGAGAGATTCAGCCTGAATACATCGTTTTTAATATATTTGTAGTACGTTGGTCGAAATTCTCCCGTAACTTTTTGAGTTAGGTTGGTGACAAACAAATAGACAGAGGTGAAAACATGACCTCCTTGGCGGAGGTAGTAATAATAATAATAATAATGATAATAATAATAATAATAATAATTGGACCAAAACGTAAATTTTGAGAGAGTTCTGTCGAGGTGAGTATTGGCCCGCGCACTGAGCCCTTTTATAATTTGGAATTTCAAGATATTTCTTTGTATTTATTAAACGTAATTAGTTCTTACCTTCTAAATTCCTGGAATTTATCCATTTATCCAAACCTACCGAAATCTTGTAACCCTTCCAGAAACCACATTATTACTTCCATTCTTGCCTGTTCGTCTTTCAACATTTCCAACTCTTAGTGAGATAAAAATTCACTTCACGAACATCATGTCTCTAGAGAATGGAAATTGTAATGTTTCTCAAGATGATATTTATTTTTAAATTGAGTTTTATGTAAGTGGGGGATATAAACTCGTTATATTTTATCGTTTATTATGGAGAGAGAGAGAGAGAGAGAGAGAGAGAGAGAGAGAGAGAGAGAGAGAGAGAGAGAGAGAGAGAGTCTGAGTCTGGTGAGAGCGAGAAGGAGTGAGAGTGAGAAGAGGTGAGAGCGAGAAGGGGTGAGAGAGGGAGAGAATAGTGAGTCAAAGAAGATTTGGGGGCCAAGATGTTCATTCCATTCCAATTATGTTACAGATGAACTCTTTGATTAGTTGGCAGCTTGACTCCGCGTTATCCATTTCAGTGTTAAAATTACAAACTTCATTTCTAACTAAGCTGATATTATCTAGTTACTGATAATCTGGTGCGCTACGTCTTTATAGTGCGGTTTGTGAAACGACAGGAATAAAAAGAATAAAGTCACGCTATTTTTAAGGAACGAGACACAAAGGATTTAAATAGATAAAACAGAATTATATTTGAATAATAACTAATTTTGGGCCAGAGTTCGTAAACAAATGCACAAAAGCTATTTAGAATATGGTACCAATGGGGCAAGGAGTGGGTGTGTTTTAAAGAACTTAATTTCAAGGTTGTAAGCAATGTTTTCTCCCTTTTTACCTTAACATTTCCAGTTCGTATTGTATCGTTTCTTTTTTACGGTACATGTGTTTATTTTTCTAGTTTTATTACCCTGGTTTTTGGACAGCTTACTGGAAGATGTAAATGGACAATTTATACAGAGAGCTAGAGACAGAACCATGTGGAGGCAATTAACAGCCCACGTCGAGGACATGGCACCTATATAGATTACCCTGGTTATTTCTGATCGCCTTTCTATCAGTAGTGATTTTAAAAATATCGGTTTCTCTGGAATTTACCTTTCTTTGGTTTGATACTGGGTGATATTAGCCTACTGATTTCTCTGATATACAGTATATGTCCAGAGGGAGACCAGAAGTAACATGAAGTTATTTCATGTTGGCTATAGGATGAATCCAATCTTTAAAAAATTTGCGAAAGATGCAGTCTTACATCATCTAATATCGTTAAAAGAATTAAATATTGAAAATGTTTCTTATTTCTAAATTATTGGAGACCTGTTTTTTTTTTTAAAGAAGTTATTTTAAGCACTTCAGGTTGATAGTACTTTGAAAGTTGTTCACATGTTTGTACTTCAGAATCTGAATGGAGAAAAACCTGACGCTTATCAAACTCCATGTTCATAATCTTGATATAAGTATCTGACACCATTGTTCAATTGAATCGGTGTGCATGGTGTTTAGAATATTTAGTAATCCTTTTAGGCCGGATGCCAGGACCACCCCAGGATATTTTCTGCTAACTTTTTAACTCACATTTCCTGATAACCTTTTTAACTCACATTTCCTGATAACCTGTCTTGGGCTATGTCAAAAACATAGCGACTGCTCTAAACTTGGGGCCGTTCTCACATAAGGGACCAAAACCCCCTGTTTCACGCTACGCTCAACTCTGCCTCACATAAATCTACATTAAGCCTTTATATGGGCGGTCAAACATATTCAGACTTTCAAGAAAATTTGCAGGGACTATTGCAATATATAAAGAAGCATATGTAAAAAACAAACATTTCAATAGTATAATGTGTATTTCTAAAGTAATACAAAATGTACACAGACAAACCGAAAAAAATCTTGATTCTACCATATTTCTCTTTGCAAACGAAGTCCTCTCAGGAAAAAATAACTAATCTGTAATTATATATTGCATTATAAATACGTCCTTGTTACATACTCTTTTTTTTAGCCAACGTTTACGTTATATCGAAATAGATACCAAAACATTTCTATCCGTTTCAAACTGATAAATCCAAATAAGCTAGTGATGATGTTTTCTCCTGACAAATTCCAAACTTATTGTAAAAGATAAAGTGCATTTAATTTTCTACAGAAAATTTAAAAGGTATTTGTTCAAATGTAGTTTGAAGTTAAGAATAATTATTTTTCTTACTTATTTGTTCACTTGTTTATTTACTTGTTTATCTAGAAAGTTACCGACGAGAGTATTTTTGAATTGGTCGCCGCACATTGTTAAGCATAAAAAAAATGCTTGAATGTAAGTGAACAAGTCGCCAAAAAAAGGTGTTAAATAGTGATATTTGGTAAATATTGTATATTTTGTAAAGGTCACAAGGTAAAGGACTCTGGTAATATACATAGCTTGCAGAAGTTCCACTCAGATGCGTATAAAAACATTGAAGAAAAGGAAATTTAACTAAATGCTGAAGATTTACTATGCAAAATAAGAGGAATTGATCTTTTCGCAAGGGAGACCTAATTCCACGAGTGCCGACCCAAGCAGTTTTTAGTGAGACGAATACCTCAGCAGTGTTACACCATCACTGTAACTGAGGAAACATCAGACAACAAAAGATATATAAAGAAAGCATTTTCGCATCTACGATTTTATAAATAAAGAAGTTATTCACAAAGATCGGGTTCTAAAAATGTCATTTAGAAATGTGTTTAATGAGAATCTATGCAACAATAACAATAATGAACAAGCTTGTGAAATAACTAGTCAATCTCAGGTTGAAGATTGATCACTGTTCTGACCTGAAAGACAGCATCGACTTCTGATCATCCCCATATAAAGACACACTGATATTTTGTAAATCTTTGGAATCACTGAAAATAATTGTTCTTTCTGCTCATGATTTGTGAGATGATGACTGGATCAAAGAAGTTAATCTTGAGCTTTACACTAGATTACTCAATGTCTTCAAAGAAACCAAGACACTTCTATAGCCCATCAAATCTAGTGACGTTCCTTATCCACAATAGGAAATTCCTACTTATGTCCTACAATCTGTATTCACACTAATGTGTGGTAAGAGGGACCCATCAGATCGAGAATGAATATTAGTACTATCAGTTTGTCAAGATATGTGTAAAGAAGCAACAGGTGGACAGTGGAAGATGAAAACGCATATCCTACTATATATGACACTCCGCCATCTCTTCAAATCTAAACAATTAAATTCTTTCCTAAACAAACTAGGTAATTATGAGTCCTATGCTTTTTGTCTTGAATTGGAAACTGCCCTGGGATATACATGGTTGAAAGTGTTTCAGTAATCAGTAATAGTGATGTGGTTAAGGATCAATCTGAAGGAACTGTGTTTCATGGCGACTGAGACAACTTTGATCAGCTGGTGTCTGATGTTTATGGAACTGGATCAGTTCAAAGCACAGTTGAAATCTACATGGAAGAATTTGGATTCTGTAAAGATGATGGCCTGAAATTAGTCCCTTGTATGACTGAACCCATTCCTGAGAAGGTTCAAAAGTCCAGTTTAAAAGTTTCCACCATACTACCGGAGAAAACGACCTGAAGAACCAACCCTCATAGAGACCTCCAACTGTGTTGAAAATTACAGCATCAAGATTCTGATTTTTTTTGTAGATTATTGCTTATCATAGAGCTTCACGGATAGTGATGTGTTTTTCGCTCATTAAGCACCCATATACCTAGAGTAATTCACCCGTTCCAGAGCCCACATCCAACACCACATAGCTGTGCTAATTTGGGCACTTGATCACTGTAAATAGGGACTTTATCATACAGAGTTAAGCTTATTTGAATCAAGACTGAGGAGAGAACGTTGGGCATGAAATTGATAAGAAGTCAGTGTGATCTCAAGGCAATATAATTTAGCTACTAGCAATTATATAATCAATGATAACTTGCAGTCACGGTATTAGCTTGAGGAATAATTATGTGCTTATGCCATCTGCAAATGTATTTTTTCGACAATTATATATATATATATATATATATATATATATATATGTATATATATATATATATATATATATATATATATATATATATATATATATATAATGTGTGAATTGTATTTGCAGAGGATAGTTGAGATGTCAAATGATAATAAAGAATTGAAATATGGCAACTCGATTTGTAACTTTTGTATGCTTTTGCTAATAAAGACAGCCCTTTACTGTCTTTGGTTCGCTAAGGTTGGAGAAGGCTTCGCCCATTTCGTAGAAGTAGTAAGAAGAGCAACACCTTGCCTGTTTTGTCATGGGAATAATAGAGACATCTGACGAAAGATTTTCCCCAAGTGTCGGCGTTCTTTTGATTCTAACTGTATCAGTTGGCTGATCTGGAGCTATCAAGGAAGGCTCGTCTTACTTCACTTAGTCTTTTGCATGTTGCAAAAGGCTGTCATTTAATTTTTGATGATTTTCAGTGAAGGTTGAAGTGCGATACTGATTGTCTGGCACATCAGTGCAGGCTTGTCCAGGTGATCGGCCTCGTCATTGCCAGTAATTCCAGTGTGACTTGGATTCCAATTCAAGATGATCTGCCTGTTTTTGCATTGGTGAGCTAAGGCTAAATACTGTTTTAATGTGATTAGGTAGATGTTTTCAGTGGGTTGATCCTTGCTGAGAGCCAGAATGGCTCCTCTCGAATCTGTGTGGATTGTTGTATTTCCTTTAGGTAGACTAGCTGAGTGTTCTAGGGCTTTGGCAATCGCCACTAGCTCGGTTTGTAGGGAGGAGGCGGGGCTGGAAAGCCTCCAGTTTTCTCTGTAGCCTGATGGAGAAACAACTGCTGCTGCTGCAGGTGTTTCTCAGACAAGAGATCCATCAGTGTAGTAGATGTTGGGGGCGGAGGTGCGGCTGATTGCATTTTCGGCTGCTGCTGTTAGTTGTTCTGGCGTGCAGAGAGCTTTTTTACTGAAAGTTGTCTGGTGACCACGGGGCAGGATTGATGTAGCCGCCATAATTTTGTTGCCCTTTCATCTTGAAAGTTTCATTCTGCATTTGCATTCTTCTAAGTGTATCCAGCAGTCTCTTTGCATGTGTCTTTGGAGGATCAATCTCCTCCGCTAAGAGGAGGAGTCTTTTGAGTTTGTTGTTTAGAGGGCAGTCTCTTTTTGCTTCGATTGACTTGAATATGATGCCACAGTTTCTGATGTCGATTCTTGCTTAAAGGGAAATTAGATTAGTTTCGGCTCTTAATGAGCAGAGTCTGATCCATATTAGAGAGTCGCTAATGAGTCTCTTATCGTTGTTTTGTACAACTTCTAGAGAGGTTTTTTGAATTTCGGTCAGTGAGGTGAGTGTGGGTGCTGCACAGTCGATGTGGGGGTCGAATTGTTTGAATGTAGAGCAGTCATAATAGGCTGTTTGATACTCCTTGTTTAAGGGAGGTTATTCGTTTCATGGCTGAGAGACGAATTTTTGTTTTCTCTCTGAGGTGGTTTACTTCGTTGGCAGGTGATATAGTTTTGCTGATGATTACTCCTAGATACATGAATTGTTTTACCCATTCTATGGGTATGACCATGAGGGTGAAGTTCAGAGGGTCGTCTGGGTATTTGATGGCCATTGCTTTGGTTTTGTTGGTGTTGATCTTTAGGGCCAGGTCCTGGTATTTGGCCTGGATCATATCAAGTGCCTTTTGGGTAGTTTTGCGTGAGTGTGATTCCTGTGGGCAGATAATGCGTATGTCATCAGCCCATATGGAGATCTTCACTCCGTTTTGGAGAACTAGAGTGGAAAGATTCTCCATAAGTAGGTTGAATAGATATGGGTCTATTATGTCCCCATGAGGATTTCCATTTTCCAGGGGGATGAATTCGGAGGATTTTTCCTTGAAAAGTGACTCTGGCTTCTCAGTTCTGGGTATAATTCAGGGTCCATGCCAGTAGGTGTCATTTTACTCTCTTCTCCACAAATGTAAAGAGAATTGCTGGCAAGGTGGCTAGCTCAAAGGCTTTCTCAAGGTCGAGAAAGGCTTTTTTGCTGTTGAATATCGTAAGGACAACGGTTTTATATTTTTGAGAGCCTATGCTTTCTCTGTACGCATGAATACGAGGATGTAGTGGGCCTATTTTCCATTGTAGCCTGCTGAGTACTATTCATTCAGCATCTTTCTCGGTGCAGCTATTTAAAGCTATGGGTTGGTAGTTGTCTGGTTCTTTGGGTTTTGGGCTGGGTTTCATGTCTTGTTGGTTCTATGTTATTGGTTGGAGTCTTTCAGTGAGTATTCTGTTGATTAAGTGCAAGTACACCAATTTCACCGGACTTCCCATATTCCTTAGCATACTGTAAAGGATTAGTTCAGCTTCAGGGGTAGTGTCTCTTCTGCCTTTAGTGAGAGCCATGTGGAGTTCTTTTATGGTATAGGGGTTGTCGATGTCATCTATCATGTTGCAATCTGCTTTAATAATGTTATTCCTGATTGGCAGCAAAGTTCTCTGTCTATATATGGTTTGCAGAGGAAGATTTGTCCCTTTTTCTCAGTCAGCAAAGAGTTTTGCAATTCTATTTGCTTCTGCTAATGGGTCTGGGTGGGTGACTTTGGATGTGCTTTTTTCCCAGAGATCTTGTTAAACCAGTCCCATATCTTAGCTAGTGATGTGTTGTTATTGATTTCGTGACACCATGATTACCATCTATCTATTTTCAATTCCAGTGTTACTTGTGAGGAATGTTTAGTGATTTCAACGAGTATTTCATGAGGTTCATCAATTCTGTGTCTTTTGAAGAACTTTCCGGTTCGGTTGATTTTTGCGTTCATCTACTTGATGCGGCTGTTGTAGTACCAGGCATCCACATGCTTTTTGCTGGATGCTTTTTCTGAAGTATAGATATACTGGCGGTAGGATCGAGCTGTTTGTTGAAGTTTATTGATAGGATGCAGATGTCGTGGTTTTTTTATATATATATTCACGAGTTTTCCGTCATAGTTTGCTCGAATCTTACCCAGTTATCAAAGTCTGGGTTCCAACTTTTGGGGGATGGAGGAGGAGGGGAGTATTTTTCAAGTTCGAGGTCAATTTCAGTTGCAAAGTGATCACTTGTTAGCACAGGATGCAGTCGCCAGTCAGCACCCCTTTAGATGGTGCTTGACAGGAAGGTGAGGTCTAATCAATCACCCCTTAGATGGGTTGATTCTGACACATTGTTAAGCAATGTTATGTCCGGATATTCTAGCTAAAGGGAGGTTGGTCAGGACACCAACCAGCCACCCATTGAGATACTACCGCTTGAGTTAATGGGTCTTTTGACTGACCATACAGTACTATATTGGATCCTTCTCTCTGGTTATGGTTCATTTTCCTTTTGCCTACACATACACTGAATAGTCGGGCCTATTCTATACACATTCTCCTCTGTCCTCATACACCTAAAAACATTGGGATTACCAAACAATTCTTCTCTCTCAAATGGTTAACTGCTGCACTTTAATAGTTCAGTGGCTACTTTCCTCTTGGTAAGGGTAGAAGAGTTGCTTTAGCTATGGTGAGCAGCTCTTCTAGTCGAAGGACATTCCAAAATCAAGCAAATGTTCTCTAGTCAAGGGTAGTGCCATAGCCTCTTTACTGTGGTCT
Organism: Palaemon carinicauda; assembly: GCF_036898095.1. NCBI lineage: Eukaryota > Metazoa > Arthropoda > Malacostraca > Decapoda > Palaemonidae > Palaemon > Palaemon carinicauda. Next base: position 178,668,851 of record NC_090727.1, on the reverse strand, counting down.
TCCACGGTCTTGGGGTAGAGTTCTCTTGCTTGAGGGTACACTTGGGCACACTATTATATCTTATTGTTTGTCTTCCTCTTGTTATTTTGAAGTTTTTATAGTTTATATATGAAAGATTTATTTTAATGTTATTCTTAAACATCTCTTGTAGTTTATTTCCATATATCCTTTCCTCACTGGGCTATTTTCCTTGTTGGAGCCCTTGTGCTTATATCATCCTGCGTTTCCAACTAGGGTTGTAGCTTATCAACTAATAATAATAATATTATTTTTGTTTATTCTAATATCTATCATCATTCATAGTTGTGGTATGTATGAGGATAAAACATACCATGAGAGTATACCATACTGTAACTTACGGGTATTGGATGAGGAATAATGCTGACTACAGGGCGTTGGGGTTGAGATAAGATACAAGATAAAAGTTTAACGGTTAAGTCGGCCAAAGTGGATGAAGTCGTCGAGGGAGGTTTTCGGTGGGAAATTGAATCGATTCGGTTTTTCGTTTGGACTTGAAAACTCTAATTTGTTGATCTGAAGTAAGCCTTATAAAGTGGGAAAGAAGTTGATACGATTAAATTGATCAACTCAACGAGGACATACAGGTTTTTGAAGAAAGAGAAGATTACAAGGGGAAAATGTTTAAGAAAGATAATCTGAGGGATAATAATTCTGGTTTTTATCGATATTTAGTGATCGGTTGTGCCTTTGTGGCTTTTCAGGGAAGTGATAGGTAGGGATTTATTGATAGTGCTTATTGAAATTTCAGTGGAGTCTCCCAAATCTGCAATAAGGATTGAAATAGGGTTGCTGTCACTAATTTCTATCCTTCAAGTATTCAATTTTAATCATAAAACATATATAGATGACATGGATTTAAGATACACATATGCCAATATGCATATAGGTTTGTGGAAATTCATCATCATCATTTCCTACGCATATTGACGCAAAGGGGCTCAGTTAGATTTCTCTAGTCGTCTCTATCTTGAGCTTTCAATTCAATACTTTTCCATTCATCATCTCCTACTTCACGCTTCATAGTCCTCATCCATGTAGGCCTGGATCTTCCAACTCTTCAAGTGCCTTTTGGAGCTCAGTTGAAAGTTTGGTGAATTAATCCCTATTGGGGAGTACAAAGAGCATGCCCAAACTATCTCTATATACCCCTCACCGTGATCTCATCCACATATGGCACTCGAGTAATATCTCTTATAGATTAATATCTAATCCTATCCTGCCAATTAATGTCAATATTCTTCTGAAGGCTTTGTTCTCAAATCTACAAAATCTGTTTGATATTGTTTTATTTTTATACCACGACTCATATCCATCAAGTAACACCGATCTCACTAAACTGATATATAGCCTGATTTTTATATGTAATTTCAGGCGATCCTGTATTAGAGATCATAGTTCCTAAATATTTAAATAATTCTACCTCATTAATCCTTCCAATGATATTTCATCTTCCATTGCATATTCCGTTCTCGTCATCTCTGTCTCTCTTCTATTTATCTTGAGCGCAACTTCATTGGATATTTCATGCAACCTGATAAGCAAGCTTTGCAAGTCCTGTGGTGTTCTGCTAATATGGACAATTACTTTACATAAATAGATCAAAAGAAAGCTTGCAAATAAAAGTAAACCTGGAGTTTAAAGGTTTAAAGGTCGCTCAAGAATGGCAGAGGCAAGGGACAGTGACAATTCACTCGTAGGAAAATACTCTAGAGGCTGACCATATGCACATTGATCAGCGGCCAAGCCTAAGGGGGAAAAGGTTGCATGTGACCTACATGGATGTTTAAAAAAGAAAATAATAATAATTAATAGTTATTAATGAGGTGTAAAAGTACTTTTGTGACAAATGTGTACTATGCCACTGTTGTTTACTGTTTGTAAAGATGTAGGGATGTGAGAAGTCGGATAAAGGGAAGTGGTGACAGTTTCGAATGTTATGGAGCTACAGTAGATAATTGGTCGTTAATTTGTGTGGAGAATGACTGATATTTGCAGATCGTGTCGTTCTGATTTGGAATATAGTAGAGAAACTATAAAAAACTAGTGAACTTATGAAATTTTGCAAGAATATAAATTTGAGACGGAATGTGAATAAGACTAAGTTAACAAAGTAGATGGAGACAATAAAGGGGGGGAACAGTGATTATTATTTTAGGAAGTGGAAGAAAGTGACGGGTACATATAGTTACTTGCGAACGAATATAATGGATGATGGAGCAATACGTTAAGAGATTTCTTTGGTGATAGGTTGGCCAAGGACCAACCGCCTATTATTGCATATTTTTTCTGTTGACGATTTCCTTTGACTACGGATATACTAATAATTAGGCAACTTCCTTAAAAATTCAATTTCTCTTCACACATCTGACATCACAAAACATGCTATGCCTTTCATTCGTTATAAAGTGATAAATACTATAATTGGTTAGTGTCTACTTTCACATTTGGAAAATAGAGAATACTTTAACTATGGTAAACAGCTCTTCCCCTCTTCGAAATCAAGTCAATGTTCTTTAGTCTTTAATAGTGCCCTCCTCTCATTACTTTTGCCTTCTACTGTCATAGAGTAGATATGTTGCGCTCGAGGGCACAAGCAAGCTAGCATTTCTATCCGTGTTTTCTTTGACTTGTTGTTTTTTAACGGTGTGTTGGGCAGGCCTTATAAAAAGCCCAAGGATACTTGGTGGTTGCCTTTTTCTAAACTTTTTATCTTCATCGTTGTCCTTCATTTTCAAAGTCATCGTTACTGTCTTTCTTTAGGGGCTAAAATTAAGTGCTTTGTTCAATCTGTGAGATGTGAAGTTGAACCCTAACAAAGCTCAGTATATGATTGTAAGCTCAAGGAAATCGAATCCTCTGGACTCCAAGTCTTTCCATTGATAATGTTCCTTTAATTACATTTATCTCATTCTAAATTGTAGGTGTCATTATTGATTGCAAATTTATAGTCGGAAACATTTGTGGTTTGTTTCTTCTTTAATTGGCCGAAAACTTGTTTATTGAGGAAATGTTTCTAGAGTTTTGGTAGAATGTGTATCATTAAGAAATCTTTAGATTCGTTTATTCTGTCCAGTTTTGTCTGTGGTTCTCATATAGTATTCCGAAGCTAACTTATTTGTTTGTTGGTTAAAAAAAAAAAAAAAAACAGGCAGCCCATTAAATTCCTTATCTTAAATTTGGATATTAATTTTTTTCTCATTTGTTCACCTAGGCTGTACTATCTACTAAGTATTTGATCATCTTGCATTTCTAGTCATAAACTTCAATACTACATAATATCATAGAAGTTTATTGCGGCTGTGAATATATTTTAAAGAGAAGGAAATCTCAAGACGGACTTGAATAACCACCATAATGTTTAGATTGAATCTTACGATATACTCCGTATGATTCAGTCAGTGGCACATTTTCATATTTTGATATATTTTTTCAAACAAGTTTTCAATAAGATTATCGGTTCATAACTTCTTCTTCTTCTTCTTCTTCTTTTTCTTCTTCTTCTTCTTCTTCTTCTTATTATTATTATTATTATCATTATTATTATTATTATTATTATTATTATTATTATTATTATTATTATAAATTTGATGAAATATTGTTTAAAAACTTTTGATTCCCCGAGAACAGAGACCAGCGATGTAGCACTGCTAGATAAATCCGACAGTTGAACTATATCTCTCGATCTCTGAGAAAATTTCACTATAGAATCGGATGCAGCAGATCAATGAAATATCAATATAATACCCGCAGATTTTATACCTCTGACAAAAGCCCCATTGAATAGTAGGCCATTGTACTATCTCCAACAGACGATGTGTAAAGCGATTAACGTCCTTTTGAAAGGATTCAGACTCTTCACGAATATCATTAGTTTCTGATTTAGATTGGTAAAATGTAGGAATTAACATTAATGGGGAATACCTTCAAAACTTAAACTTGGCAGATGATATAGTCCTGTTTAGTGAATCATGGGAGGAATTGCAAAATATAAGATATTTGAATAGAGAAAGCAGAGATGTAATTGTTTCCCCAGGACATGAGACCGAAATTAAAAGAAGGAGAAGCATGGGATGGAGAGCTTTTGGTAAACAAAATGAGATTATGAAACGTAAAAAGTAACTTTCTCTAAAAGAAAGGATTTAATCAGATTGTCCTATTAATTTTAACTTATATATCAGAAACTTTGAGCCTTACTAAGGCCTTAAAACATTAGCTAGTTGCACCTCAGAGAACTGTGGAAAGAATAATGATAGGATTAATACTATAAGAGACAGAAAAAGAGCAACATGGATACGAAAGCAAACTAAAGTATTGGATATTCTAACATGTAAGAAAAGGAAATGGACATGGGCAGGACATAAAATGAGAATTACAGATAATAAATAGACATTACGAAAACAGAATGGGTCCTAGAGTTTGCAAACAAAGAAGGGGAAGGAAGCAAAGACAATGGATTGACGAGCTAAGAATATGCTGGTGTAGACTGGCATAGAAAGACCATAAACAAACGAGAGTGGAAGGTCACATCTGATGCCTTTGTCCTGCAGTAGACTAGCGAAGGTTGATGATGATGAATAATATATATATATATATATATATATATATATATATATATATATACATATACATATATACATATATATATATATATATATATATATATATATATATATATATATATATATATACATATATATATATATATATATATATATATATATATATATCCATACATATATATATATATATATATATATATATATATATATATATATATATGTATATATATGCATATATACGTATATATATGCATATATATATATATATATATATATATATATATATATATATATTCATTGAAACAGACCAAATCATTGCAACATTCATCGTTTTACTACGTAAACATTGATTGCTTCATGTCTCGACACACAAGGTCCATTTTCAGTGAGTCAAATACACACACACGTTGCACTCTCCAACACTATCTTATACACATTTACGGGATATCCTAATATTAAGGCCCCTCCTCTCCAGTATAGGTTTCACACCTTAAGTTAAATATCTACCTCCTAAAACTTATGAATTAATCATTATTTTCACTCTCCTGTTTTTATTTCATTTATTCAACATGACGAACCCGCCTCAAAATACTTCGGATCCATCATTTTACTTATGGTAACTTTTTTTTCAGTACTCTGTGTCCCCACATTTCTTGCCGTAATAGTTCATTTTACAACACATTACCATACAAGCAATTCATCTCTAACAGTTTCAACTTCATTTGCAGCGATAACTTTCTTAATCAAAGGAGAATTGGCTCTACAATTCCTTTGTTTATTTCAACCTTGAATTCCACAAAGGACTTGAGTCTCTTACCAATCATTTGCAAAGATCCTACCTTCTTTCTAGCTTTTACTATTCTGTGACTTACTTCTTTTCTGATCTTGCCTTCCTCTGTAATATTGCTCCAAGATGCTGAAATGAATAATTCACTACTATTCTTCCACCATCTATGTTATCATTCATGACTCCTCTTCCTCATTTTCATTACCATAGTCTTGTTCATATTTACTATTAACATTCTCCTCTTGCATTCATTTTCAAACTATTTCCAACTTCTGCAGTTCTCTAAACAGTCCGCATTCAACATAGTATTATCTGCAAACATCAATAACTTCTGGCACATTCACAACTAGGTTTCGTACCCCACAATTTTTTCACCTGTATCCACTCTTCTTTCTTTGACCTCTTGTATCACCCTATCCATAAAGATTTTGAACAGCCGCTGGGACACAATACACCCTTGCGTCAGTCCACTATCACACCCTTATATACAGTATATGCTTCATTCCATCGTAAAACTTTTTATTTTTTCGTCAACAATCTTTTATCTCTGTCATACTTCCCAACCGTCTCGTCGATTCTGCATTAAGCTTTTACTATCTCTATGTATGCCACATACAACTTTTTACCCTATTTTCAAACTTCGTACATAATTGTTCCTTAGTTAAGAATTGGTCATGCACCCTATTCCCTGTTTAACCCTACAGGTTTCTTCCTTTATCAGTCTCTCTTTTACTTGTTTTTTTTTTTCAATTAAAATCTTATCATGTACCTTATTTGGTGTATAATTCATACAATCGCTTTCATCACCTTCACCTTTACTCTAAATGTCACCTATGCCTCTGGAATTTTACACAAGTCAAACACTCATTCACACTTTTGACACCATACTGGGTATAATCCTATCTCCCGTTTCTTTCCCTTCGTCATCCTCTTTATTACCTTTCTTAGATCTTTGAAAGTGACTTCCATAAGTATTTTGAAGTCTTTCATCCCTCAGATCTGCATCTCTTCTATGTTCCACAGTCAGCGAACCCTCCAAATTACTCAGTCTTCTGTCAAGTCTGCATTCACATCTGAAAGCATTTATCAAGTTGCATCTTTTATTCTGAGGTCCATTTGTTATTATTATTACTATCTATGCTACAACCCTAGGGTTAAAAGCAGAAAGTTATAAGCCCAAAGGCTCTAAAAGGGAAAAATATAATTTAAGAACAGTATCAGCATTAGAATCGGTCTTTCTTAAATGAACTATGAAAAGAGGCATATGGCAGCCTGTTCAACTTGAAAGCATTTGCTGCAAGTTTGAACTTTTGAAGTTCCACTGAAAGAAGATCATTCCACAACCTGGTCACAGCTGTAACAAAACTTCAAGAATCCAATGTAGTATTGAGCCTTGTGATAGAGAGTGTATTACTATCAGAATCAACAGCATACTTAGTGTTACGAACAGGATGGTACTGTCCGGGAAAATCTGAATTCAAAGAATGGACAGAATTGTGAAAACTCTTATGCAACATAATTTAAACTGGAATCACACTAGCCTTTTTTTTTTTTTTTTTTTTTTTTTTGCCAGCAGTGAGCCGTTGCTGCCCAAACTGGAAAACCGAGAGCTTGTTGCTCGAGATTTTGGCTTCCCAACTGGACGGGAAGCAATGAGCACAAACTGCGAACATGACTTCAGATGAAAACAAACAAGATGGCTGCTGCAAATAGAACATGCTCTTTCTTGACAATCTTGGGTCCAACAAGCTTCAAAAGATAATGTAAGTCTGCTTTGTTCATCCTGTGGTAGTTATAGAATTCTTCAATTCACGTAATATTCCGAGAATACTACTGCTGAAACAATTGGAATATTTCTGGGCATCATGATGATGTCAGCTGATCGGTTTTCCTCACAATTTTTCCTATTTGCTCCTCGAACGGCGAAATTGTGGTGTGACGCTACAACACTTTTATTTGCTAGCATTGGCTGGAGGTTGGCGAAAACCTCGAGCAAGAAATGACTTGTGTAATTTCAGAATAACGAACCAACTGAACGCCGGCGACAAAGATTAATATTTAGATCAGGAAAAAGACATTTATTAGACCATAAGTTCCTGTCCAACAAATTAAGACGAGATTCACAGCTAAAGACCAAACAGGAGAAATAAGGTAGACTGAGAGAATTAAGACACTTCAGAATAGTTTGATCACCAAATATCTTGAAAGACTTTCTCAATAGGCCATTTTTTTTTTTTTTTTTTTTTTGCAATTGAAGAAGAGACAGAACGAATATGTTTCTCAGAAGTTTACTATCAAGAATCACACCTAGATTTTTAAAAATCATACTTAGTTCAAGAAGCATTATCAATTATGCTTTTAGTTTTGTTAGGGTTCAACTTCATATCCCATAATTTGCACCATGCCCTAATTTAAGCTAGATCACTATTAAGGGATCCAGAAACCCCTCATCTACATTCAGGAGATGGAATTGATGCAAAGAGAGTAGCGTTATCTGCATGAGCAACGAGCTTGTTTTCTAGGCCTAACTACATGTCACGTGTACATAGTATGAAAAGTAATGGGCTAAGAACATTTCCCTGAGGAACACCAGATATCACATTCTTATACTCACTATAGTGCCCATCACCAACAACTCTTTGCGATCTATTACTTGAAAATTCAATAATGGTGCTAAGAAGAGACCCACCCTGCCGCAACTGTTTGAGTTTGAAAACAAAGGGTCTCATGATTAACACATGCAAAGACAGTCCTAAAATCAAAGCCAATCATATGAACCTCCTAAAGATAATCAAGGAATTTCTGTACAGCATTGCATATCGTGAGAAGGGCATCATATGTTCCACGGCCTTTATGAAAGCCAAATTGTAAACTAGGGAACATATGATTACCTTCTGTAAACCTATTTAGATGTTTCGCCAAAAGAGGTACAAAAACTAGATAATATGGGAGCTATAGATATTGTGCAGTAATCAGGTGGACTTGAGCTACCACAAACACATTTACATAATCGAGTAACATTACTAATTATCCAAGTGCTAAATGAACCTCTTCTTGCTAACTTGAGGAAAATAATAGATAATTTAGGAGCTAAGAATTCCGGCGTCTTTAAAAGAAAAAAAAATGGATTCCCTTGAAATTTCTGTTCTTCTGTTCTCAGTTATTGTTACTTGCCATCCTATTTTCTTGCACTTTATCCTTGATTAACTTATCCATAATCTTGTATACTTGGACCTTCTCTTTTCTTTTACCTGCAAGTGTACCTCAAATGATCTACCTTTTCCCTTCTCTAAACCTATTACTGATCCATCCCATCTCTTACAAACACTCTGGTGCCCTCATTACCACATTAAGGAATATTAACATTTCCAATTTTGTCTTTCCTCTTCCATTTCTTTAACAATAACCCATAGTTCATACATTTTCCCCTTGTATACTCTTTACACTTCCTTCTCCAACTCGTTTATCTTTATTATAATTACAGTTAGAATTAACAAGTCATAACTACTATAACCATTGATTCAACCAAACAGTCTATCTTAAAGAAAGGACGCTGGGATGAAGTTTCACAGTATCAGCATGGAATATTCTAGATTTTTTAATTAATATCTTGGATAGAAAAGATGCCTTACGAACTGGAGGATATTTTTTCCACAGCTAAGCCCAGAATGTTTCACAATTTTTTTATTTTATTACTACTTCAAACGCTTCCATATTTTATCAGCATTCCCCTTTTCTTCTGTCTATTTTCTTTTTCTTCATTGTCTAGATAAATGAGGGGGGATGTTATTTCTGGTCCTTTTCAAAGTCTATTGTGGGTCCTGTGATGGTATTCTTTGGCCAATGAGATATTATGAATTTTATGGATGGATCTATAATCTGAGGGTAGGATTCTTAAAATCCTGTCTTGTTTGCCGGCCAACATAAATATCTATGGAAGAAGTTAGTATAAATAAATTCACAAATGATTTATGGGTAAATTTGTCGGTAAATGAATGATGATTAAAAGCTTAAAATCTAATTTATACTCTGACGACTTTGAATAAACGCTTTGAAAACGTTAATTACGTGGTCGTTATAGTGTGCAATGTAAGGTACAATGATTTAAAGGGATTAAATAAAAGAGACCCTTGGCAACGAATGTACCGTATCTATTGTAAGCGAACCGTCAAAAATAACGGCTAAGTATTTAAATAAATATATATGCACACACAGGATGTGTCTACTCTCTCTTCCCCCTACCCGAAAGACGTGGAGAGCTGAACGTGACCGAGAATATATAGGTAATCACACTCCCCAAGAGAGATTAGTTAACCAAGCGTTTAATTGGGCTCCACAAGGCACTTGAAGAATTGGAAGACACAGGCCTACATGGCTTAGGACTATAGAGCGCGAAGTAGATGATGAATGGAGAAGTATTGAATTGAAAGCTCAAGACAGAGACGACTGGCGAAATCTAACCGAGGCCCTTTGCGTCAATAGGCGTAGGAGGAGATGTTGATGATTATATATACAGTATATATATGTATATATATATACATATATATATATATATATATATATATATATATATATATATGTATATATATATATATATATATATATATATATATATATATATATATATATATATATATATTATTATTAAACAGCATAAAGGAGACGGGGGAAGGTAGTGCTGCCTTTGCGGCATTCCTGCCTCCCGCGGTACGAGGAATGAAATGAGATATTTCTCGATATATATAACTTCGGGGTTTGATATGAAATTGATGTCTACATTTATTGTGGATGATATATTAGCTGAAAGAATATTATTTCTTTTCATTATGTATTAGATACTGATTATAAGCTTTATTACGACATACCTTTGTAATGGAAATATATACTTTGACCTAACCATAAAGAATACAATATGTATTTTTTAACCATTAAGAAATATATCTATTTATGAAGTATAGCAATCTTAAAAATACATAAAGATAGTGAGAAAATGCCGAATGAGAAAGAAGTTAGACTGGGAGATCCCATCTCGCCTAAATTATTCACAGCATGTCTAGAAGAAGTTTTGAAAATTTTAGATTGGGAGAATGAGGAACTAATATTAATGTGGAATACCTTAACAACTCAAGGTTTTCAGAGGAAATAGTTGTGTTTAGTGAATCATGGAAGGAATTACAAAAGATGATAGGGATTTGAAAAGAGAAAGCAGAAATATTAGACGGAAAATTGATATGAGTAAAACGAGGAAAGTGTTCAATAAAAAAGGCAGAGGCAATAATTAATAATTTTGGATGAACCTCTGAAGATTGTTAATGAATATACGTACTTGGGACAAGCAGTACGTGCTTCCCAAGGACACTAGACCGAAATTAAAAGAAAGCTAAGCATGGAATGGAGAGCATTTGGTAAACAAAACGAGATTATGAAAAGTAAAAGGCCACTTTTTCTAAAAAGAAAACTATTTAACGAGATGGTCCTACCAGTATTATCTTATACATCAGAAACGTGGAACCTTACTAAAACCTTAGATAAGCGAGTCTCAACTCAAAGAGCTATGGAAAAAATAATGATGGGAATAACACTAAGGGACAGAAAAAGAGCAACATGGATACTAGAGTAAACTAAAGTAGAGGATATTCTAACATATAATGAGAATGACAGACAATAGGTGGGCATTCAGAATAACAGAATGGGTCCCTAGAGATTGTAAAAGAAGAAGAGGAAGGAAGAGAAGATGATGGATCGACGAACTGGAGCAGTTTGCGGGCGTGGACTGGCATAGGACTATAAACAGACGCAACTGGAAGGACATGTCTGAGGCCTTTGTTCTGCAGTGGACTAGCAATGGCTGATTATATATATATATATATATATATATATATATATATATATATATATATATATATATACACTGAGTATATATATATATATATATATATATATATATATATATATATACTCAGTATATATATGTATATAATTATCTTAATGTCCGTGTTACAATTAAACCGATTTCTTCCTATCTTAAACGTGGCATCATCAGAATTGAAATATTTAATTTCTGACTAAAATCTAGCGTCCTTTTTTTTTTTTTTTTTTTTTCATGTTGAAGGTTGAGATGTACGAAAACTATAATAGTGCATAATCTGTGATAAAAGGAGACAGAAAACATCCGCACGGAATACAGCCATTACAAAAGGCACATATAACCCCCAGGTATTGAGGAGGACAGTAATTGATTTTCTGTTTTCGGATGACGGATGCTGCCCACATTCACATCCCACGCGGTTTCTGCCCTCTTTCTTGAGGGGACCGAATGAGTCACGGTAGAAACTCACTCACAATGCTTTCATGATCTGACGTTCTTCTGGGGACAAGAAAACATTTGGCTTTTGATGATGTGCTGCCTTCATTTATTAGAAAATTTATTGTATTTGTTCGTGTCTATTGATTTATTATTTTTATTTTATTTCAGTATTAATTTACGCACACACACACACACACACATATATATATATATATATATATATATATATATATATATATATATATATATACATAGATTTATACACATATATATCATATATATGTGTGCGCTTGTGTATGTGTACTGTATTATGTATTTATGTATGTACGTTTCTGTATATATATATATATATATATATATATATATATATGTGTGTGTGTGTGTGTGTATGTATGTATGTATGTATGTGTGTATATTTGTATATGTGCATATTTATTTGTGTACCTGTTCATGTATTTATTTCTTAATACATCTATTATTTTATGCTATTTCATAAATGACATTTACCAACGGCGATGAACACAAATATTTTCCTTCATGACGGAATTGTATGTTGTGTTACAATGTGTTTATTTGGTAACGTGTTGCTCACGCTAGTTACGTATTTATAGTGACTGACAGCAGGTTGTATGACTTAGAGAGAAATTATAAGGAAGGTTTTGGGATGCAAAATTGTTCGTTCTTGGTGGAAATTAGTTTGTCCAAAGGATATTTTACGATTGGTGTTGTTACTGTTAATTATTCGTTATTTCTCATTTGAGATATTTATTTCCCTATTTCTTTTTCTCCCTTGGTTATTTTTTCCTGAAGAAGCCCTTTGGCTTATAGCATCTTGCTTTTCCAACTAGGGTTGTAGCGTAGCTAGTAATAATAATAATAATAATAATAATAATAATAATAATAATAAAATAATAATAATAATAATAATAATAATAATCATAATAATAATCATAATAAAATAATAATAATAATAATAATAATAATAATAGTGGTAAGCTTATATACAAATTTAATAAAGAGTGCTTTTGAGATAACGCTCAATTTTCAATATAAATACCCTTATGGAACCTGATTTCAGTTTAAATATTGTAATTGTAATTGTTAATATTGTAATTATTACTTGATGATAGCCTGATGGATGTGTGAACACTGTAGAATGCGGCAAAAGATTTAGACATCGAGACGATATTACAAATATTTGTTTTTTCTTGGTATGAAGTCGTAGGGTTCTCTTATATTATTTCTTCACTTGTTAATTGTTTGTTTTTATATAGGTGAGTATGATATCTGGGGACAAATTCATAACGTATATATATATATATATATATATATATATATATATATATATATATATATATATATGTGTGTGTGTGTGTGTGTGTGTGCATGTGCGTGGGTGTGTGTGTTTACTTATCTACTATAGTGTTCTTAGTATTTAACATATTACTTTTTATATTCAAATATTAATCACAAACATCACAATATCATATTTGAGGGTTACTTACTTAGAATATGTTCACATGTATAAACACACACATATCTATGTATATATATATATATATATATATATATATATATATATATATTCATATATTTATATATATATATATATTCATATATATATATATATATATATATATATATATATATATATATATCATGTATAGAGATTGAAATGCATTTTTTGAAGTTGTTGTTGGAGGTATTCGCATTTTTAATACTAATTGCTTTCACCAAAACGAAGATTTTGCGAAGGTTATGTATCCACCCCTGTCTGTTTGTTTGTGAACAACTTACACAAAAACTACTAAACCGGGTTTTGACCAAACTTGGTAGTCATGCTGGGTATGACCCAAGGATGAATCTGTGACATTTTGGATCAAGTCCATCAATGTACATCAATGTACTGCGTTTTTGTAATTATATGAATTTTTCTTCAAAATGTACTGGATTAGTCTATCAAGTTTCGTTAAAATTGGTTCTCTATTTTTATCCTAATGTTCACAAAGAAAAAACAAGCAGTCTTATTTTGCTCTTAACTCCACTGCGTACTTTTGCTTTGATGTATTTTCTTCAAAATCAAATGAATTCGTCCTTGAGTCATATCCATGTCCACCATGTTTCGTTGATATTGGTACAATGGTTTTGGCAAAGGTATGATCTCTACTGACTCTCCCTCTAGAATTGTTTTCATGTTTATGTGTTTTATATCGTTGAAAATTTTTAGAAGAAAATTACTCTTGTAATTGTTGCCTGGACGCTGTTTTGAATGAAATCGATTTATAATATACTGTATATAATCAATATGATTTTTTTTTTTTTTACACAACTCTCAGAATGCATATCCATTTTCAAGAAAAGGCTACATGAGATCTGCATATCTTGTTTAGCAAGTACCTTCATCGATTTTGGAATACTTAAAAATAATTGTTAATTATACTATTTTCCTCATCCCTTTGGGTACTGAGTCTATAGATAGTTTTAGAATATTTTAGAATGTTCAGTTGTTGAATATCTACTTCTCAAGCCTTCCTGCCCTCTAGGTTGTTTAAAGTTTAGCTGTCTTTCTATTCGGCCTAATATGATCTTTGTAAATATTTCATATATAACGGGTCTTTCGTGTCTTCATTTTTGTGAATTGGTATAATGATAATTTTTTTTTCCAAGCTGTAGGTATAGAGCATCCTTGAAGACATTTTGTGTAAAGTTCAGCCATTTTAACTACTATGAAATCTCCTCCATCTATTATTGAATCAATTGTTATTCCAGCATGTCCTACGGCTTCGCACCCTTTCTTCCCTTTTAATACTTTCTTTAAATCTACGACTGGTACGTTTGGTAACTTTTTCCGGCTCAGGAATTTCATTATATCTATTGGCAAAGTTATTTCGAATATCACTATTGTATAGTATTGTATAGAAATCCTTTGCAATTTTTATCACTCCATCTCTGTTGTTGATATTTCCATTTTCATCCTTTAAAGCAAACATCTGTTGGCGCCCTGTTCCGAACTTTCTTTTCATATATTTGATGCTTCTTCCTTCCCTTAGTGTTTCCTCCATTCTTGACTGATTATGTTTACGAATGTCTTAGGTTTTTAGTTCTGCTAATTCTACTTCATCTCTTGGATTTACCCTAATTTATATATATATATATATATATATGTGTGTGTGTGTGTGTGTGTGTGTGTATATATATATATATATATATATATATATATATAGAGAGAGAGAGAGAGAGAGAGAGAGAGAGAGAGAGAGAGAGAGTGAGTTTCATCATCAGCCGTTACTAGTCCACTGCAGAACAAAAGGCCTCAGATGTATACTGTATATATTATTATTATTATTATTATTATTATTATTATTATTATTATTATTATTATTATTGTTGTTGTTATTTTTATTATTATCATTATTAATTGCTAAGCTACAACCCTAGTTAGACAAGAAGGATGCTATAAGCTCAGGGGCCCAACAGGGAAAATAGCCAAGTGAGGAAAGGAAACAAGGAAAAATAAAATATTTTAGGAACAGTAACAACATTAAAATAAATATTTCATATATAAACTTTAGATAATTTAACAAAACAAGAGGAAGAGAAATTAGATGGAATAGTGTGCCCAAGTGTACCCTTAAGCAAGAGAACTCTAACCCAAGACAGTGGAAGACTGTGGTACAGAGGTTATGACACTACCCAAGACTAGAGAACAATGGTTTGATTTTGGAGTGTCCTTCTAGAAGAGCTGCTTACCATTGCCAAAGAGTCTCCTCTACCTTACCAAGAGGAAAGTAGCCACTGTGCATATTCTCTTTACATCAATTCCATCTTCTGAATTTAGACCAGTCGGTGCTGAATCGCTTAATACAAATCTAGCTAAAATTATTA
Organism: Palaemon carinicauda; assembly: GCF_036898095.1. NCBI lineage: Eukaryota > Metazoa > Arthropoda > Malacostraca > Decapoda > Palaemonidae > Palaemon > Palaemon carinicauda. Next base: position 178,653,292 of record NC_090727.1, on the reverse strand, counting down.
CGTGGTGCAAAATATGTTGTTTGAAGTTTGCCTCCAACCCCCTTAAGGGTAAGACATATTTATATTTCATGCGCGTAGCCTTCGAGGATAGAGGGCCATAAGGTTTTTAAAATCTATCCGTGTCTCTATGTCATTAACATCGGTCTGGTCTCTCTTTCAGTTCCAGCATAGCTAGGATTATGTGTCACCCTTCTATGTGGCGAAACTGCAAGAAGAGTTAACGCTATGATGCAAGACCACAGTTTCCAGCATTACAATGTTTCCCGTAAGCACCTCAGGTTATGGGAATGTATAGTATAGGTGTCATTAGGGTCAGATTTTAGGGAGCAACCCACTCAATGTTCTTCATTTATGTAGACGAAGATGGCTCAGACAAGATCCTAAAGATGGAGAGGAAGACTTTTTCTTAACGAATAGTTTGAAGTGATTGACCGGTTCCCTAAGAATGTAAACGCGAAAACTACAGTAGCAAGAAACAGGATGTTACAACGACAGAATACGGAAAAGAACTTGAAGAAACAATTGAGACGAAAAATTATTTGGCTAAAGTGGATAATGGAATAGAAATACCAAATAATCCCCACTTATAAAAATAAAAGTTTCAAACACTGATGGCAAAGAGAGTCTTAGAAGGAGACCTTTTCATAGCCTACCAATACACCCAAAGCCAATGTATTGAACAAGATATGTTTGTGAAATTGTCATTTTGCTATAAGTTCCATCCTGATGAGCATCTGTATAAGGAATGTTATAAAGATAAAAACTCCAAAATATGCTCTGAATGATCATCATATGACCATACATACAAAGACTATACAGAAAATACAAAGATATGTGTCAAATGCAGTCAACAACATAGATCTTTCGCAACGAGATGGCTTTAGAAAGGATCTAATTAAAAAGGAGATGCAAGAGATGAAGGCGAACATAGGTGCAGCAATCACTAGAAACAACGATCCAAGTTACGTCAAACCAACAGCCACCAACATGAGGAATTGTCAAGACTAATGCAAATGTCCTTCTAAACAATATAAAAGATGTCACAAGAAGTGTGCCAATAACAAATATAGCAATAAAACTTTGGCTGTAACAAGGAAGTTTCTACCCTTCAATAATAAAAAGCTTATTAACTGATAATTTGCCAAGAATGTATTTCTTTGAAGAAACAATAAACAACGTAGAAAGTATAGAGGTTAGGTAATAAAAGAACTGCCAGTGTGTTGAGCCTACTGGAAACATTGTGAAGTGGGTGCAAGCCTTCGGGAAGCGCTATTAACATTGTAGAGGCTGTCAGAGGAAAGTACCATGAAGAGGAACAAAAGAGCTTCAAGAATTTCAGAATATATAGCAGGATATGCAGAATTCCATACAATATGAAGAGACCATAGCAGAAAATTCAGAATACGACTCATCAGATGACGAATTCACACCCGGAAATGAGCCTAATTCAAACTCAAACTCACCAGTTCCTCCATCAGGAGATATAAGACCTTTATAAGAAATACAGCATCAATCAACAAAAGAAATAAAGGCCTCGATACAAAGCCTTCCAGGCTTCTCCAACTGAACCATTTTGCAAAATCCCCAAGAATCAACTTCAATATCAAAAATACTACATTAGCCAGTAGCCAAGAATACCGGAAAACAGTAATAAGTAAAAGAAAAATAAGAAATGATTGTATTGTTCTAGCCTTAAGACCATAAAAAGAAAAATTTACCTTTATACAAGTGAAATTGGGATGTAAACCACACTATATATTACTTTTAATTTCGGTCTCAAGTCCTGGGGAAAGACTTACTGGCTGTCTTAAATACGTGTAATCATTAAAATTTTTTGAGGATCGTCCATAACCCATACTTCTTGTCTGCATTTATTTATGTGTATACTCTCTCTCTCTCTCTCTCTCTCTCTCTCTCTCTCTCTCTCTCTCTCTCTGTATATATATATATATATATATATATTAATATATATATATATATATATATATATTATATATATATATATATATATATATATATAAAAGCATGTATGATATGAAATCCTGAAGAAATATATAAGATAACTGTCATATACTTGTTTTTTTTTTGTATTGTATGTTCTAATATGCAGCTAATAATAATTTTGTTTTGTCATTGTTAATTTATGTCGTTAACTTTCCTTTGGTTCCCAAATTGTTAATGTCATTTTGTTTTGTATTGCATGTTACCTATTTTTTTCTATTATTAGCAATGGTCTTGTAGTAGTAGTAGTAGTAGTAGTAGTAGTAGTAGTAGTAGTAGTAGTGTTTATGCTACTGGGTTTTAATTATTTGATTTTGATAGCTTTTGGAGAATTGTTTTGAGTAGGTCCCTCATTTTTTGTAATTCTCTCTCTCTCTCTCTCTCTCTCTCTCTCTCTCTCTCTCTCTCTCATAACTTTACATTCATGATAATTGATGAGGTTAAATATGAATTGCAATGTAATTCCGCTGGAGTTATTGAATTTTAAGTTGGGTTTTATGACAATCGAAAATTATTTCAAGGTGATTAGATGTAGTCTGCTATGAGAAACAAGCTAACATAGCCATTATGGGGCGTCTTTTACCTTTAATGAAAAATTGAAACATTTTTTGCCAGTTCAGCAGAAAAATGGTAAATTAATCACAGATTTTATTTCTCTTTTGGAGAATGCATTTGCATAGCTCTGGAGAGTAAAACTCATATTCCCAGTTTTAAATTAATGCAACGTGTAAAAGCCCAGTTTTGTCTTTGTTAACATAAAAAGGCATTATCTTTGCAGTTTCCTATTTACAAACTAAAAGATGAACTCCGTTGTGAGAAAACAACAGGTGACAAACCAGCTGCTTCTGCTGCTGGTCCGTCCAGCAGGAGGCTCTGCAACAGGTGAGGAGAACTGAGAGAGAGAGAGAGAGAGAGAGAGAGAGAGAGAGAGAGAGAGAGATTAGAAATCAACAGTAGATATCCTGGCACTGATGTTGATGACGATGTGCTCTCGCAGTGAATAAGAATAGCAACTTGTAGCAGTAAATAAAATAAATGATGTCAATAAACACCTGTAAATTGGGAAACTGTTTACCAGTGGAACTCTTTAGTTTGAAATTATATATTATTTGAACGATCCTGACAGACATATTGATTGGAATGTTAATGGTAACGATGGTTTGTTAGAACATTAAAGTCGATTCGATAAAATGCTGACGTCATACCGAAAGCTACACAATGAGAGAGAGAGAGAGAGAGAGAGAGAGAGAGAGAGAGAGAGAGACAGAGAGAGAGAGAGAGATTAAGGGGAATGGTAGGAGAGGAAAATATACTAGATGGGGGACGAGATGGGAGGGGGAGAAGATAGGCTTGGGGATTACAGAATTGAAATGACAGGGGAGAGGGTGTTGGAATAGGGAGAGAGAGTGCCAGTGGAATGGGTAACAGCATCTCCATTCCACACTCAGTGGCAAACAAGCACTTGCTACGAAGCAGCCACAATGTTATTGTCTGGAATTTCGACCATTTTTTACAGAATCTGATATCCATTTGTCTCAGGGGATCTCCTTTTAACTTTTCCGATGCCGTTCTTTTTCTCGTATCTTTATCTTCCTTCTTTTACACTACGTGGACTATTGATGGACACTTACAATTTCTAGGTATCTCTTCCGGAGAGATCATAGAATAGCCACGTCAAAATTAAGATAAGAGAGTATTGTAAAAAAAGAAAAAAAATGAAGTAAATTTCTCCGTGTGATAGTGGCGTATTCCCAGATCGATGAGTGAACGGCGCAAGTCCCTCCCCCTTACTCTATTGTTC
>NC_090727.1:178626990-178644490 GCF_036898095.1 Palaemon carinicauda | reverse complement strand
GATGGATACATTTACGTGATCGATAAGCAGAAAGAAGAAAAAATATATTGGAGATGCGAGAAACGGGGACTTTGCAGTGGAAGACTTGTTAGCAATGGTGAAGGGATGTCAGTATCTCAAGAACACTGCCATCCTCCAGATTTAATGCGAAAAGAGGTGCTCAAAGTAAAAGAAGAGTTGAAAGAAAAAGCTAGTGAGTCGGAAGAAATTACTTCCTCGATAGTGAACAAATGTACTCAAAATATTCCTTGGGAAGTAGCCGGAGCTTTACCGAAAAAGGAATCACTTTCACGTACTGTGAAGAGAGTACGTAATTCTCGAAACGGTGATGAAGATTTAACTGTTACAACGAGAGGGGAAAACTTTTTACAGTACAGCTGTGAAGAATTGAGTATTTATTCAACATCAAGGAATCTCCAACTTCTTAAAGAAAAAATTAGATGGTTTTGTGATGGCACTTTCGATTGCGCTCCAATAGGAAGACAGCTCTACACAATTCATGCCATGATACAGGAAAACAAGACTCTTCCTCTCGTGTATTGCATAACAACCCATAAAAATGAAAAGACTTATGACACCATATTCGGCTGGCTTGAAAGTCGTAACTTGCGACCAGCCTCAGTATCACTAGACTTCGAGCTTTCCGCTATCAATAGCGTAAAGAAATTTTTCCCAAACGCTGAAATCTGCGGATGTTTCTTCCATTTTGGACAATGCCTATGGCGAAAGGTGCAAGGACTGGGTTTGCAAGCTTGGTACTCAAAATCTGAAAATGCAATGCTTATAAAAAAACTTCAGGCAATTGCATTTGTGCCACCACATGATGTATATGATTGTTTTGACACTTTGGTATCAAGTTTTGATGACGAAACCGATAACATTTTAGATGGATTCTTGCAATACTTTGAGACTACATGGTTAGGCGTTTTTCAGCGTGGACGAAGGAGACGCCCAAAGTTTGAAGTTAAATTATGGTCATGTTATGAGAGAACACTAAATGGTTTACCAAGAACAAACAACATGCTTGAGGGCTGGCATAATGCTTTCAAGAGGAGGATGACAATTATCCACCCAACGGAAGAAAAGCTTCTTCGAAAACTCCGTTCTGAACAAGCAAGTACTAAAATGGTACTAGAGCAAGTTTTCCAGGGAAAGGACGTTGGGAGAAAGAACAAAAAATATACAGATGTAAACGCCAGGTTGAAAAACGTTGTTGAAGGATATGACTCTGATAATGTACTGGACTTTTTGCAGGCAATAGCTCGGAATTTATAACGATGTACTGTTATTCCACTATTAAATATTTTAACCCTTTTTAGCATGTATTAATAAAGCAATAATTTTATGGATCTTTTTATACACCTATAACTCTTTATCTATTAATTTTTTGTCTAAATTGAGAAAACCAAAGAAAACATATTTTAGTATCAATTTACATTCTTGGAGTTCATTTAAGAATAGTGTGTTCAAGTGTCTGAACGTCAAATATTTTTCTTTCGACATTTTGTCTATTGATACTCAAAGAGTGTCGACATTATGACCGTCGACATTTTGGTTGTCGACATTTTGACCGTCGACATTTTGTCTTTCGACATTTTGTCCCACTACCATATATATATATATATATATATATATATATATATATATATATATATATATATATATATATATATATATAGATAGATAGATAGATAGATAGATAGCCAAACACTTCCTCTTTATTTCATAGGGGAGATATATCATACACCTGTGCTATTACCTATTAACAGAGCAGGCACTTTGCAAAATTCCCCTAGTTCTCGAACAAGTCCCGGTTCGCTCTCCTATTACCTGAGGTTATTTCAAGGTACTTGTTACCATTTTTTTCCTCTGTTTGGTTGGCGAATCCTTTCATTCCTTCGTTGCTTGCCAAAGACATCATTTGCAAAGCTAACAATTGCCAGACGACTTTTATTCCCGGCCTTCATACTAAAAGAATGGGATGGGGGGAGGGGTTAGTGGGAGGGGAGGGGGAGCTTTGGCATTGAACTCGGGTCAATCAATTTTTCCCCTCACTCGACCCAGTCCTGGGATACACCGCGTAGGTAACTTGGATTCGCTTGTGAGGAAATGTGCTGCTCTTGGATGGCATGTATTGCACCAAGGTATAATGGTAGCAAGAGTATCCATGTTGAAAAAAAGTAGGAGAATAAGAAGATTAAGGTGAAATGTAGGTAGTGGTAGTAGTACAGTATTTAAAACAGAAATCCTGATAGTAAGAATGGTAAACAAAAATATATTAACTAAGCCTGTGATAATGATAGTGAAAATTATAAATTATTAGTGTAATGGTGATTGATAATAGTTATAGTAATGCCTATTATAATAATAAAGATATTATTGATGACCGATATAAAGTAGACTTTATGGATATGATATCACTGACATTAAGGATACTGTAAACAGCGCCGATAACGGTAGGAGTGATGCTGGCAATAGAAATAAGATCAATAAAATCCATAATGATATTAGAGGTGATGAGAATATCAGGAAGACAAAGGTATGGTTATGGCGATAGAGGCAGTAATGAAAATACTGGCCGTGATAAGAATGTCAATAATGTATTTCGTATTGATAAACGCTACCTTAAATAGAATGGAAGATGAAAGAATACAAATTGATAATAAGTTGGTTAAATAAAATCACGCGAATATAAATTAAAGTTGATGGTGGTGATCCACTAAAAATTATATTAATGGCAATGATAATTACAGCAAATTTGCTGAACGTGTCGAAAAAAGATAGCCAGTGTGGCTTTGATGAATGGTGGTGCCTCCCAACCAGTCAGATCTTTTATTCGATTCATATTTCCGGCATCGTTGTCATTACTCGTGATGAATGGCATCATTAAGCCACTGCATGCACTCGACTAATCTCGGCTCGGCTCCTTTTTTTTCTTTGCGTGTTTCGGTTAATAATGCAGACAAAGACGATGTTGATGACAATTTCATTAGAGACACGAAAGAAAACAGGGTGAGGGTAATGCAGTAGGAGACGCTGAAGTCCAGTCGCATCGAGCATATTTTTAGGCAAATCGCACACATTGAGTTAAAAATATGAAGCTTGGAAGTGTTATATTACGGCCTTTTCAAATATTTTATCTTTGGACCTACCCCGATAAAAATCCAAGATGTCCGCCATTTTCAAAATGGCGTACAGTGGTTTGAAAAATTACTTGCAAGATGGGCGTTTTTTTTTATGAACAGTAGTTGGATGGACAAGTTAGCATTAGTTATCATATATAACGCATATATTCTTCTTCTATTAAAGGAAATTATACAATTTGGGGCCTTAATAAAAGACGGCAGCCCATTTTAAACTAAAATATTAGAAAATTAAGTGGTTTCCTATTTTACTATTGAATGGCTTTCAAGTTTTTGTCGGGTAAAAAGCAACAGCAATCAGGTAAGGGTTTTGTTCTTTTTTTCAAGTCGTTCATTAACGAAATCCTGAAACCACATCTTTCCAATTTAATTTCCTCTGTATGTTTAATTGTGTAAGCTACATCTTGCTTGAGGGTACACTCAGGCACGCTGTTCTGTCTTGTTTCTCTTCCTCTTGTTTTGTTAAAGTTTTTTATAGTTTATATAGAAGATATTGTTACTCTTCTTGAAATATTTTATTCTACCTTGCTTCCTTTCCTCACTGGGCTATTTTCCATGTTGAAGCCCCTGGGCTTATAGCATCCTGCTTTTCCAAATAGGGTTGTGGCATAGCAAGTAATAATAATAATAATAATAATAATAATAATAATAATAATATCACGGGTATCAAGAACAAAGAAATCTCTTGAATGTTCTTAAGAAGGGATTACCCATTTCGCAAATTACATCCCCTAGAGATTTCACATGGTTAACAAGTGATTTCTCTACACTTTGATATGTTCGTGGTGCTTAACATTGGTGTTTTTATTCAGCTGACACTGGATCAGTTCTAGGATTAATTCACATTCATTAAGAGCCCGAGCCATTTGAGGACCAGACACCATCCAGCAAAGGAGTTGTGAAGCATCTTCTGTTAATCCCACTGTTCCCCCATCACTCTTAACAAGTTTATCGTTCTGTTCGTGAGCATGATCAATGGCAATCCATGGAAAAGTGTTGTGAGTTTTATGCTGTACGAAACGGCCTTTTTTTAGATTCAGTGAAAATATCTGGTGCAGTACTATGCAAGATCTTCATATCACAAAGATAGGCTGGAAGCCACCGAACATAATTTGGATGATTCATAGCAAGAAATTTAGGTATCATAATTGAGAGAGAGGCTTTATAGAGTTAGAAGTTGCCCTTCTGAATAGTTCGAATGAATATTAAAAGGGTTAATTAAAATTTCAGAATTAAAAATTTATAACAACAAAGAGGACTTTCAGTTCCCTTTCCTCTCTCCATTTATCAAATGGAATGGGAGTTTCCTCACTATCTACTACATGTGCTTTGTAAGCTTTATCCATTAATATGCGCAATGCTCAAACTGTAACTTGGTGCGCTTAGCGGAAAAGAAGAGATGGCACTAATCAGCAGTTCACCTTCAAGGGTTCCACAATGTGACGGCGGACGCTCTATTCAGGCTAACGCCGATAGAGTCAGAATGGTCCCTAGACGCAAGATCATTCTCCTTCATCTTACATCAAGTCCCAGAACTGCAGATCGACCTCTTCGCGACGAGCGACAACAAGAAACTTCCTCGATATGTGGCCCCATACGAGGACCTTCTAGCGGAAGCAGTGGACGCCATGTCCCTCGACTGGAACAGATGGTCCAGGATTTATCTGTTCCCTCCAACCAACTTGCTGATGAAGGTCTTCAACAAGCTGAGATCTTTTCAAGGAACAGCAGCCCTAGTAGCTCCCAAATGGCCCTGGAGCAACTGGTTCCCTCTAATATTGGAATTGCAGCTGAGGCTGATTCCTCTGCCGGACCCAGTTCTGTCTCAACAGGTACAGAAGTCGACTGTCTTCGCTTCATTACAGAAAACCCAAGACCTTCAACTCATGATTTTCTCTCTTTAGCAGTAAGGAAAAGGTTTGGGATCTCGAAAGAAAATATAGACTTCTTAGAGGAATATAAGTCTAAATCTACCACAAGGCAATATGAGTCGTCTTTGAAGAAGTGGGTTACTTTTGTCAAGGCAAGAAAACCAAAAGAAATCTCAACAAATTTCTGTTTATCTTTCTTTATTCATCTTCATGAACAAGGTTTAGCAGCCAACACGATACTACGTGTAAATCTGCCTTGACTAGACCCTTGCTTTACGCTTTCCAAGTAGACTTTTCTAATGAAATCTTTAACAAGATCCCTAAGGCCTGTGCTAGGCTTAGGCCTGCAGCACCTCCAAAGCCCATTTCATGGTCCTTGGATAAGGTACTACAATTTGCCTCAACGTTGGACAACGAGAATTGCTCTCTGAAATATTTGACTCAAAAAGTTATATTCTTGTTTACTCTAGCCTCAGGGGCTAGAGTTAGTGAGAAAGTGGCCCTTTCTCGGGAAGAGGGCCATATCCGGTTTACTGAAGCGGGAGAACTGAATCTTTTTCCTGACCCAACGTTTCTCGCCAAGAACGAGCTACCCACCAAGAGGTGGGGTCCCTGGAGAATCTGCCCTCTGAAGGAAGATGTCGCACTGTGTCCAGTAGAGTGTCTAAAGGTCTATCTTCGTAGAACTTCAGAATTCGGGGAAAGACAGCTCTTTAAAGGAGAAACATCGGGCTCAAACTTATCCCTGAAACAACTAAGGGCGAAGATCACCTACTTCATTTGCAGAGCAGATCCTTACAGTACACCCACAGGTCATGATCCTAGGAAAATTGCTTTGTCGTTAAATTTTTTCCAGTTCATGGATTTCAAGCGACTTCGCTCGTATACTGGATGGAAGTCATCCAGAGTGTTTTGCAAGCACTATGCGAAGCAAGTGCAAGAATTAAAGAGATATATGGTGGCGGCAGGTAGTGTACTAAAACCAGTCGCTTAGTGTTGCGAGGAACAGTGAATTAGTTGGGACTATAATTCTATAGCGGGTACATGTTGGCACATTACAGTGCAACATGGTAAGTGAAATGTCATCAAGGTGACATTATGGACTGTTCCAGTGTATAAAGGTGAAGAAACATAGACTCAACATTAGTGCCGTGTGTTTTTACACAAGTGTAAATAGACAGACTTCTCAGAGAAGTAATAGAAAATTACTGAATTTTCAATGAGTGGCATGAACTTTTGTTTTCAGATAAAACAAGTATTTCTGATTTGGTATGTATTTTCTATGTTTATAAAATTTTGTTCGCTTACATTTTGTATGTTATTATGAGATGTATGCTGAATTATCATTTATTGATGGCCAATAAATGTCTAATTGGTTTTCTGCGTCTTATTTCGCCCCAAACATATACAAACAAAGTTATGTCTGAGCATTACTTTTATCCCTTATTATTCTGCATAATAACACTGAACAACGATAGTAACTTTGTTCCTAAACGTATACAAACCTTTTCTGCCATACGTACCTAGTTTCGACACGGATATAAACTTATGTGTTAAGGTATACAGCTGAGCTGACATACCTTAGATGCTATGGTGGCTTTTGTGAACTTTTGTTCTTTTAAAATACAAACTTTGGCTAAAGGCATACAGTGAGACCCGTATGCCCCTTTGGTTGCTAGGTTGGTCATATGAAATATGCAAACTTCGAGACTTTTCCTGAGTCTAGGATGACTTCCCCTGTAGGGGCAGGAAGCAGTGACATAGTTCATGATTAGAAGTAATGACGTATAACGGTAACGTCATAGGTCTCTAGGTCTAGGTGACCAAGGAAAATATTGTCTTGAGGTTAAGGCACGATTGGAAAATCCACAGATACTATAATGCTCTGGTAAAATTCCATCAGGACGACATGGCCTGAGCCCAAAAAACGGATTTTGAGCGACGCGAAAAATTTATTTTTGGGTGAGATAGCCATGTCATCCTGATGGACCCGCCCTCCTTTCTATGAAAGGCCTTGGCAGGACCCCTTCCAATAGTACTGTATCTTTAGTACCGGCTCAACACTACAAGGAATAAAGATGGCGACGATGGTGGCACCATCTGAGAACTCAAACAGTAACGGAGGAAGGGAACCTTATTAACGGCTCCTCTTTTATTTTGCCCCTTTTCCCCCTCGAAGCGTAAACGCTATGCGAGGTGCAGATTGCTATGTGGCGTGTCAAGAATTCGTCCCCTGATATTATGCGATATTCTTAAAGGAAACTTTAGGGATATTCGCGACAGGAGTTAGAATTCTGGAAACCTTAAGTTAAATTCTCTGGGAATATCACTGTAGTCAAATATACCCTAGGAAGCTACTTAAAGGAACCTTCCATCTGGACGACATGGCTATCTCACCCAAAAATAGATTTTTCGCTTCGCTCAAAATCCGTTATATATGCAGTATATTGTATGGATATGTTATTATTATTATTATTATTATTATTATTAGCTATACTAGCTAAACTACAACACTAGTTGGAAAAGCAGGATGGTATAAGCCCAAGGGCACCAACAGGGAAAAATAGCCCTGGGAGGAAAGAAAATAAGGAAATTAATAAGCTATGCGAAAAGTAATGAATAATTAATATAGAATATCTTTAGATCAGTTACAACGTTGAAATAGCTCTGTGATATATATAAACTATGTAAAGAGACTTATATCAGCCTGTGGAATATAAAAACATTTGCTGCAAATTTGAACTTCTGAAATTTCATTGATTCAACTGCGTGGCTATATATGAATCTGTTTCTGTAAAAGGATGAAAAACTATATCAGACTAATAACTTTTGAGTTTTAAATAATTTCTCATTAACAGATATTGAATGTTTTTTTTTTTTTTTTTTTTTTTTTTTTTTTTTTTTTTTTTTACTAATGTGGAATCACTAACTCCAGTTTGATATGGTTTAGTTATTTAAAAAATACCGCATATGTCATTCCTGTAAACTTAGTCGATGTATCTTTAATGGGAAATTAATTACCAAGTTTTGTCTATAAAGTTCAAAGTAAAATCAAGAGGATACCTTAATGTTGTGAAAGTGTTTGGATATCGCCATTATCAACAAAGCTACTTTGTCAGGGCCACCCACACTAGGTTGGTTTGCTCTGAGCGGTCATACAAAAATCTCCCATCATTTCCAATCTGTGCTAGTTAGCTTGGTGGTGAAAACTGGCCAAACCCCAGATGTGAATTGACGTGTCTGAGGCCTTTTTAGAGAAATTGGAATTTTACTTTTCATAATCTATTTTCTTTTTAACAAATGCTTTCCATCCCATGCTTATACTTCCTTTAATTTCGTTCATATGTCCTGGGAAATACTTACTGTCTGTATTAAGTAGATATATTCATTAACATTCTCTAGAGATTCGTTCATGGCCATTATGTTTTTCCTCTGTATTTTCATGGAACATTGTCTTAATGTTTCTCTTATTTATTTTCAGTCCTACATTTCTGTTTTCTGTATTCAAATCTTCTATCATCTTTTGCAATTCCTCCCATGATTCACTAAACAGAACTAGGCCATCTGCAAATTTAAGTTGTTTAGATTTTCCCCATTGCCGTTAATTCCTACATTTTCTCAATATAAAAATTTCTAAAAACTTCTAAGCATGCTTTGAATAATTTAGGAGAGATGGACACTCCTTGTATAACTCTTTTCTTAATCGGAATTTTCTCACTATCTTCACGTAGTTTAACGATTGTTGTACTTAACGGATAGATATCATCAATTGTTCTAAACTAAGATGCATCTATTCCTTGTCTTTGAAGGTCTTTCATTACTGATGAAGTTTTCACAGAATCAGAAGCTTTTTCATAGCCTATAAATGACATACATAGATGTTTTTCATACTCAGTTGATTTTTTTCATTAGGTGGTTGATTACATGGATATGGTCAGTTGTTGAATATATATATATATATATATATATATATATATATATATATATATATATATATATATATATGTGTGTGTGTGTGTGTGTGTGTGTGTGTGTGTTTGTGTATGTATATACACACACACTCGTGACAGATGCAGATTTCAATAATCTCAATAAAAGGACGAATTTGAAGGTGAAGTACAACCATATCCCTTTTGTAATTTTTTTTTTTTTTACGTTCTGCTACACGCCTGATGTCATTATAAAAAAAAAAAATTAAAACAAGTCGAAGACACGAAAATGTTAAAAAAAATCACAAAGCTATATTATGAAATTATATATATATATATATATATATATATATATATATATATAATATATATATATATATATATATATATATATGTGTGTGTATATATATTTGTGTGTATATATATATATATATATATATATATATATATGTGTGTGTGTGTGTATATATATATATATATATATATATATATATAATATATATATATATATATATATATATATATTATTATTACTATCCAAGCTACAACCCTAATTGGAAAAGCAAGATGCTATAAGCCCAGGGGCTCCAATAGGGAAAAATAGCCCAGTGAGGAAAGGAAATAAGGAAATAAATAACTGAAGAGAACAAATTAACAATAAATCATTCTAAAAAAAGTAATGTCAAAAGAGATATATCATATATAAACTATTAACAACGTCAACAACAAAAATGTCATATATAAACTATAAAAAGACTCATGTCCGTCTGGTCAACAAAAAAGCATTTGCTCCAACTTTGAACTTTTGAAGTTCTACTAATTCAACAACCCGATTAGGAAGATCATTCCACAACTTGGTAACAGCTGGAATAAAACTTCTAGAGTACTGCGTAGTATTGAGTCTTATGATGGAGGAGGCCTGGCTATTAGAATTAACTGCCTGCCTAGTATTACGAACAGGATAGAATTGTCCAGGGAGATCTGAATGTAAAGGATGGTCAGAGTTATGAAAAATCTTATGCAACATGCATAATGAACTAATTGATCGACGGTGCCAGAGATTAATATCTAGATCAGGAATAAGAAATTTAATAGACCGTAAGTTTCTGTCCAACAAATTAAGATGAGAATCAGCAGCTGAAGACCAGACAGGAGAACAATACTCAAAACAAGGTAGAATAAAAGAATTAAAACACTTCTTCAGAATAGATTGATCACCGAATATCTTAAAAGACTTTCTCAATAAGCCAATTTTTTGTGCAATTGAAGAAGACACAGACCTTATATGTTTCTCAAAGGTAAATTTGCTGTCAAGAATCACGCCTAAAATTTTGAAAGAGTCATACAAATTTAAAGAAACATTATCAATACTGAGATCCGGATGTTGAGGAGCCACCGTCCTTGACCTACTTACAATCATACTTTGAGTTTTGTTAGGATTCAACTTCATACCCCATAATTTGCACCATGCACTAATTTTAGCTAAATCTCTATTAAGGGATTCACCAACCCCAGATCTACATTCAGGGGATGGAATTGATGCAAAGAGAGTAGCATCATCTGCATATGCAACAAGCTTATTTTTTAGGCCAAACCACATGTCATGTGTATATAGTATGAAAAGTAATGGGCCAAGAACACTACCCTGTGGAACACCGGATATCACATTCCTATACTCACTATGGTGCCCATCAACAACAACTCTTTGAGATCTACTACTTAAAAAATCAATAATAATGCTAAGAAACGACCCACCCACTCCCAACTGTTTCAGTTTGAAAACAAGGGCCTCATGATTAACACGGTCAAAGGCAGCACTAAAATCAAGGCCAATCATACGAACTTCCCGACCACAATCAAGGGATTTCTGTACTGCATTGGAGATTGTAAGAAGGGCATCACATGCTCCAAGGCCTTTCCGAAAACCAAATTGCAAACTAGGGAATAGATGATTACCTTCAGCAAACCTATTAAGACGTTTTGCCAGAAGACGTTCAAAAACTTTAGATAATATGGGAGTTATGGAAATTGGGCGGTAATCAGTGGGACTTGAGCTACCACAAACACATTTACATAGAGGAGTAACATTACCAATTCTCCAACAAGTGCTAAAAGCTCCTCTTCTTGCTAACTTGCGTAAAATAACAGATAACTTTGGAGCTAAGAAATCTGCTGTCTTTATAAAAAACAAAGGAAAAATACCATTAGGGTCTACACCTCCATAAGCATCAAGGTCCATCAACAGAGCTTTAATATCACGAGATCGAAAAGCTAAACTAGTTAGTTTAGCCTCAGGAAAACAGGAATGAGGAAGTTCAAGTTTTTCATTACTCTGTTTACTGTCAAAAACATCAGCCAAAAGGGTTGCCTTTTCCTTTGGACAGTGAGTGACTGAGCCATCTGGTTTAAGTAAAGGAGGAACTGTTGCATCTACACCAAAGAGAACAGATTTAAGGGTAGACCACCATTTATGTTCCTGAGTTGTACCAGAGAGGGTTTCTTTTATGATTAAATTGTACTCCTTTTCAGTTGAGGCATAAACTCTCTGAGTAAAAGCTCGAAGCTGAGTATAGTTGTTCCAGGTCAAATCTGATCTGTTACCCTTCCAAAGGTGATAGGCCTCCTGCTTCTCCAAATAAGCACGTCTACAATCATCATTGAACCATGGTTTGTCCTTCATTCGGTACCTTAGCACACGAGAAGGGATACGCCTATCAATTATGTTGACTAGATTCTCATTCAAAGGGACAACAGGATCTACACTATTATATAATTGTGACCAATTCAAGCACAAAAGATCATGCAAAATCCCATTCCAGTCTGCTTGGGATTTCATATAAATTTTACAAGAATATGATATATCAGGGACAGGCTGCTCAGTCTTCACTAATAATGAAATCAAGGCATGATCAGAAGTCCCGACTGGAGAACCAACCTTACTAGTTATAACGCCAGGGGAGTCAGTGTATACGAGGTCCAAGCAATTACCAGACCTGTGAGTAGCTTCATTTATGATTTGCTCACAGCCTGATTCTGAGGCAAAGTCTAAAGCTCTTAAGCCATGGCGATCAGTAGGAGAGATAGAACTCAACCACTCCCTATGGTGAGCATTAAAATCACCAACAAAGACAAACGAAGCCTTTCTATCATCTTCTTGTATCTTAGCCATAATGGTAAGAAGACAATCAAAGATAGAATCATCCATGTCTGGATTCCGGTAGATTGAACACAAATAAAAGTTGTTATGCCTGCCACAAACTTTTATTACCTGAATCTCATGACATCCACATTGATAGCAGGACTTATGAGAAGCAGGGTACTCGGTCCTAATATACACCGCCATTCCCCTGGCCCTAGGAATGGAATCACGTTTCAGCATTATTGGCTTCTTAAAACCAGTTATAAGGAGCTCAGATGAGTGCCTCATATTAGAAACCAAAGTTTCTGAGCACAAAAGAATATCATACTGTCTGGACGCAACTGTAAGGTCTCGGATATTTGCATGAAGACCACGAATATTGCAATACAGAAGACGACATTGACGAAATCTAGGACGTACTGGTCCCGGATTTTGCTCAATGTCTCCAGACAGCATAAGAATTAATAGAAATAAAAAAGAGACATCATACTTAAAAACTAGATTAACAAGAATTAAAACAAAAACAATATGTACAGAATAATAATAAAAGTGATTGATGATATCCATAGACTATAGTAAAAAGTCGGAAAAACTGGTCAACATGGAGGAGCCGATACACCATGCAAGGCTAAATACCCTCCAGGATAGCCACTTCAACTGAAGGGAGGACAGTAAGGATGGTTTTGAGAAGAAAAAATCAGAAAAAGGAAAAGACAACCTCTTGATAAACCACCAGGCATCCATGGCCCTTCTATTAAGCCTGCCCAACACACCATTTCAAAAAAACAAGAGGAAGAAAAAAAAAATAAGATAGAATAGTGTGCCCGAGTGTACCCTCAAGCAAGAGAACTCTAACCCAAGACAGTGGAAGACCATGGTACAGAGGCTATGGCACTACCCAAGACTAGAGGACAATGGTTTAATTTTGGAGTGTCCTTCTCCTAGAAGAGCTGCTTACCATAGCTAAAGAGTCTCTTCTACCCTTACCAAGAGGAAAGTACACTGAACAAATTGCAGTGCAGTAAATTAACCCCTTGGTGAAGAAGTGTTAAGTATCTCATTGTTGTCAGATGTATGAGGAAAGACGAGAATATGTAAAGAATAGGCCAGACTATTCCGTGTATATATATTGTACGTTTTTGCAAGAAATGTTAATATAAAGAATCTAATCGGTGTCCAGATTTTTTTTATTTCTTTATTCTATTTAGATTCTCAGTATATTTAATTTTCAGACTTTCTAATTTACCAAGCAAATATTTATAAACTTTGATAATTTATCCATGTAATTTTATATCATCTTCGTGTAGACATGTTTTTGATTTTTAATAATGACACCATACTTGTCTCTAAACGTACTAAACACAGTTATTATTTGCTG
This sequence comes from Palaemon carinicauda, assembly GCF_036898095.1. Taxonomy (NCBI): domain Eukaryota; kingdom Metazoa; phylum Arthropoda; class Malacostraca; order Decapoda; family Palaemonidae; genus Palaemon; species Palaemon carinicauda. Next base: position 178,631,030 of record NC_090727.1, on the reverse strand, counting down.
CTTATACTTATTCCCGGAGTAATAACATTCCCTCTTTTTTAATTAAAGCTTTCTATGGAGAGAGAGAGAGAGAGAGAGAGAGAGAGAGAGAGAGAGAGAGAGAGAGAGAGAGAGAGAGAGAGAGAGAGAGAGAGCAGACGCCTGCCATTCTGTCAACCGGGAGACCATCTGGAATGTAAAGCCGAGCAAGAGAGAGAGAGAGAGAGAGAGAGAGAGAGAGAGAGAGAGAGAGAGAGAGAGAGAGACATATGGGAATATCTGGAGGCCAACATGAACGAAGATCGGTTCAAAATCTGTGAATGGTGAGGTGGGTCATTCTTAACTTGGCGTGTGGAGCAACTTAATGGGTACCACTTAGTGTGAATGGTATCCTCCAGCCATTCATGAAACTGTTGGGGCGATACAGTGGTGCCTCTGATTACCACGCCTCTCTTCTCTTCAGCAAATATAAACCATATCCTGGGGACATTCTTCGTTTGTTTTCTTCGCTCGGTGCCCCAATTTCTCGGCCATTTGAAGCACCGCTGGTGAATTTCGTGTACTGAAGTCCTGAACATCTGGATGGAAGTGTCTGGCATCCAATCGAGGGAAGGTCTGCCGGGGAGAGGAAGTGAGGGGGGGGTTGTTATGGGGGAATATCCGGCTGGGGTGATGGAGGGCGTATACTAGTGGAGGGGTTGTTAGGTGGAGGGGAGACATAGAGGTAAGTTTCTGCTTGCCAGTGGTGCCATATTTCGTCAGAATTTTTTATGAACTCCTATTGTGGTATCCAGTGTGACCTCGCCATCCTCTAATGTTGATACGAAATAGGGACTGGGGAGAGTGTAGGGAGAATGAGAGATTGTTGTTATTTTTGGGGGGTAAGGGGGCTTTTCGTGGAAATAGGCTTATTTTTAGAAAAAAAAATGGGAGGGAAGTGGCGTATTAGGGAATGTTGTGACGAGTTGGTACGGAAACCAACATCCGCCTACCTGTGTGATCCCTTTTCCGAATGGCATATTATATGAAAGGGAGGAAGTCCCTTTGTTATACGGGGACCCATTCACAATGACGCACTCTCTTTTCATTAATGGGACTATTTTACCTTTGTGGGTCTAGGGGAAAACGGGACCCAATTTTATACCTCCTCCTCATCTTCTACCTCCAACTAACGTCTACACGTTTACCAACTCTTTTACAAGTTTTCTTCTTTACTGGCGATGGGAGATAAGACGAGCAGCCTTCCAGTTCCTCTCTTTCCGCTGCCATTGAGAAATAACCTCCCTACCTGCCCCCTCTCCCTCCCTCTCCCCCTCCTCCTCCTCTGTCGGTTGAGGGAGGTACTTTATCGATCACGATTAACGATTAAAGGTCTACTTCCATGTAATGTTTCCCCTTTAATTATAGCCACACGGGGCAAAAGTTTCCAATTGATCCTGCTCTCTCTCTCTCTCTCTCTCTCTCTCTCTCTCTCTCTCTCTCTCTCTCTCTCAGCCCCTTACCCCTCCCCCCTCTCACTCATCTCCCCGTCCTATTCCTCTTTCAGAAAAGTTGCAATCTTCCTTGTTTACATAACGACGAAGATGATGAAATACTTTGGCTCGGCTCCACTGAATTTTTAAAGAACTCCCATCGCTGCATATTAGTGCCGTGTCTGAAATAAAGAAAAAAAAGAAGATAGAACAGAAATGGTTAAAAACATAAAAGCCATCAGCTTGAAATGCACTCAGAAAATAAAATGCTGTGATTGGAAATCGCTATCCACTACGAAATGGGTCCTTAAAGTTGATAAGTTGATCAGAGCTTGAGAAATTTAACGAGTGATTTTCTTCATGTATGAAATGGCTGATTTCCTTAAAGGATGTCAAAAAGGGTAATTTACTCTCCTTATGAAACGACTAAACTTTTTTAGAGAAAATATTTTTTTTTTTTTCGTTTTGTTAGATACCGATGCTTCTTTTGTAAATAAAAATGCTGTTTTCATATTGCAGGTGAATCTGCTTGGTGTTTTCGTTTAGCAAAGCGACTAATTTTACCCTTAATATAACTACTTATGATGATTCTCTCTCTCTCTCTCTCTCTCTCTCTCTCTCTCTCTCTCTCTCTCTCTCTCTCTCTCTCTCTCTACGTATATATTTATATAAATATATATATATATATATATATATATATATATATATATATATATATATATATATATATGTGTGTGTGTGTGTGTGTGCGTGTATATATATATACATACATATATATATATATATATATATATATATATATATATATATATATATATATATGTATATATATACACACACACATATATATATATATATATATATATATATATATATCTATATACATATATATATATAAATTATATATATATCTATATACATATATATATATATATATAAATATGTATATATATAAAAATATATATATATATATATATATATATATATATATATATAAATTATACCATATGAATATGTGTTTATTTGTATGTTAAATTTTTTCATTAGAATTTGATTATTTATTTTTTCCAAATGAAATCACACTGATATTTACATAATATAGAAATATTCTCTCTACATATAAGATGAGAAACATTTCTCCGTGTAAAATTACATACTATTAATATAGAAAAGAATTTGTATCACCATATAAAATTATATTTTTGCTATTCCTATACAAAACGGATTGTCTTAATAGATGAAATAACATTTGTCGTGCATTCCATTCTAATTTCACCCTTCTTCTTGCCCACCGTTATCCCTACATCTAAGAGGTCGGTTGCCTGATGCGTCCTCTCCAATTCCTTCGATCAAAGGCATTTTTTTATCCACGAGACCTCTTCTCTCATTTTCATTCTTCACTCTATATGGAGATGAAATGTAATTTCTTATGGAGAGGAAAATCTATCTAAAGACAGTGCTTTGCTAAAACAGAGTAATGTTATTGATGCCTTATTTCCATTATGAATAAATTTATATTTGATCTGTTCAATGATTTATTTTTCCGCATTTGGTTTCCTTAAATTATCTATGAAATATTATGAAAATGATAAGCTTTAAAATGACCCGATAATGATAAAAGGAACCATGAAAATTGTGTGGCAATAGTAGAATGACCTTAGATGAGATTTATGAATAAACTTTGAAACGACGACTTCGGCAATATGAAGAGATGTACATATCCAATTCCTTCAATTTTAAATAATTGTCTCCTGTCTTTCTTTTTATACCTGGAATATATATTTATCTTGACTTATTTCGTCATTGATTTATTCTGGTTAAGGTTTTGATCATTCACCACCCGACGAATATTGTCTTTTCTCCAACTTTCAAATCCCCTCATTGACCTCATAAACATTTTTTGCGATTATTTCATTTTTAATTTGGATGTGTCAAAAGGATATTGATCAGTATAGCTCTTGCAGTATTGGATAATGACTTTGACAAAACAAATAAAGAAAATGAAAATCGGTTGCTCTGACAGTAAAATTCGTCTTACAGAATGGAAAATGTAATTGAAATACGAAGGGTTTAAATTACATGGTTTATCAGCTTAATGTAGCCAATGCTTGTCAACAGTACGCCCTTAACTACCTAGACGGGAAAGATATAAATTAAAAGAGGCGAATTAAGGCTGGAGAGATGAAATAACAGTTGTGACCTGACTGGTAACGGCTCTGCCTAGTGTTTGCCAGTCGAGGGATCGAGTCTCACTCAGACTCGTTAGTTCCTTTAGTGTCTGCAACCTTACCATCCTTGTAAGCTAGTGTGGGGGGGAGCCTATAGGTCTATCTGCTGAGTCATCAGCAGCCATTCCCTGGCCCTCCCTGGTACTAGCTTGGGTGGACAGGAGGCTTGGGCGCTGATCATATAATATATGGTCAATCTCTAGGGTATTGTCCTGCTTGAAAGGGAAATGTCACTGTCCCTTGCCTCTGCCATTCATAAGCGACCTTTAAAACCTTTAAACTCACTCTGACTCCCGTAAAAAAACATAGGCAGTCTCGACTATTTTTATAGGATAAAAGGTATATGATGAAGACTGAAAGC